>NC_037682.1:14231783-14534740 GCF_003255815.1 Theropithecus gelada | reverse complement strand
TCAGACTAATGAAGGAGCAAAGACACTAAGTTCCTTATCCACACCTCTAACAATCTGCAGTCAACCCAAAGAGAAGAGGCCAGTCTGTCTCCCATGGGTCCCACACACCCCCCACCACTCATCATCAGACAGAGAACCCCTGGCTTGGGCCCACAACACATACACTCCATCTTGGACTGGCTGCACTGAGTGATTGCTGACCTGCATCTTTCTGGGGTGGAGCCCCCAGGAGTCAAACAAGTGACCCTTAGCCACAACCATTACTAAGATCTCTTCCTCTGCTGTCTTTTTTTTTTTTTTTTTTTTTTTTTTTGAGACAGAGTCTCGCTCTGTTGCCCAGGTTGGAGTGCAGTGGCCAGATCTCAGCTCACTACAAGCTCTGCCTCCCGGGTTTACGCCATTCTCCTGCCTCAGTCTCCCGAGTAGCTGGGACTACAGGCGCCCGCCACCTCGCCCGGCTGGTTTTTTGTACTTTTTAGTAGAGACGGGGTTTCACCGGGTTAGCCAGGATGGTCTCGATCTCCTGACCTTGTGATTCGCCCGTCTCGGCCTCCCAAAGTGCTGGGATTACAGGCTTGAGCCACCGCGCCCGGCCCCTCTGCTGTCTTTAAGCTGGGGAAGGAACATAAACACAGAGATATCCCCAGAGCTGCAGTGGGCAGCCCAGGAGTGCTGAATCAGGAACTACAGCCAGCACTCAGTGGGAGAGAAACCCACACTTTCAGAGCACTGACAGGGTACACAGCTGCAACTGTAAGGAAACATAGGGGAACCACACAACAGAGCAAGAGTCTTCCAGCTGGCCTGTAAGCCTAGATATCACCTGCTGAATCACACCTCAAAGCTTCAACACCAAAAATATCTCACTAACATATCCCCCTCTGAAACCAGAGATAAGAAGTGAGCTTCAAATAAAGACCCTACACAAGGCTTGGTCCAGTGAAAACATCTAGAAAATAAGTCGATTGACTCTATTCAAACTACTCTGCAGTTAAAGAAACACCCACATACAGAGATGAGAAAAAAACCAATGTAAGAACTCTGGTAACTCAAATGGCCTAAGTATCATATGTCTTCCAAATGATCACAGCAGTTCTCTAACAAAGATTCTTAACCAAGCCAAACTGGCAGGAATAGAATTCAGAATATGTATAGAAAGCAGAATATGTACAGAAATAGAATTCAGAATATGTAGAGAAAAAAAATCATAGAAATTCAGGAGGATGGCAAAATCCAATCCAAGAAAAATAAGAATCACAATAAAGTAACACAGAAGCTGAAAGAAAAATAGCCAGTATAAAAAAGAACTTAGTGTGTCTGACAGAGCTGAATAACACAATGCAAGAATTCCACAATGCAATCACAAGTATTAAGAGCAGAATAAACCAGGCTGAAGAAAGAATCTCAGAATTTGATGCTGGTTCTCTGAAATAAGACAGTCAGACACAAAGAGAAAAAAAAAAGAAATGAACAAAGCCTCCAAGAAGTATGGGTCATGTAAAGAGGCCAAATCTACAAGTCATTGGCATCCCTGAAAGGGAGGGGAAGAAAGAAAATAACTTGGAAAATATATTCCAGAATATTGTCCATGAAAATATCCCCAAACTTGCTAGAGAGGACAACAGTCAAATTCAGTAAATACAGAGAAGTCCTGCAAGATTCTACACAAGAAGATAATCACCAAGATACATAATCATTATTTCCAAGGTCAAAATAAAAGAATGTTAAAGGCAGCTAGAAAGAAAAGGTGAGTCATCTATAAAGGGATCCCCATCAGGCTGACAGCAGACCTCTCCACTGGTACCCTACAAGCCAGAACAGATTGGGATTTTATCTTCAACATTCTTAAAGAAAATAATCTTCAACCAAGAATTTCATATCCAGCCACACTAAGCTCCTAAGTGAAGGAATAATACAATCCTTATCAGATAAGCAAATGTTAAGGAACTTCATTACCACCGGACCTGCCTTACAAGATCTTGAAAGCAGCAGTAAATATAGAGAGGAAAAACTGCTACCAGCTAATACAAAAACACAGTTAAACACAGAGACCAGTGTCACTATAAAGCAACCACACAAACAAGTAAAAATAATAACCAGCTGATGGCGCAATGACAGAATCAAATGCACACATATCAATATTAACCTTGAATGTAAATGGGCTAAATCCCCCACTAAAAAGGCACAGAGTGGCAAGTGGGATTAAAAAGCAAGACCCAATGGTATGCTGTCTTCAACAGACCCATCTCACATGTAAGACACACATAGGCTCAAAATAAAGGGAAGGAGAAACTTCCATGGCTGCTTTGTTACTGCTGTTGCCAAATGTCACAGACTGAAAGAACCAAAATTGTAAAAATTTCTATTCTAACCAATTAATGTACGAACTACATGAAATACCAATCAAAATCACAACATACTTGCTTTTGGAAACTAAAAGTTGGTTGTGAAATTAATACAGAAAAGAGCAAAGTATATCCAAGATATTCTGCCCTTACAAATATCAATGTATTCAGAAGCTATATAAGTGACATAAGCAAGATAGCAAGTCAGGGATCTCAACCCTCATCACCCACAGAAAACAACTGGACAGCTATCTGTGCATGAAAATTGCTCTAGGAAGGCTCTGGAGTCCAGTTAAGAAGCTGCAGCAACACAGTGAAGACAAGAGAGTGAACATGTTAGTCAGAATTCTCCAGAGAGACAAAACCAGTAGGATACATCAGAGGAGTTCCTGAACTCCTTAAAATTGTTGGGACAATATTTTGTATATATACATCTTTTTTGATGAAAGGTTTACATAATTTGGATTCACAAGAAGGACCATGAGATAACCACTGTGATAGCTCTAGGCTGTTCTCTTGTAGGCTTTTTCTTTTCACATGTCTATGTGTTATCTACACAGAGTTTGGTTCTTTTGTTTTAATATTTGCGTGTATGTTGAGTATTCTTTGTTCTTTTAAACAAAGGTAAGACTAGACTTTCTCTGAATATGCTATTTTGCAACTAGTTTTTTTCCCACTAAAGATGGCCTTCCAGATCAGCACGTAAGTATAAACATTTTTAATGTTTGCATAGTGTCCCTGCTTAATATTACATAGAGTAACTGGGTCATAATTATTTAATCAGTACTCAAAAACATAGTATGAGTGCAAAAAATGTTCACTAATTTGGACAGAAAGATTGTGTTATGGCAAGTTAGGAGAAACAGGATATGTGAAAGTGAGGATTTCAGAGGAACCTCTACAGGTCACCACCTTAGGGAAAAAAAGACAAAATAAGGATTGGTAAACTGTAGAATATTTAAATTTGTTACCACCAAAGCTAAAAGTACAATTTGTGCAGAAGGAGTTACTGATGCAGCTAAGGCTATCCTACATCTATGCTCCAGCTTCCAGGACTCCTCCCTATGCCAGAGATATTAAAATAACAGAGAAAACAACAACAACCTACAAATAAAGGAAGTAAAATAAATCATAATACAAGGCAAGGCCACATGTAGTCTAGCTAAGCCCATCTTGAGGGAAGGTCCAGGGAAAAATTTGGAAAAAATTATAGGACAGGCAACAGATAAAGGTATGAAGTCATAAAAGAAAGAATTTGAGCAACATATTAAAGAGCAATACTGGTAACGGCCCTGGGTGTGCCTGCCTACCAGGCACCCAATCTTGCAAGATCGACATTAAAAGTCTTGCTTCCACTGTTCTTTGTGTCTCCAAGTCCATTCTTTGACTTTCAATGGGTGAATGTGTTTCTTGCAATCACTTTCTAAAGAAGGCATAAATGAATATTGCCGCCATTCTCGAGCCTCTGTCCCTATGATCCACCTCTAGCCTACACGCCTTGTTCTGACCAAAAAGAAAAGAAGGTTGAACTCCAGGGAATAAAAAAGCATGGTGGACTTCCATTCCAAGATGGCTGAATAGGACCAGCTCTGGTCTGCAGCTCCCAGCGTGACTGATGCACAAGATGGGTGATTTCTGCATTTCCAACTGAGGTACCTGGTTCATCTCATTGGGAATGGTTAGACAGTGGGTGCAGCCCATGGAGGGTGAGCCAACGCAGGGCAGGGCATCACCTTGCCTGGGAAGTGCAAGGGGTTGGGGGATTTCCCTTTCCTAGCCAAGGGACGCCATGACCGACTGTACCTGGAAAAATGGGAAACTCCCACCTAAATACTGCACTTTTCCAATGGTCTTAGCAAACGGCACATCAGGAGATTATATCCCGCACCTGACTCGGTGGGTCCATGTCCAAGGAGCCTTGCTCACTCTAGTGCAGCAGTCTGAGATTGACCTGCGAGGCAGCAGCCTGGCTGGAGGAGGGGCGTCCATCATTGCTGAGGCTTGAGTAGGTAAACAAAGCAGCTGGGGAAGCTCAAACTGGGTGGAGCTAACCACAGCTCACCCAGGCCGGCTGCCTGTGTTGACTCCCTTGGGGGGCAGGGCATAGCTGAACAAAAGGCAGCAATTTCAGCAAAGTCTCAATTTCACGTGGAGAACCTGAGGCCAGAGAAACTAAGGGATTGTCCCAAGATAGCATAGCTTGCTGGTAATACAGCTTGATAACAATAAGTTAAATACATGTACATATTTGCATTTCTGTGGTATCACTTATAATATCTCCTTTTTCATTTCTAATTGTCTTTATTTGGGTCTTCTGTCTTCTTTTCTTAGTTAGTCTCACTAACGGTTTATCAATTTTTGTTTATTATTTTTAAAACCAAATTTTTGTTTCATTTATCCTTTATATTGTTTTGGGGTCGCTATTTCATTTAATTCTGCTATAATTGTTGTTATTTCTTTATTTCTGCTAATTTTGAATTTGATTTGATCTTGCTTTTCCAGTTCCTTATTTAGAATTGTTATTTTCTCTTGCTGAGTTGATATTTTTGTTTCATTTATCCTTTATATTGTTTTTGGTCTCTATTTCATTTAGTTCTGCTATAATCATTGTTGTTTCTTTATTTCTGCTAATTTTGAATTTGGTTTGATCTTGCTTTTCTAGTCCCTTATTTAGAATTGTTATTTTCCCTTGCTGAGTTGATACCTTTATCGTTACATAATTGCCTTCTTTATCCTTTTTATTGTTTTTAATTTAAAGCCTGTTTTATCTAATTATAGCTAATTCTGCTTGTTCTTGGTTTCCGTTTGTGTGAAATATCTGTTTCCACTGCTTTACTTTCAGTCTGTGTGTGTCTTTACAGATAAGATGAGTTTCTTGTAGACAGCTTATGGTTAAGTCATGTTTTTTTAACCCATCTTACCAATGTATACCTTTTCAATGTGGTGTTTAGTTCTTTTATGTTCAAGGTTAGTATTTATAGGTGAGGTTTTGTTCCTGTCATCTTATTAATTGTTGTCTAGTTATTTTATACATTCTCTTTTCTCTATTTTTTTCACTGTGCGTTTCTGGTTTTGTGGAATTCTGTAGTGTTGTCATTTGATTCCTTTCACTCCCTCCTTTGTATTATTGCATTAACAATGAGTTTTATGTTTGTGTGTTTTCATGATGGTAAATACCATTCTTTTGCTTTCAAGTTTAGGAATCCTTTCATCATTTCTTCTGTTTCCTATCTAGTCGTGGCAAATTCTACTAGCATTTGCTTGTCTGGGAAAGAGCATTTCTCCTGAAGCTTAATTCTTGCTGTATATAGAATTCTTGGCTACTAGTTTGCTTTTTTTCTTTCAACACTTGGAATATGTCATTTTACTACCTTCTTACTGGCAAAGTTTCTGCTGATAAGTCTGCTGTTAATTCTGAAGTAGTTTCCTTTGTAGATGACTAGATGTTTTTCTCTTGCCAATTTTAGAATTTGTTCATTCATTTGATTTTAGACAGTCTAATAATAATATGCTGTGGCAAACTCATTTAGGTGTTGACTTTTCTGGGGATCACTGAGCCTCTTTTGTTCAGATGTCTAAATTTCTTGATAGACTTGGGAGGTTTTTGTACATTGTTTCATTAATAGGTTTCCTGACCTTTTTTCCTCGGGAATACCAATAATTTATTATTTCAGTCATTTTAGATGGTCTCAAAAGTCTTGAAGGCTTTGTTTATTCTTTTTTATTTTTGTCTTACTGTATTATATTTTTAAAACCTATCTTCAAGTTCTGATTCTTCCTTCTGTTTAATCTAGTCTGTTGTTGAAGCTTTCAAATGTATTCTTGCAATAAAGTTTTCAGTACCAGGAAGTAAAGTTTGTACTTCTTCTCTCTACCTAGCTATTCTTGTGACATATAAAGAGTCACTTACATATTCTTATTTCTATCTTCCTTACAGAAATAGCAATATCTACCCAAATGTTGTTCTTACTAATGTAAATGTGTTGCCTCATTTATCACCCTCTTGAGGGCCTCTTTGATTTCCTTGTTTCTCAAACTATAGATCAGAGGGTTTAACATGGGGATAAGGACAACAGAGAATACTGAGAGCACCTTGTCCTGCTTCATGGAGTGGCTAGAGCTAGGATGCATGTATACAGAAATGGTTGTGCCATAGAAGAGAGCCACAGCAGCCAGGTGGGAGGCACAGGTATTGAAGGCCTTGGCACGACCTTTGGTTGATGATATTTTCAGCATGGAAGCTACCATGAAACCGTAGGACAAAAGGATAACAAACAAAGAGCCCAACCCAACAAAAGTAGCTACCAGAAAAAGAATCATTTGGCTGATAAAGGGGTTGGAGCGAGACAAGGAAATAATCTGAAATATGTTACAGAAGAAACCTTGAATGACATTTGGCCCACAGTAGTAGAGATTAAAGCAAGGGACTGTATGAACTAAGCTACTAAGGAATCCACCCCGATAGATTCCAGCTACCATTTTCCAACAGATACCAGGGACTATGATTGCTGAGTACTGCAGGGGGCTGCCAATGGGCACACGTCTGTCACAGGCCAGGAAGACCAAGAGGCAGCACTCAGCCAGACTCATCCAGGCCCCCCAAAAATACTGAGTGGCACAGGCAAGGAAGGAAATTGTCTTCTTGTCTTTTAAGAAGTCTGAAAGCATCCTTGGGCTGATGGTAGAAGAATAGCAGATATCTATAAATGACAGGAAACTGAGAAAAAAGTACATGAGTGTGTGCAGGTGAGAGTCTATTCTGATGAGGATGATAAGACCCATGTTCCAAATCAGGGTCACATGGTAAATCACCAGGAAGACTGGAAAGAGGATGAGCTGCATCTCTTTTTCATCTGAGAGTCCCAGCAGAACAAACATGGCCACAGAGGTGTGGTTTCCACTCACTTACATGGATCCTCTTGGTGCCATCTGCTGAGAAAGAGGAATGAGAAGGAAATGGGTTTATTCCCAGAAAAGAAAAAGAAACACTATTTTTTTCAGTCATGAAGCTGGCTAAATATAAAACCTTGAATCATCAATGTTGAGTTAATTTTTGTCTTTCATATATACAATCATGAAACTTTACTGAAAAATTTTTAGATAACTATCATGCTCTCTTTGGGGACAAAGACAGTAAATAAGCATAATTAGTATGATACCACCTAAAATGTCTTAATTTCTGTGTTCCTGTTTTACAAATACATGAGACTTTGAAGATATGCTAAATTAAGAAAATTATGTCATTTCTCTATACAGTTGACCCTTGAACAACATGGATTTGAACTATGTAGCTCCACTTATACATGAATTTCTTTTCAATAAGTACAGTGGAAAATATTTTAGAGATCTGCAACAATTTGAAAAAACTTCACAAATAAACTACATAACCTAGAAATATAAAAAATATTAAGACAAAGTTAGGTATGTCACAACCACATAAAATATATACAGATATCAGTCTATTTTATCATTTGTTATCATAAAATATACAAAGATCTATTATAAAAAGTTAATTTTTAAAAATGTATAATGAACAGAAATTTATTGACTCACAGTTCTGGAGGCTAGGAATTCTAAGATCAAGGGGCTAACATCTGTCAAGGGCCTTCTTGCTGTGTCATACCATGACAGAAGAGCAAAGAGAGGGCAAGAAAGAGAGTAAAAGAGGGCCAAGTTCCCCCTTTTATAATGAACTCTCTCCCTTGATAATGGCATTAATCCATTCTCTCCACCTTCATGGCCTAATCACGTTTCATTGGGCCTCATCTCCTAATACTGCTGTAAAAAGTTAAAATTTATCAAAACTTACATACACAGACACTTAACCATTCATGGTGCCATTCACAAATGAGAGAAATATAAACAAAAATAAAGATTCAGTATTAAATCATAACTGTATATAATTAACTGTGGTACGTACTGTACTGCTGTAATAATTTTGAAACTACCTCCTGTTGCTATTGCAGTGAGCTCAAGTGTTGAAAGTATCTGCTTAAAGTGCTTTGTGAGGCTGGTTATCCTTACATGGGAACTTCATCTCTCCAAAAAAATGTGTATAGCAGTAAAAAGTTATCTCACACGGTTCTCAGATATTTTTCACTGTGCTTAGTACAGTATCATAAACCTTGAATAACACCATGGAAGCAATACAAAGTGCTACTAGTGATGCTGGAAGTGCTCCCAAGAAGCGGAAAAATAGTCACGACATCACAAGAAAAAATTGAATTGTTTGATATATATCACAGATAGGTCTGCAGCTTCAATTGCCTGCCATTATAAGATAAATGAATCCAGCACAAGGACCATTGTAAACAAAAGTAAAGGAAATTCATGAAGCTATCACTGCAGCTACTCCGGGGGGTAGAAAACCCTTGTACTTTTTGTGAAATACCTTTTTATCTCATACTGAAAATGTAACTTTTATGTGGGTACAGGATTGCTATACAGAAGGCATACCTACAGACTCTAATATGATTCCAGAAAAAGTGAAGTCATTATATGACAGCTTAAAGCCAAAGAAAAGTGAAGAATCTAAAGCTGGAGAATTTAATGCTAGTAAAGAATGACTGGATAATTTTCAAAAGAGGTTTGGCTTTTAAAGTGTCAAGATAACAGGAAAAGCAACTTCTGCTGACCAAGAGAAGCAGATGAATTTCCAGACACCATTAAGAAAAAAGTCGTTAAACAGAAAAGATACCTGCCTGAAGAGATTTTTGATGAAGACAAAAGTGCCCTATTCTGGGGGGCTGGAAAATGCCACAAAGGACATTTATTAATAAAGAAGAGAAGCAAGTATCAGGAGAGGCTAACTTGACTGTTTTGTGCAAATGCAGTTCAGTTTACGATCAGGACTGCCCTTATCTATAAAGCTGCTAACTCCCGAGCCTTGAAGGGAAAAGATAAACACCAGCTGCCAGTCTTTCAGTTGTACAACAAGAAGGTGTAGATAATGAGAATGCTTTTTCTGGACTAGTTCCAGAATGGATGCTTTGTGAAGTCAGGAAGTACCTTGCCAGTAAGGGACTTCCTTTAAAAAAAAATATTTTGATATTGGACAATGCCCCTGACAACCCAGAACCCCATGAGTTCAACACCAACGGCATCAAAGTGGTCAACTTGCACTCAAAAACAATGTCTCTAATTGAGCCTCTAGATCAGGGGGTCACAGTGACCTTTAAGTCTCATTACACACGATACTCTATGAAAAGATTGTCAACACTGTAGAATAGAGCCCTAACAGAGAGGACATTATGAAAGTCTGGAAGAATTACATCATTGAAGATGCCGTCGTTGTTACAGAAAAAAACTGGAAGCCATCCAGTCCCAACCAATACATTCCTGCTAGAGAAAACGGTGTCCAGCCATTGTGCTTTACTTCACAGGATTTATGACAGAGCCAACCAAGAAAATCATGAAAGAGACTGTGAACATCTAATGATAGTGAGGGGGGTTTCAACATATGAATCTCAGAGAAATTCAAAAGCTAATGAACACAAACATCAGAGGAATTAACAAAAAACAGCCTGATGGAGATGAGTGCTTCCAGACAAGTGCCAGATAATGAAGAAGAAGACATAGAAGAAGCATTGCCAGAAGACGCACTGACGTTAGACAATCGGGGAGAAGGATTCCAATTACTCAAGACTGCTTTTGACTTCCTTTATGACATGGACCGTTCTATGATACGAGCCTTAAACTAAAGCAAATGGTATAGGGTTTGACACCATATAGAAACATTTTTAGAGAAATGAAAAGGGGAAAAAGTCAGGCAGAAATTATGATTTATTTTCATAAAGTTACACTGAGTGAGCCTGCCACTCCTGTCTCCCCCTCCATTTCCTCCTCCTCTTCTACTTCTGCTACCCCTGAGACAGCAAGACCAATCTCTCCTCTTACTCTTCCTTCTCAGCCTACATAAGTCAGTATTTCTAAAAACCCCTATGCAACATCAAGACAATGGAGATAAAGGTCATTATGATGATCTATTTCATCATAGTAAATACTTTATTTTGAATGAATAGTAAGTACTTTATTTTCCTTATTACATTCTTTCCTCTAGCTTACTTTGTTGTAAAAATACAGTATAAAATACATATAATATTTTAAAATGTGTTAATTGACTATTTATATTCTTGGTAAGGCTTCCAGTTAACAGTAGGCTATTATAATACAAGTTTTGTGGCAATCTAAAGTCATATGCAAATTTTTGACTCCACAGGAAGTCAGTGCCCCTAGCCCTTGCATTTTTCAAAGATGAACTGTATGGTGAAATAGGATGACTCTGCTCAAGCATGACTCCACTATTCACCCAGTGCTTCAAGAAGACCTTGGATCATCCTGGGCCTCATATGTAGAATGAAGTACTTTTTTTTGCCAGTTTTTAAGTTTCTTTTATATATATATATATATATATATATATATATACACACACACTTTAAGTTCTAGGGTACATGAGCACAACGTGCAGGTTTGTTACATATGTATACATGTGCCATGTTGGTGTGCTGCACCCATTAACTTGTCATTTACATTAGGTATATCTCCTAACGCTGCCCCTCCCCCCTCCCCCCACCCCACAATAGGCCCCAGTGTGTGATGTTCCCATTCCTGTATCCAAGTGTTCTCATTGTTCAATTCCCACCTATGAGTCAGAACATGCGGTGTTTGGTTTTCTGTCCTTATGGTAGTTTGCTCAGAATGATGGTTTCCAGCTTCATCCATGTCCCTACAAAGGACATGAACTCATCCTTTTTGATAGCTGCATAGTATTCCATGGTGTATATGTGCCACATTTTCTTAATTCAGTGTATCACTGATGGACATTTGGATTGGTTCCAAGTCTTTGCTATTGTGAATAGTGCTGCAATAAACATACGTGTGCATGTGTCTCTATAGCAGCATGATTTATAATCCTTTGGGTATATATCCAGTAATGGGATGGCTGGGTCAAATAGTATTTCTAGTTCTAGATCCTTGAGGAATTGCCACACTGTCTTCCACAATGGTTGAACTAGTTTACAGTCCCACCAACAGTGTAAAAGTGTTCCTATTTCTCCACATCCTCTCCAGCACCAGTTGTTTCCTAATATTTTAATGATTGCCATTCTAACTGGTGTGAGATGATATCTCATTATGGTTTTGATTTGCATTTCTCTGATGGCCAGTGATGATGAGCATTTTTTCATGTGTCTCTTGGCTGCATAAATGTCTTCTTTTGAGAAGCATCTGTTCATATTCTTTGCCCACTTTTTGATGGGGTTGTTTGTTTTTTTCTTGTAAACTTGAGTTCTTTGTAGATCCTGAATATTTAGACCTTTGTCAGATAAATAGATTACAAAAATTTTCTCCCATTCTGTAGGTTACCTGTTCACTCTGATGGTAGTTTCTTTTGCTGTGCAGAAGCTCTTTAGTTTAGTTAGATCTCATTTGTCAATTTTGGCTTCTATTGCCATTGCTTTTGGTGTTTTAGACATGAAGTCCTTGCCCATGCCTATGTCCTGAATGGTATTGTCTAGGTTTTCTTCTGGGTTTTTATGGTTTTAGGTCTAACGTTTAAGTCTTTGATCCATCTTGAATTAATTTTTGTATAAGGAGTAAGGAAGGTATCCAGTTTCAGCTTTCTACATATGGCTAGGCAGTTTTCCCAGCACCATTTATTAAATAAGGAATTCTTTCTCCATTTCTTGTTTTTGTCAAGTTTATCAAAGATCAGATGGTTGTAGATGTGTGGTATTATTTCTGAAGGCTCTGTTCTGTTCCATTGGTTCATATCTCTGTTTTGGTACCAGTACCATTCTGCTTTGGTTACTGTAGCCTTGTAGTATAGTTTGAAGTCAGGTAGCATGATGCCTCCAGCTCTGTTCTTTTGGCTTAGGATTGTCTTGGCAATGCAGGCTCTTTCTTGGTTCCATATGAATTTTAAAGTAGTTTTTTCCAATTCTGTGAAGAAAGTCATTGGTAGCTTGATGGGGATGGCACTGAATCTATAAATTACCTTGGGCAGTATGGCCATTTTCACAATATTGATTCTTCCTATCCATGAGCATGGTATGTTCTTCCATTTGTGTGTGTCCTCTTATATTTCGTTGAGCAGTGGTTCGTAGTTCTCCTTGAAGAGGTCTTTTACATCCTTGTAAATTGGATTCCTAGGTATTTTATTCTCTTTGAAGCAATTGTGAATGGGAGTTCACTCATGATTTGGCTCTCTGTTTGTCTGTTATTGGTGTATAAGAATGCTTCTGATTTTTGCACATTAATTTTGTATCCTGAGACTTTGCTGAGGTTGCTTATCAACTTAAGGAGATTTGGGGCAGAGACGATGGGGTTTTCTAAATATACAATCATGTCATCTGCAAACAGGGACAATTTGACTTCCTCTTTTCCTAATTGAATACCTTTTATTTCTTCCTCTTGCCTGATTGCCCTGGCCAGAACTTCTAACACTATGTTGAATAGGAGTGGTGAGAGAGGGCATCCCTGTCTTGTGCCAGTTTTCAAAGGGAAAGCTTCCAGTTTTTGCCCATTCAGTATGATATTGGCTGTGGGTTTCTCATAAATAGCTCTTATTATTTTGAGATACATCCCATCAATACCAAATTTATTGAGAGTCTTTAGCATGAATGACTGTTGAATTTTGTCAAAGGCCTTTTCTGCATCTATTGAGATAATCATGTGGGTTTTGTCTTTGGTTCTGTTTATATGGATTACATTAATTGATTTGCATATGTTGAAGCAGCCTTGCATCCCAGGGATGAAGCCCACTTGATCATGGTGGATAAGCTTTTTGATGTGCTGCTGGATTCAGTTTGCCTGTGTTTTATTGAGGATATTTGCATCGATGTTCATCAGGGATATTGGTCTAAAATTCTCTTTTTTTGTTGTGTCTCTGCCAGGCTTTGGTATCAGGATGATGTTGGCCTCATAAAATGAGTTAGGGAGGATTCCCTCTTTTTCTATTGATTGGAATAGTTTCAGAAGGAATGGTACCAGCTCCTCTTTGTACCTCTGGTAAAATTTGGCTGTGAATCTGTCTGGTCCTGGACTTTTTTTGGTTGGTAGGCTATTATTTATTGCCTCAATTTCAGAGCCCGTTATTGGTCTACTCAGCAATTCAACTTCTTCCTGGTTTAGACTTGGGAGGGTGTATGTGTCCAGGAATTTATCCATTTCTTCTAGGTTTTCTAGTTTATTTGTGTAGAGGTGTTTATAGTATTCTCTGAAGGTACTTTTTATTTCTGTGGGATCGGTGGTGATATCCCCTTTATCATTTTTTATTGCATCTATTTGTTCTTCTCTCTTTTCTTCTTTATTAATCTTGCTAGTAGTCAATCAATTTTGTTGCTCTTTAAAAAAAAAAAACAGCTCCTGGATGCATTGATTTTTTGAAGGGCTTTTTGTGTCTCTATCTCCTTCAGTTCTGCTGTGAGCTTAGTTATTTCTTGCCTTCTGCTAGCTTTTGAATGTGTTTGCTCTTGCTTCTCTAGTTCTTTTCATTGTGATGTTAGGGTGTCAGTTTTAGATCTTTCCTTCTTTCTCTTGTGGGCATTTAGTGCTATAAATGTCCCTCTACACACTGCTTTAAATGTGTCCCAGAGATTCTGCTATGTTGGGTCTTTGTTCTCACTGGTTTCAAAGAATATCTGTATTTCTGCCTTCATTTCGTTATGTACCCAGTAGTCATTCAGGAGCAGGTTGCTCAGTTTCCATGTAGTTGAGTGGTTTTGAGTGAGTTTCTTAATCCTGAGTTCTAGTTTGATTGCACTGTGGTCTGAGAGACAGTTTGTTATAATTTCTGTTTCACCTGTGAAGTCACTTTTGGTAAAGTTTAAAAGCCAGAAATATTGGCCATTTGGCCTAGCTAAAGTAGGATAACAAGAAACCTAAAAGGACTTTTATTTTTAAGAATATTGTGGTTAAAATCAGCTTAATTAAATGCAGATATCCAAGCTATACATACACTTTAAAAGTCTTTATGTTTTTTCTCTTTTTGAATCTTGTTTTCCTGGAAAAACGGTTTTTTTCTTCTCAGTTGACTGAATTATTTCTACATTTTGCCTTCTTGCTGTTCTTGATGCCCACATGAGAAAGCTTCAGATAGTTTCTAAGTTTCCATTCTGGGAAAAAACCTCTCTTTTCCTCATGGAATCCTGGGAATTGAAAGCAGATAGATCTCTCAAAATCTAAGGCTCTGTTTGATTTTACATTATGTTACCTGACTTTTTTTTACTTTTGGGGTATCAGGTATTACTTTGCATTATGAGAGAACATTGATGTGTAATAATTAAGTAGGAAATGTACTTTTAGGGATGTTTAATGTCAGGTATGGGGGAGATACTCAACTCTTTGCATGTTTGGATTAGAGAAGCATGCTCTTGGTCACCTACAAGGTATAGAACTATCCCTACCCCACACTGAGCAATAAGACTCCCATGGGAGATGGGCTGATTCCCTCTTTTTTGGGATCGAGGATCTGATATAAAAATGAGACTCTTAATTTTGGGAATCTGTTTTTGCCTTCCAGCTGTGTCTGCTTATTAGGCCCTAGAAATTGCATATTTTCCTAGCCATTTTCCTCCATGGACTCCACCTTGAAGCCAGTAATCCAACTAAGAAACTTAAATACTGGCAAATGAAAAATCTTACAAATACTAGATCATCTTTCTTTCTCTGCATTTATGTGTGTTGTGTGTGATATTTATGCAAAAGAGCTCAAATTAATTGGCTTAAAGAAAAAAGGCACTTAAATCAAATATTCTGTCAGAAAAATTAAAATGAATGCCTTTTAGTTCATGTGACGTTAGTAATCTTTGGGAAATACAGTTTTAAAGATTATTGGTAAAATAAAAATGTCTTCAAAATTTAGACATTTGATCTAAAGTAGATCAAGTATTAGGTTTGCTAAATGCTTTAAGGTCATAAACTGCTTCTCTGACATTTGGAAATTGTTTAATTTACCTACCTTGGAGCCATTAGACTCTAGATAAGACCTGGGGATGTGTGCAATTAGCCATGCCGCTTAGTTATGCAAAGAAGGTTATAAACAAAAGAGTTTCAGGTAAGAAAGGATCTTGTATGGTAAGTTATTGTCCTAAAGTAAAATGACTGTTTGTTTAAAAGAAGGGATGTTTAGGACAAGTCAGAAAGTCCAAGCATGTCGTAGATGGTCTGTATAAGTCATGAAAAGGAATTTATTGCAGAAATGTTGTACAATTTACAGTTTATTAGGCCTCTTAAATGCTTCATAAAATGCCACTATGACTCTTAACTATACAACTTTCCTACTTTACAGCTAAGTAAGGCCTGGGAACATGTGGTGTTAGCCATGCCCCCTAGCTATGCTGGAAAGAGTCAGACTTTATCTGCATTTCTGACTGGTGTCCCAGGCTTCACACCCACTGCATAATTAAAACTGCTTACTAACAAGGCTTTTCACCACAAGTAAAAGTTGCTAAGAGTTAACAAATATATAGCATATATTTGAGACTACTGAACAAACAATTCTATACACAAGGGGTGAAACGAAAGTAGAATATACTTTTGGTGAAAGATTATAACAAGGCATGGGAATATGGATTTCTTGCCTAAGTTTAGAGGGTAAAAGATTGTTTTAAGTGAGATAGGAAAAACCTAAAGGTTTGAAGAAGTTGTGAAAGGTTTATAAAAAATTAATCGTAAAAGAGATTCTGTATGTGAATACATTGGCTAAAGTTAAAGGGGTATTATTCAGTTTTTTTGTAAATTGAACATTGGAATAAAAGCACAACCAGCTTTTCTTAGAGCACTGAGCTGCTTTTTAACCAATTTGTAAACAGTCATAAAGTATTTATCAGAATCTCACCTTATGGTCAAACTAATTAAGATTAAATAGATTTGTTTATAAACTTTTATTAAAAATTGAGGTTGACATTAATAGTACACTAATGCAAGGGTGAAATTTGGCTTTCTCTCTTAAACAAAATTTCATGTAATATTAATAAAAGAATAATGAAAGATTTTTGTTTGCCTTTTGAGTAAACTACAGGAAAAAGATGGAAAAGACAAGAAACATTGTTTTGAAAGCTAAATCTTGCTTCTATCAATGAGTAATGGTTTTTGCCTTTTTAAAATTTTTGAGTTATGATTTTGCTAACTCAAAAATGAATGACTTATGGTGATCTGGAATTCTATTTCATAATATCAAATATTGTAAACCTTTAACATATTTGATAAATGTCCCAAAATCAAATTTCTGCTTCAAAATTAAGTTTTTTTAACCTCTAACTTTGTGATGTTACAGAGGGCTCCTGAAGAATCCAAAAGAAAGATAAACAGAATTATCTGACATGTTAAGTTACATGGGAAGCATTGTCAAAATAAAAAATAATGTTTAACTTCCTTTGGGTTATATTTAGTGAATGATATTAATATATGTTCCAAAATTGTATGGTATTTCTAAAATTCTAATGTGTCTGAGTATATGCTATTAATCACAATTATGGTTATTATGTGTAGTTATTGAAGACCACAGAAATAACCTAATTTCTTTGTCAATTATGTCTTTCACTGTGACTATTTAAGCTCATTTCCATAGTTAATTGCTTGATGCTGATGCCGTTTTTGAAAACTTCACAAGTGTGCAAAACCCTAGAATATGATGTCTTTTAGGAGGTTCATGAAAGGATGGAAAAGACCCTGAAAAGCACTATTGAATACAGGTTTCTGGCTGCTAACCCAAGTGAACAAAAATTAATTGAATACCAAGAAAGTACTTTGCCAGATAAATCAGCCGATACTGAAATTGTTTAGATATGTGATTTGAACAAACTCCATGATCTATGTCAAATTACCTACAATAACCCATCAGTTATCAGTGCTATGCACCTACATTTGAGAAACAACTGGTATTCAAGAGGACTAAATTCAATGATAATCTTGGACTTATGGAGAACAAGGATGTCACCTTGTCCTTCCTGAGTCCTTAAAGCTTTTGTTAGTAAGAGTTCTGCATTCCATGACTCATCCTGAAAAAGATAAAATAATCCAAATTAAATACATATTGGTGTGGTGACTTCTAAATTGCTAAAATATTTTGTGACCAATGTTTGGTTTGTCAAACCCGTATTCCTTGGAAGATAATCAAAGCTTCAGGTACATTTGGCTGCCTGATGGACCATTTAAACATATATAGAAAGACCTCATTCAATAGTCATTTTCAATGCATGTTTTCCAGTTGAATAAAAGATTTCCCATGCAGGAGGTCTGATGTTATAACAGTATATTATTATGTCACAGTATATTCTCACCAGGTAAAGAAAGATTTTTATGATTTACTGACTAGGAACAATCAACCTCTTCACAATCTAGAACCTGAAGATTGGATCTTCTGAAAACATCAGAAAAAGACTGCCCTTGCCATCCACACTGCAGCAAACTTTGAAACCTTGAACCTTGGGTTAATAATCTCACAACTGAGAAAGGTCCCTCCACACTCTTGGAACTTTACATGCATTGGAACCCTTAAAGTAACACTAACTGGGAAGCTTCTCCTCAGAAGAAGATGGCATCCTTGATGTGAACAGCTTCTCCTGAGATCATGGATCAAGACATCTGTACTATAATGATACTTATTTTTGAATATTTTCCTTGCTTATGCCTCCATGAACAATAGAAGTGAATAGGGGGTCAGTTGTGTGCATTCATGGGGTATATTTTTATTTGTGAAGGATTTTTGCAGCCAGTCTTTTACATGGATAACTTTATACCTTGACAGAAAAAAGACAAAGGCCCCAATGTAGGTGAGAAATTTTCATGGTACATACATTGCCCCATAATCAGTCAGAAATGGAACATTGGTTCAATCCTCCTAACCTACATCATGGGCTAAAGAGAACATTGCCAAGAGGCCTTCACTCTTCTAGAAGGGCACCAATTGTTAAGTCCTTCTTCCCATGGTTTGAAGTAAAAAAGGAAATGGTTAGAAATGTATCCCTCATGATAGGCTCTACAGAAGATTCTACTGTAAAGGCTATCACTACACAACAGACTTTACATTCTCTTGTGAAAGTTATGCTAAATAGTAGAATTGCTCTAGATTACTTACTGGCTAAACAGAAGTATCTGTGCAGCTGCTGGCATTTGTGGTCTATGTAGAAATACACCAAATGTAGATGATAGAGATTCAGCTGTAGGGGATTAATGAAGAGACTGCTTGCTTAAGTGAGTGAACTCTAGCTAATTCTTCGATCTACTTGATTTCAGGTAGTTTGGTTTATGGGGACTCTGAGAAATAAGCATACTCCAAAATCTTGGTATTGCCCTCCTGATAGTCATAATAGCAGTCTCCCTGGTGGGCTATGTTCTCTCAAAAGTTTTCAATGTTTGCATGCAGCCATCTCTGCAATGTCTCTTCAACTGGAATGATAAGAGCTGACAGAAATGTGTGACCATGAGGTCACTGTAACCTATGAATGACATGCTGAGACCAGAAACCAAAACTGATGGTAACTGAGAGTGGAGCTAAGGCCCTAAGTTTTGTCACACTCTCACCTACATGAGAACCTGACCAAAAAGGGGGACTTTTTAAACAAAATTATGGGAGCCATTGTTTTTGACTGAGCTCATGCAGTAGGCCCCAAGAAACCAGACCAAACCAAAATGGAGTCAGTCGTGCTAAACGTGACATAATCAAACTAAGACTTTAAGGAAACACATAGATCCTACAACAGACAAGGTTTTGTTGCTGTTTTGTTTTGTTTTTTCATGTAAACAGGACATTCCAGCATAAGGGGGAACCCTCTACTGAGTCCTTGTTCCTACTTTGTAAAACCTACTCTTTTATTGTTTCCCAGTGGGTTTCAATACCAAATAAGTACATTTACAACGGTGATAGTGACATCAATGACTAAAGTTTCAGTCAATCTTTCAAAATTGAGAAGATAACCAAAAGGGAGGGATTGTTAAATCAATTTTAGCCTAAAGCTGCCTCCTAACATATTTTAAGTTCAGCCTAAAGATTTTTCTGTAAATTGTGAACTAGGAAGAGTGGAGGTGTAAATAGACCGTAGCCCACACTTGTGCCAATCACTGAGTTTTGGCCAATCAAGTATAGCCAACTGTTCAAACCATGTTCAAATAAGGCAAACGCTGATATGTAACCAATCTAGTTGTTTCTATATCTCACTTTTGTTTTCTGTAGGTCACTTTCCTTTCTCTGTTCATAAATCTTCTTCCGCCACATGACTGTGCTGAAGTCTCTGAGCCTACTCTGGCTCAAGAAGCAGCCCAATTAATGAATTGTTCGTTGCTCAATTAAACTGTTTTAAATTTAATTTGGCTGAAGTTTTTATTTTATCAGGAGTCAAGGAGGAAGAACTGAATAAAGTGGGCAGGAAAGTTTGAAAAGATAAATAATATTCAGCCACCCCCACCTGCCAAGCATGAACACTTTCACCTCCTTCCTCCCTGCCTTACTAGGTCTTTATCTTCTGTCTCCAGATTGAATAGGAAGAGAAGAAATCCTTGTTTTCTAGCCCAAGACACTAACAGGGATTAAGCCTATGTCATTTGCTCTTCAAAGTCTGACTTTTCTTTCAGAACACACTGGACATTATATGGGAAGAACACTTAGGGACTGGGCTATGGAGAAGACCAAAGAGTCTGTTGCAATATATTAGCAAATAAATTCTCCTCATACTTCTAACATGAATTTAGTCTTTGCTTTATCCCATCCAACCTTCCTGTTAGAAATTTTACTTAGCTGTATATAACGAGATAAAATGTTTGAAATATCATCTAGCTTCTTACCTAATATTCTTTTCCCCCTATCTCTAATCATTTCTTTTCTCCCAGGCAGGTAGGTTGTTAGGTTCTCAAGCCTCAGAGAAAAAATTTGACAGCAAAAGGCAGTTGAATTAGAAGTGATAAGACCAAAATCATGAGTGAGTCTTCAGAATGGCTTACAGACAAAGCCT
The DNA here is from genome assembly GCF_003255815.1 of Theropithecus gelada. Lineage (NCBI taxonomy): Eukaryota > Metazoa > Chordata > Mammalia > Primates > Cercopithecidae > Theropithecus > Theropithecus gelada. The sequence goes on along the minus strand of NC_037682.1, from coordinate 14,514,447 downwards.
GAGACACATCACAACCTTCACCCAGGTTAGGAGACACCAAAAGCAGAGAGCCTCTAACTTTGTTTTGTTCCAGGTCTTGGTTGGCAGGCAGAAACTTAAGAAAACAGAGTCATGGGGGCTTCCAAGTAGACATGTGAGTGGTGCAGTTTCCTGTGCAATATTCAGGATGGGAGAAACGGAACAATCTCCATCTAACCAAGGGTAGCTTATCAGAGTTATCGGACCTAATAAATCTTGAGGATAGGAATAAACAGAAATCACCAGCAACCCGTTTGTGATTTAACAGCTGGTATCTGATGAAACAATAGATATTTTCAGAGTTGCTAGTATGGTGAGATCAAGGATCAGATGCCCCCAATACTCTGACATCATTCAAGTTCTATAGAACTTAGACATAAACCTGAGGGATGGAGAAGAAAAGGAACTTGAATTGATTTTTTTCCCTCAGTGGAGGAAAAAGGAGAGCATAAAGTAAAAATAGAGTTATGGAATGATGATGAAAATTACATTTCTTGAATACCAGAATTTGTAGGTTGTCAAAATCCCTTGAGTGCTTATATAAGTATTATCATCTTCCAGGTGCATTATAATAGACCAACTGACTATACCTCTATTTATTTAACCATTTTCTTCTATTTTTGTTTTAAGCCACAATGTTTTGTAGTAATTCCCTGTACAGTAATAGGCAATTAACATCCCAAGAATTTAGACAACTTATTCAAAATGAGTCCTATTTTTGTGATTCTTGGTATATATTACAAAATTAATTTTAGACTCAGGAATCTTTTATTTTAATGGCAGAAAAAAAGAACTCAAACTGAACGAAGCATTAAAGTGAATCTTTTAGCTCATAAAACAGAGATATTCAGAGAAAATTTGATCCACTGGCTCAAACAGTATTACCAAATATCCAATTTCATTTATTCAGTTTAGTATGCCTTATGCAGGAATTGTGCCATCCTGTGGCAAATTTTCCTAGTAGTAGCATAATTCTTGTACAAGTTCCAGATCTCATGGTCTCACCTCATGTCATCCTAAAGAAGACAGCATCTCTCTGGTAGATACCACAGATGAAAGATTTCTTCCCAGATGCCTAGCAAGGATCTCCTTGCATTTTTCTGGCTTTGATTGGGCTATATTGCCCACTTCTACTCCAAGCTAGTTGTTACAGCTTTTGGATGATATTTGCTGATTGCTGATTGGCTTAAACAAATCAGGATTTATGTCTAAACCCAGAATTGGAACCAAACTTACTCTATGACAGCTGAGAACAGAAAAGGACATATTTCCCCACTGTAAACAAAAAAAAAATCAAGATAATCCTCTGAGAAAGAATGATTCTGGCATATAAATAAATAAATAATCACTGACTTTTGAAACAACTCTCAATGTAATAAATGTAAATTACACATAGTTACAGTTTTAAAAGTCAAGTTAATTTTAATACTTAAAATGAAAAACAGTTCTGGTTCTATCCTCATTCTTGCTCCTAATATGGCACCCTGTTCTTGTTTGAAGGACACAATATCTTCTTTAATCTGAGTGTATTAATTTTTGAATTTTTTTCCTATTCTTATAGCCCTTGGATTGTCTTTTTGTCATTGGGTTCCTTTTTTCTGTTTGTTTTAGGGCTCTGTCTCGTGGTCCTTGAGTATGCTTTCAAATTGCAGAATGAACACTAAAAAAACAAGATCTGAAGCTTGGTGTTCATGGTCAGAGACAGTCTTCCGGCAGACTTTCTGCTAGGTGATCTGGCAGCAACTTCACAATTGCTGAGATGGACCCCTCCTGTAAGCATCAGTAGTTATGTTCCCTTGGGCAGGATTTTCTCTACATAGAAATTCAGTCTTTTGCCTAGAAGATATCAACCCAGTTAGGAGTGTTCCAAACGTTGAATGAGTGAATGGAGTAAGTGCATGGTAAACAGAGGAGCTCAAACCGGTGAAATCTCCCTTTTCACGAGGCAAATGTTACTGTAAATGGCTCTTTTTTCAGCATTCCTCCTTAGCTATGTCTGATAGCTCTGAGCCCACAGTCCCTGGTTCAGTTCTCCAGAGAACAAACTTCCGGTCTTCTGACAGAGTTAGGGAGGGATGGTTAGGGGAAGGTTGCTGGATGCAAGAAGAAGGGAGGGGATGGTCCAGGAATCCAGTTGTTTCTTAATAGATTTTCAACCAAACTGCCAGTTCTAAGCCTCACCCACCCTGTGCAGGTTCCTAGTGGTTTCTGTTTCTGATCCTTTCTGAGATCGTGCAATCAAATGGCTTCTTCCCTACTCTTCCACCCTAGCCCGTCCAAAACCCATAGCTTTCTGATTTATTTATTCTGAGTTGGTTGCCTCTCATACATCTGCTTTCTACCTTCCAACTCTTGTCACCACTTCTCCTATTCTCTACATCCTGATGGTTTTATAATTTAAAAACAAAAAAACAAAACAAAAAAACCTTTATTGTCATTTAAGTGGGCTCCAGGAAGAAGTAAAGACAAAAGTGTGGATTTAGCCTAAATGTTTAACCAAATATCACCACAACTATATTTTCAAAATGTTGAAATCATTTTATATTTTCCCTAGAAATAAGTGACTGTATACTATCACTCACCGTATTTTCCCCCACATTCAGATAATGCAATTTTTAAATTATTTTAATATTTGTTTTGGGCTGATATTTTATTAGGTAGAAAAATTGCTTTAATTTTCCTTTGTTACCTTTGAAATAGAACCTTTTGTTCATATGTTTATATTTTTAAGCAGATTAATTTAATTCTAATTTCTATTGCCTCTGCTTATTAAAACGTAATCAGCTTACACTGTTATTATACCAATTTCTGTAGCCTACTGATTGCTCATAAAAACAGGTTTTAATATTCCTAAGGCCTTATTCGTGAGTAATAAACATATATACATATATGTGTGTAGATTAAAGATATGAGGAAACCACATTTCGCTTTCATTCTAAAAGTATAATTAAATCATAGTTTTAAAAATTAAATTGCAATCTGTCAAATTTGACTGAAAAACTGAGAAATTCTGTATCCTCAACATAGAATCCGAAATAAATAACTTTATTAACATACTTTAATTGATCTAAAAAACAAGGCCGATCAACACATAATTTTGATTTGCACTATAAAAAGCTAATTATTTCTGAAACAAAAAAGAATATATGTTGTTACAATATAATATAGCATAAAAATTAGATAGTCTTGATAACCATATTTCCCCCAGAAGAAGTCTACTGAGAACTTACCTGCCACATACATTATTTGTTTTATTTTTTATCAAGTACTTTTAGGAACTTTGTTGAATGTAAGTGATAGGGTAATTTTGACTCAGTAGGAGCCCAAATACTAAGATTTGTTTGTTCTAAAATACAAATGTTTATTCATTCATTCAACAAATATTGATCAAATGCATACCTAATGTGCCAGGCACTGTTCAGATGCTGGGACCTCAACAGTCTTATTATCAATGACAGAAGCCTAGGTGTCTGAGAGTATACAGCATACAGTTCATCTTCCCTTCCTCTTTAGAACCCAAAAAAGACAGGTAGGTAATAATGTCACAGAAAAATTTGCTGAAGTGAATGATATGGTTTGGCTGTGTACCCATCCAAATGTCATCTTAAATTGTAGCTCCCATAGTTATCTCATTTTGTGGCAGGGACCTGGTGGGAGATAATTGAATCATGGGAGCAGTTTGCCCCATACTGTTCTCATGGTAGTGATTAAGTGTCACAAGATCTGATGGCTGTATAAGGGGTTTCCCCTTTTGCTTGGCCCTCATTCTTCTCTTGTCTGCTGCCATGTAAGATGTGCCTTTCACCTTCCACCAGGATCGTGAGTGAGACTTCCCCCAGTCATGTGGAACTGTGAGTCCATTAAACCTCTTTCTTTTGTAAATTGCCCAGTCTTGGGTATGTCTTTATCAGCAGCTTGAAAACAGACTAATACAGTGGGACTCCTACAAGACGAAAGCTGCCTTTCAAGAATAGAGAAGAGATACTATCAAACTCAGCTTTAGGGACATATGCTGAACACAAAAAAGAAGGGGAAAAAAGATTAAAATGATTATTTTAATATTCTTTAATTGACTTTAATTCTTTAATTGACTTTATCATTCTACATTGTACATACATATCAAAACATCACATTGTACCCCAAAAATATATATAATTATGATCTGTCAATTAAAGTAATACAATTTTTTAAGTGTAATGGTGAGTTACAGTTCATTGTAATTGTAAAATAAAAGTAAATCAAACATCAATCAGCCATAAAAAGGAACAAAATCATTTCTTTTGCAAGGACATGGATGGAGTTGGAAGCCATTATCCTCAGTAAACTAATGCAGGAACAGAAAACCAAACACTGCATGTTCTCACTTACAAATGGGAGCTGAATGATGAGAAGACATGAACACATGGAGGGAAACAACACACACTGGGGCCTGTCGGGTCGGGAGGGAGAGCATCAGGGAGAATAACTAATGGATGCTGGGCTTAATACCTAGGGGATGGGATGACCTGTGCAGCAAGCCACCATGGCACATGTTTACCTATGTAAAACCTGCACATGTATCCTGGAACTTAAAATAAAAGCTGGAAAAAAAAGTGATGAGGAGGACTCTCCAAGTAGGTAACTACTTTCCAGGTAGGACTCAATGGGAGAGGGTTCTTGGGAACCTTCAGGTTATTCCTGCTGCTTGGCGGGGGAGGTGGGGGAGGAGCTGAAGGGGGAGGAATGAAATCAACCACAAAAATAAAATGTATGTAAAGTTTAAAAAAAGAAACATAAAACCACATGATAATTTGTTTTTGAAATGTTATTACAAATAGTTTGTAATGTTAAAACATAGGAAGAGGTTTTAAAAAATGGGAAATCAAATGAATAAAAAAGACCAAAGTCCTAATAAAAAGATGCTTAAGTTGCTAAAGCAAGAAAATCTCATGCATCACCTGCTGTTGGAAAACTACCAGGGATGGCACGTATGATGAAAAACAATTCCAGAGCCTTTCAAGATCTGAAAGCCACAGACATTGAAGGTGTTAAACAGAGAAGGAATACCTGCTTTGCCTTCTGGTGTCTACAAGAAAACCAGAAGTGTCTGCAAGAAAAAAAAGTGACATTTATACAAGTAGCACAGACAATACAGGCAATTGTCAGTAGTATCTCTCACAGGGCACATGAAATGTAGAGAGGGAAGACTAGATTGGTACAAGACTTCTCAGAATCTACATCTTCTTGATGACTCTCCCAGGACACCTCCCCCTGCAGCTCAGCCCCAGATGGAGTCTCACTGCCAATCCTGCCAGGCTACATACATAGCTTTCAGTTGTTAGGAAATGAGCTATGAGTTTCAGTGTTGTGTCTGACTTATAGGCTTTTCTCCTTCTAAACCATGCGGAGCAATTTTGCTTTTTAAGAATTTCTTAAGATCAAGGCAACCCAGCCTCTTGTTGCATAAGAAAGATGTTTTATTAGAACAAACAAGAATATGCCATACAATATCAAAGTGATACTTTATGCATGCCAATTTTTCTATGCATGCTCACATTTAAGTCTAGTTTGACATCATAGTTCTCTTTCAGAAGAACTTGGCTGTGAGCGCAAGATGAATTCTCTGTTTTTCTATGAGGTCTCCCTGGGTCCCAGCTGCTGGTTTATTTATAGAATGTGGTCCCACCCAAAGTGTGTGGTTAGTCTCTTCAACTAGATAGTGCCAGCCATTTGGTCTGGCAACTCTGAAGAGAGATGCTGCTATATCTGGTTTGTAAAAGTTCCAAGCCATGCATGCAAGAGATTAGTGTCACTATTTCTTTGCTTGTAGGAAAGAGTGAACTCTCATCCCTGGCCAGGCCCATAAGCATTATTGCATATAGGAGGTCTTAACCAGCATAAGGAGAGAAAGAAGCACAAGAAGAGAGAGGGTGGAATAAAGTCAGTGAAGGTTGATATAAACAGCTGGCTTATCATCCCCAGTGGGTTTGAAAAATGTTACAAACGTGGGGATAAGTCACCAGGAAATCAGGGAGGTAGTCACAGATCAAGCTAGTGGGAGAATGTGCTGGTATACATGGCGTATCTCCTTACATGCAAGGTAGTCAGGTTGCCCCTGCTTACTTTTATGTCAGGGAGATCCAGATTCATTATCTGGACACAAGCAAGTGAAATGCAAATGATTCCTCATTTCTGTGGATGATCACAGAATAGGCAAGCTCTAGGTTTGTGAAGGTTTAAGACTAGAAACATGAGACTATTCATCTTTAGAAAAATGTTAAGCATCTCATCAGAGCTCCTTCAATGCATCACTCATTAATTCATGAGTGTGCATAATTATATGTGCCTACAAAGAAAAAAAAAAGTAGGTGAATGCTGTTGATGCCTAGGACAACAACAAGGTGTCTACGAAACTCTAAAACTTAAACCATAAAATCAGCCCGTGGTTTCACTATGCACTCTCTGTGTGTAAATTGTGTAACGAAGCATTTTACAGAAAAAAAAATATATTTCTTAGACTAAAAGTAGGAAAAGTTGTAAGTTCATCAATCTATAAGTATTGATTAGAAGGGAGGACAGTCATCTTGGAAGAGAGGAAAAGGAATGCTTGGGGAGAAAATTTGGTGGTGCCCTTGCCCAGGGCCTCAGCCGATCTGGACCCTCTAGCTGGGTGTATCAGGAACTGATCCACTTTATCCACTTTGCTGTGATCCCTTTCTCTCCAAATAGACTTTTCATTGTAATTTGTCTTTCTATATGGCTTCCTGACAGATGGAGAATTGTGCCACTGGCACAAGTTCAAGCTTGGCAGCTTTGTTCTCCACTGAAAATTAAATCTGTCATTCTGGCTTATACAGCTAGCTGTTCTGAGCTTTGTTAACTTCAGTCCATCTGGAAAAGATTTTTGGAAGTTGCAAACATGAGTGCCACACCCTGGATGATGGTAATTTTACTAAAGTGAATTCTATCTCCAGCTGACTAGCCCTCCCAGGAAAGAGTTTTACCTCCTCCTCCTTCAAATGGCTATAAAATGTATGATTCCTTAAGGGCCCAAAATATTCTGTTTAATGTATGTCTGATTATAAGCCCCATAATAAATACACTTGTTTAGGAAACATTTAACATGTAGCTTACTGTAAACCCCAAAACATCCAAGTCTTACAACCAATCTCCATCTTATGCAATAGAATTAATCACTATTAATAAGACTTACATTCTTCTTGGTAGTTTGGCCAACTGCAAAAGTACCTTATATCTTCTCAGTGCAATGAGAAAATTACCATTCCTGGTAGATATATATGTGATTGAACAAGAAAAAGTTTTATGAAGACTTTTTATTCAGAATCTCCATTCATCAAAACAGTTTGGATATAGTAAAGATTGATAATAGCTCCATGTAAATCCAAAGCATGAGATATTTTCATTAGTTAATTGTGTCATTTCAATGACTTTTGACATTAGGAGAACTTAAGATTAACTACCATTTTGAAAATTGACAAACTGAAGGATAGGAGCTTGGTGAGTTGGAGTCAGGTCAAGAAAGGTGGAGGGGAAAAAAAGCTATAAGGAAAAGGGGGAGAGGCATCCAGATAGCTGATAGAGTTGGCGAAATGGTCACAGCTGTGAACCTGAGCTCACTCTAATTCCCTAAGAACTGCTTCTGATATACAAGAGAAATCATAGAGATAGTAATATGGGTGTGCCTCTTGGCTGAGACTAATATGTCTTAATTGGAGTGGATACCCTAAACCTATTTCTTTGGTCTCTTTTTAACACATTACCCTGGATTTTTCTTGATTTATATAAAACTGAGTAAAGATATTGACTAATAATATAAGCTAACTTGTACTAAGTATTACCATATGCCAGGCACTGGGCTAAGCCCTCTTTATGTATATTCTCAATTAATTGTTGCATCAATTTTATGGGGTATGTTGACAAAAAGAGTCAAACTCTGTAAAATATTTGAAGAGATTTATTCTGAGCCAAATATGAGTAACCATGGCCCGCAACACAGCCATCAGGAGATCCTGAGAACATTTGGCCAAGGTGGTCGGGGTACAGCTTGGTTTTATATATTTTAGGGAGGCATGATATATCAATCAAATACATTTAAGAAAGACATTGGTTTTGTTCAGAAGGGTGGGACAACTCAAAGTGGAGAGTTTCAGGCTACAGGTAAATTTAAACATTTTCTGGCAGACAATTGGTTGAGTTCATCTGAAGACCTGGGATTAATGGAAAGAAATGTTCAGGTTCAGGTAAAGGATTGTGGAGACCAAGTTTTATTGTGCGGAAGAAGCTCTCAGATAGCAGACTTCAGAGAGAGCAGGTTGTAAATTGCTTCTTATCGGACTTAAAAAGGTGCCTGGCTCTTAGTTGATTATCTCCTATGTCAGGGAATAAAGGAAGGAAAACAAAGGGGAGAGGAGATTCTCTATAGCATGTGGATTTTTCCCACCAGAGACTTTGCAGGGCAATTTCAAGGTGTGGCAAGGAAATTGTTTTTGGTATAAAACATTTTGATTTTCTTCCTTGTTATGCTAGAGTCAGATTGTAAAGTAAGTCACTATATCCAGGGTTAAATAAAATCCATCTGATGAGAATTTATGGTTTGTAGGGCATGACTCCCCAGACCCCTTAGAAAGGAATTTGAGCAAGAGAAAAAAATCAGAGCTTAGTCCTCAGGTAGCTACAATTATTATCCTCATTTCACAGATGAGGAAAATAGAGTTTCTAAATAACTTGGATCAGGCTATGAACCTACAAAATGGCAGAGATGAAATTAATAATCTCAGTCCGATTACTTAAAAGTGAATATTCTTAACCCTCTTTGCAATAGTCCCTCCAGATCCTCTTTCTAATGCAATAAAGCCATTGCAAAAATTACATTTCCTACCAAACTAAGGAAATCTCTTCCATTTTTTTCTATTTGGATAATGATTAAGCATTATATAATAATAATAGTAATAGCACCTCTTGGACATTTTCTATTCACAATGCAGTATTCTAAGTATTTACATGTACTGACTCATTTAATTCTTCATAATAATCCTAGGATAAAATTACTATTACAATTTCCATTTTATGATGAGGATCTGAGGCACCTGGAGTCCAAGCAACTTGCCTAAAGCCACACAGGCAGATATCATTTACTCACTTATTTATAGCCTAACCAAGAAAGGCCACAGCTGAATGAATTTATTCCAGTTCTTTACTGCCAGTTCAAGGATACATAACAAGTTCTGAGAAAATGTAGAGGAGAAAAATCATTTTCTTCAATTCCTTGGCTAAGTTCTCTTCTAGAATTAATCACAACCCTGGTAAAAATAGAGAACTTTTCATCTCAGATGAGCGTATGCTTCTCTTTAGATTCCTAAGAAACTTTAATTGTTGGTTAGAAAGCTGTCACTTTGGGCTTAAGCAATAATTCCTTGGTTTTATTTAAATTGTTTTAGTGGCCTCTTTTTGTAGTTGATTGAATTGGCCAAAAGGTTGTTTGTTCAGTCATTAAGGACTACTATTCTTGCACTGTTATAAAAATATTCCTTAGACTAGTTAATTCATAGAGATTTAATTGGCTCACAGTTCTTCACGCTTTACGGGAAGCATGGTGCTGGCATCAGCTTAGCTTCTAGGGAGGCCTTAGGAAGCTTACAATCATGGCAGAAGGCAAAGGGAGAGCAGGCACATCACATGACAAAAGCAGGAGCAAGAGAGAGAGAGGCAGAGTGAGAGGAGAGAGAGAGTGACAGGGGGTGGCGGGGAGTGCTACACACTTTTAAATGACCAGATCTCACAAGAACTCACTATCATGAATACAGCACCAACCTATGAGGGATCCACCCCCAGGATTCAAACACCTCCCACCAGGCCCCACCTCCAGAACTGGAGATTGCAATCAGACATGAGATGTGAGTGGGGACAAATATCCAAATTACATCAAGGGCCAAATCAGAATTCTTGCTTTAATGCATCTAAAGAGTATTAAAACTCCCCCATCAGTCACAGGGCCTCCTATGGCCATGATTCTGAAACACGGGAAAGTGTCTGCCCTGTGGTTTTCATGGGCTCTAAAGCAAACCATTTGAGAATCTCAGAAGAGGGAAAGGCAACTATGTTTAGAAAAACATCATCCTCTTCAGGTCATTATACCATGCTGTACCTTGAAGATCACCACACTAAATGCTGGACTAACATTTTTTCGATGATTTTCTTCCTATACATACAAACTCTGTTTTGACATTCCAGGACATGTTTTGTCATGGTGAAGTTTTCTGCTAGGCAGAGCATTTAAAATCTCAAACGATACAATGCTATTCATTTTACAAAGCAACAATGGCCAAAATGTTTTCTAATAGCCAACAGGCAAACTATTAGTGAAATCTTAAGAAGGAGGGGAAAAAGCCTGATTCACACAATTCATTCTATAGATCAACTAGTTTAAAATTACGTAAATGCCTGCATAACTGACCCAGCTCACAGCTTCATTGTAAACATTAGCCCAAGGTCATAAAAATGAATGGTCCACCATGAGAAATCCCGAGGTCCCTTTCCATGGCTTTCCTCATGGCATTTTTAATCTCCTTATTCCTAAAACTGTAGATGATGGGATTCACCACAGGGATCACCAAGGCATAGAATATGGACACCACCTTGTCCCTGTTTAGGGAGTAGCTGGAACTGGGTCGCATGTACATGAAGAATCCAGAACCATAGAAGAGGATCACAGCAGTCAGGTGAGAGGCACAAGTGCTGAAGGCCTTGGTCCTACCTGTAGCTGAGCTGATCTTCAGAACAGAGGCAACAATGTAGCCGTAAGAGATGAGGACCACTAGTACAGACACTATTCCAACGAGAACACCCACTATGAAGGTCACCACCTCGCTGGTGAAGGTATCAGAGCAGGACAGAGCCAGGACTGGAGGGAGGTCACAGAAAAAGTGGTTGATCATATTGGGTCCACAGAAATCATGCTGATAGACAGAGTATGTTTCAATGAAAGAGCTAAGGAATCCACCCACATAGGCGCAAACCACCATCTTTAAACAAAGGGTATGGGATATGAGGACTGTGTAAAGCAAGGGGTTGCAGATTGCAGCATACCGATCATAGGCCATAGCTGCCAGGAGAAAGCATTCAGTCAGCCCCATCCCACAGAAGACAAAGTACTGAGTGGCACAGCCAACAAACGAAATGGTTTTCTGCTCTGTGATGATGACAGAGAGGATCTTGGGGGCAGTGGAGGACACATAGCAGATGTCCAGGAAGGACAGGTTACTGAGGAAGAAGTACATGGGCGTGTGCAGGTGAGAGTCCATCCTGATGAGAGCAATGAGGCTTAAGTTCCAGGTCAACGTCAGCAGGTAGAGTCCCAGAAATAACATGAAAAGGAAAATATTTATTTGAGGATGGTCTGAAAGTCCCAGGAGGATAAATTTTGTCACAATTGTGTTGTTCCTTCCTACAGCCATAGGCCTGCTTCCTGCATAAAGGAAAGAAGAATCCCGTGGTCAGTTAAATTTTGTTTGTTATTGTAAGAGTGGGTATTTCCTGGAAGATCATACAGTCAGCACCCAGTTAAACAACACCCAGTTAAAGCCCAGCCACCTGCCACGCAAAGATTTTTCAGAGGAAGTCAGCCTAGGATAATCCATATGCTCTATGTTTGTTGACCAAAAGAGAATCCATCTAATAATAAAGTAGAAACTGATTGGGAGTTAGAAGCGCGAGTTTTGTCTTCAGCTCCATTCATAACTTGCTGGGAACTTTGGAAAAGTCATTTCTCCAGATTCTCATTTTCTCAAATGGGAAATGAGAGGGTTGAATCAGATGAATTTGAAGTGTCCCTTTGGACTTAGGTTTGCTATGGCTTTTTTAGACTTTCTGACTTGAAAATAAAGTATAAATAAATAAAGTATAATAAAGTTAGCCATTTTTATGCATTATAGATCTTTAGTATAAGAACTCAGAAGAAGGGAACTGAATACAGTGGGCTACAATTTTTGACATATCCCATTTTGCGGGAGGAAATCCAGGCAACAGTCTAACAATCTATTCTTCTAGGTAGTAAAACTAAGTGGGAAAAAAATATGTGTGTGTGTGTATACATATTTGTGTATATATGTATACTTGTGTGTGTATATATAGATATATATATGTTATACATATGTGTGCAGGGATAATTGTATATATGTGTGTTTGTGCACATATATACACACACACACTTATCATGTTTAAGACCAGAACATTTATTCTAATTATATAATGTTCTTAATAAAAGTCATTGCACAAAATTCATAGAATGATGAAAATTTCAACTAGCACAGTCGGCACAATTATAGGAAAGAAGGGATATGAACAGGTCTCCATGAAGGGGAAAGGGGAGCATTACCTAAGCTGACTGAGATGGGCTGAGCCATTGTGGTCAAGAACCAACAGCAATCAATATTTCCTGGGCAAGAAAAGCAGCAGGGAGAAGAGGGTTCATTCAATATTTAAAGACAGTGATAAGCAAGGGACAACTTTGATGTCATCAGGCCAGATCAGACAATCACTATGAAGACAAGAGGTAAGCCCATACATATCTGGCAGTTAAGAAAGACAGACTGGCACTGATGTAAGATCAAACTGAGGAAACAGGCCAGGCGCAGTGGCTCACTCCTGTAATCCCAGCACTTGAGAGGTGGAGGCAGCCCGATTGCTTGAGCTCAAGAATTTGAGACCAGCCTGGACAACATGGCAAAACCCTGTCTCTACTAAAAATACAAAAATTAGCTGGGCATGGTGGCATGCTTCTGTAGTTTCAGCTACTGGGGAGGCTGAGATAGGAGAATCGCTTGAACCCAGGAGGCGCAAGTTGCAGTGAGCTGAGATCGCATGCCACTGCACTCCAGCCTGGTGACTGAGCGAGACTCCATCTCAAATAATAATAATAATAATAATAAAATAATAATAATACAAAAATTAGTGGGCTGTGGTGGCACATGCCTGTAGTCCCAGTTACTTGGAAGGCTGAGGTGGGGGGATCACCTGAGCCCAGGAGGTCTAGGCTGCAGTGAGCCATGACTGCACCACTGCACTCAAGCCTGGATGACAGAGTGAGACCCTGTCTCAAAAAAAAAGGAAACTTTTTTTAAAAATTAGAAAATACAAATGGGTATAAAGAGGCAGAAATGCCCTGAGAAAGAAGACTCTGGTGAAATTAAGGTTACTGTATTTTATTATCTGCATGGAATTTGTTTGCCCATGCATGTTTGCACCCAATGGTAACTGTGGTTCTCTGTCATTCATCATATTAAAAACTTCTCCAACTTTGTGTTTTTTACAAATTTCTAATCTCCCTGCAAGTCACTGGTCAAGCAGTCAAAACCAAGACGAGCCTAGATTGATCTTCACTAAAACATCAATCTATTTAATCCTATCAGAAAGGCAGTAAGATGAATTTGTTATCTCTTATCTTGGTGAAATCTTCCCTACCAGAATTTAAGTTACTCAAAGACAGGCAGAGAGTTTTGCCCATTCTGTTTACTGATCTATCCTTGTAACCACCCAGTGGGTTCACCTTGCCCACTGCCTAGACAGAGCTCATTTATCAAGACAGGGGAATTACAATGGAGAGAGAGTAATTCATGCAGAGCCGGTTGTGCAGGAGACCTGAGTTTTATCATTACTCAAATTAGTCTCCCTGAGCATTCAGAGATCAGAGTTTTTAAAGATAATTTGGCGAGCAGGGGCTTCGGAAGTGGGGAGTGCTGATTGGTTAGGTTGGAGATGGAATCAAATGGACCCAATTGAGTTTTTCTTGCTTTCTTCGGTTCCCCGGTGGGATGGCAGAACTGGTTGAGCCAGTTTACAGGTCTGGGTGGTGTCAGCTGATCCATCTAGTGCAGGGTCTGCCAAATATCTCAAGCACTGATCTTAGGTTTTCCAATAGTGATGTTACCCCTAGCACCAATTTGGGAAGATTCAGACTCTTGAAACCAGAGGCTGCATGACTCCTAAACTGTAATTCCTAATCTTGCATCTAATTTGTTAGTCCTGCAAAGACAGACTGGTCCCCAGGCAGAAAGGGGGTATCTTCAAGGAAGAGTTGCTATTAATTTTGTTTCAGAGTCAAACCATGAACTGAATTCCTTCCCAACATTACTTCAGCCTATGCCCAAGAATGGACAAAGATAGCTTAAAAGTTAGAAGCAAGATGGAGCAGGTAGGTATGATTTCTTTGACTGTCATAATTTCCTCAGTTATAATTTTGCAAAGGCAGTTTTATCATAAGTACAAAGAATAGGGCCTGGGACATAGGTGCCCAGTAAATCTTTTGTTAAATAAATAGATTTTTTTTCCACCACTTATCCGCAAAGTTTGGCAGAAGGGTTTGGCCTATGACTTACTATATTTGGCCTGTTATTATTATAATAACAAAACATGTAATATATAACTAATCACAAACAATAATCATATAACAATCATAATATAATAATATAATCAAACACTTATTTAGTACTTATTGTGTGCCAGGTACTGTTTGAAAGGCTTGATTTCTATAAACCCATTTAATTATCCTAATAGACTCAAGAAGTGGCAGCATTACTCGGCCCCTTTTACAAATAAAAGGCAGAGTAGGCTGTAAATGTATAGTTGTGATTTGCCGCTGGATGGATGAGGTACGAGGGAATGAGCTGGACTTACTGGATTACACTGGGCAGAAGGGTCCTTCAATCTTGTGCTACAAGAGAAAAAATATTGATTGCTTTGCTGCCATAACATCTTTTGCAAACTAGGTCATCTGCATTTCCCACTGCTCCATGACTGGTTTCTGGTTCCATCAATTTCTTATGCCTTGGCCTCATGTAAATAGTAAACCATGCTTCTGGAATCCCCGCGCCTTTGTTAACAAGTCTTCCAAATAAATGGGCTGTGGGAGTTCATTATTTTAATGGGCAGAGGTAGCCACATTCTTTCTCCAAGAGGCTGCCCTCTGCCACTCACTCCAGGGTCCAACATAAAAAGCCCAGCAATCATTAGAGCTAAACATTTCTGAGCACTAATTGTTCCCTGGAGTGGTGGCAAAAAGGGCCAACCGCTCATCACAGGAGCCTCTTTCCATCCCCCTACCTATTCTTCTCTGAGCTTTCTCTGATTTGAGTCCAGGAAAACTCCCTGCTGGGTTAGTAGACGCCTTTTGTTTAAGAGAAATTTCATCAGAAATAAACCACACATAAACACACCAAGCCTTGTACTGAAATATACTGGTTAGAAACACATGTTTGCAACACAGAGAATTGGGTTTAAATTCTGGCTCTGCCCTTTTATCAATATAAACATGTTCAACGTTGTTTAATGTCTTAAACTTATCAACTCCCTCATTTGTAAAACTGGTGTAACAAGAATACCTACCTCAAAAGAGTTGTGATAATTAAATAAGCTGTGAATAAGGAAGGCATAGCACAGTGCCTAACAAACAGAAATCACTCAATGAATGTAAACTAATGATGTCATTAACTCTGTTTCTTGGGTCATGGCCAAAAATGTGTCTCTCCTTTCTGTCTTTTTCTTGTGACTTATTTGCACCACGATAAAAAGATGTCTTTTCTCTTTTTTTTTTTTAATGAGGCTGGATGGGATGAAGGGCTTGATGGGGCTCTTCTTTTCTCTTTTTAATATTTTGGGTGCTACTGCCAGCAATGCCACTACCTGGATGTGCCACTGTGGGCAAGTCAATTAACCCCTCCAGTCTGAGCGAATTGGGCTCACTCTCCAAGAATTCATCCAGCCCTGAAAGTCTGATGTTTCAAAACATTGATTTCCTGTTTTTTGAAATGTTTTCTTTAGGAATGAAGTTCATAAAAAATGAATTAATCTATTTCGTGGAGACCAAGTTAGCAATCCTCAGTCTCAAAAGAAATAAAATTAAATGAGAGAAATGTCTTCTATATAAAGGGATATAATTACTGAGACTCTTGACTTACAAGGTAATAAGCTTAATTTAGGAAAGAAATTTAGTAACTAAGATTGTTGAAAGAAAGGAAGGTAAATGGCTTCAAGAATCAACTGTGAAGATGAAAAGGCAAGGAAGTTCTTCATCAAGAGAAACATTCTTATCTAAGGTTGAAGATAAACTATTCTAGGAAATTCTGTGCTGAAAGAGTAAACTCCAACTAATTTATGGATGAGTTTTTATACTGAGTTAAGATCTGGGGAATTTAAAAGGTAAATCACACAGTTATGATCAATACATTTTTCTAGGATTAGAAAAGGCTGATAAGATAGGGTAGTGATAGATTTCATCTATCATGGCAACTCTGATTATAGTGATAATGACTATCTACAAAGTAAGACTGAGAATCTTAAGAATAAAGAGCAATAACGTCTTTTGCACCAATTTGGAAGGAACTGGAGGCCATTATTCTATACGAAGTAACGCAGGAATGGAAAACCAAATACTGTACATTCTCACTTAAAAGTAGGAGCTAAGCTATGAGAACACAGAGACATACAGAGTGATATGGACTTTGGGGCCTCAGGGGGAAAGGTGGAAGTGGGATGAGGAATGAAAGACTACATATTGGTTATAGCATACACTGTTTGAGTGACAGGAACATTAAAATCTCAGAATTCACCACTAATAGAATTCATCCATGTAATCAAAAACCACTTGTACCCCAAAAGCTATTGAAATAAAAAAAGAACAAATTATAAATTAACAATGTCTGCATTGGACAGAAAAATGCAGAATGAGGACTCAGAATGTATTTATTAACCTAGTCTATAAGAAATCTGAGAATGAGGAAGAAAGTCATCCTACTAAATCCATCTGGATAAAACCATAAACTCTTCATGCCCTTACTTTCAAAAATCAAATTTAATCAAAATAGCAGAAGTTTAAGTGAACATCAGAAAATATCCAAGGAAATATGTTACAGAACAATATGAATATATTTAATATTAGTCAAGTGTACACTTAAACAATAATTAAG
This sequence comes from Theropithecus gelada, assembly GCF_003255815.1. NCBI lineage: Eukaryota > Metazoa > Chordata > Mammalia > Primates > Cercopithecidae > Theropithecus > Theropithecus gelada. Next base: position 14,497,471 of record NC_037682.1, on the reverse strand, counting down.
ATGATGTGATGGTTAATTTTAGGTGTCAACCAGACTAGATTAAGAGATATCCAGATAGTTGGTAAAGCACTATTTCTGGGTATGTCTGTAAGACACAGGATGTTTTGAATCAGTGGACTGAGTAAGGAATATCCGCCCTCACTTAATGTTGATGGGCACCCTCCAATCGGTTGAGGGTCTGGAAAGAACAAAAAAGCAGTGGAAAAGTAAATTCCCCGTCTCTCCTCTGAAGCTGAGATACCTTTCTCTCATCCTTTGACATCATATCTCCAGGGTCTCCTTTGGAGTCTGGGATTTGCATTAGTATCCCCTTAGGTTATCAGGCATTTGGCCTCATGTTGAGAGTTACACCATTGGCTTTCTTGGTGTAGGGGCCTTTGAACTTAGAGACTGAACCACGCTCAGGAAGTCAGGATTCTGTGATTCTTCAGCTTGCAGATGTCACATTATGGGACTTCTCAGCCTCCATAATCTCATGAGCCAGTTCTCCTGATAAACCCACTCTCACCTATCCATCTGTTAATATCTGTCCATCTGTTCATCTGTCTGTCTGTCTATCTATTAATACATCCTCCTGGTTCTGTCTCTCTAGAAAACCCCAACTAATAAATATGGTAAATTTAACATCATATGCTTTTTACCACAATAAAAAAGTATGAAAGCAAATAGCACATAAAGGCAAATAAACTCCACACAGAATTATAAGTGTTTACAATTGGAAGTGCTTTGAGGTTCGACTCAAAATATATCTTCCTAGGATCCTATGCATCTTAGAGCTTGTTCTCTGAGAGCATCTCCTGAAATATTATTTACTTTCGTTTTAGCTTAACATTTTAGCATAGCTATTTTGATGAGTTTACTTGAATCGTTTCAAAGAAACCCCAGAGAAAAATCCAAATATGCTTAGTAGTAAAACATCTTAACTCTCAAATTGGAATTTGGAAAGTTATCACGGGGTGCATTTCTTCCACTGGCGACTAGTAAACATTTCAACCTGATACGGATCCAAAGTGTTTTTACAAGACATCCCTAACAAACCCAAAGTGAAGGTATATTTAAAAGCTGTAGAGGTCTTTAACAATTTATACAAGAAGGAAAGCGCAAAGACATCATAGGACCTGAATTCTAATTCCCATTCTACTATGGCAGATTGGGCTGTTGATCTCTCCTGACCCCTCTCTGGACCTCAATTTTTTTATTCTGAAACCAAAGAGCTAAAATAGCAAACCTCTAAAAACTCAAACAGCATGATTACAACTAACTTTATTACTAAACCATTGTCTGTCAAAAGCAAGCGCCTATTAGTTTTTATCCGTATGGAATGTTGCTGCCACCTAGTGGAAACATGCCTAAATTGTAGGGTCAGTTGCAATTGTGACTGATCATCTTCAAACACATTACATCCTCACTGTGATCCAAGCACTGAACCATGTGCTTCTCAAGCACCTGAACTCAATATTATCATGAAGTTCAATTCTGAGAAATAAACCAGATCAGGGAGAGGGGCAACATACTAAGCATAATGTAAATGATAAATAACAATAACAAGCAAATACATTTAGATAAGGGTGATGTAACTGATAACAGGTAAGTCATAAGTTTACATTCATGGCATAATCTTTTTAATCAGATTTTTAAATATTTAAAAAGAGATGCAATGATATAACAGGAGACAAATGAGAAGAGTAGGCATCAGAAGTAAAAATAATTGATAGTAGGACCACACATCGTGGGTTGATCCATCCTATTGCCAGTGTGTGGTCTTGGATGCCTCAGTTGATCTTACATAAGCTTTTCCTTTATCTCTGAAAGTGCACCAAATATATCAACATTGTATGTTTGTGTGAAGAGCATATAATATACAATCTATATGAAAATCATTATATAATCTATTCAATCATGAGGGGTTATCATTTTGATTTTTAAATTGCCCATTTGTCTCAGAAGAAACATCTCCAGCGTAATATTCTGATAATTAGTTTATTAGAGATAGCATGATAATCTATATTATTGTTGTCCCTGGCTAACTATATGTTTTTGTTAAATACCAGTTAGCTATATGTTTTCATTAAAATGTCATCTAATTTGGATATGGTTTTTAAAAACTTTCATTTTTAGCCAATCTTGGCACAGTATTTTTTAATAAAAAATTACCTTAGCTATCAGGGTCATTTTTATTAATCGTGTACTTAATATTATCATAGCCCTAATTATTTGTAAATAATGTAAATTTTATGCTCCTGAAAAACACTTGAAAGTATTAAACTCTCATGAAATTGTCAGGTAAGACTTAAACTAAAAAATGAATCATTAGAAAATTTTAAGTGTTAATTCCAACTCAAATGAAAATATGCTTAATCATTGATATAGTGAAAGTTGCAGTGAAGATTTAAAATAATGTTAATGCAAAAAATAAAGCACAAGTTTCTCTACTTATCAAGGTATTTGAGGACTCATATGAATTGACAACATCATGAGTATAAATTTTCCAAGAAGACTTTGAACATTGCTCTGACTAAACATCCATTGAAATGAATTTCCCTCAGGAACTCTCAAAGGGAGCATCTCAAAAGAAAAGAATCACAAGGTACTCATCTAGTTTCAGAACAATGACCTGAGCTCAGAAGAGAAAGGAGGTTCTGGAAAGAAGCAGTTTTCTATCACTTAAATTATCCTTCAGCCCAGCCCCCAGACACATTCCTGAGTCCTGGTCCAAAGGGACTGGGGAAAGAATGCTGGAAAAAAGAAACTGAAATGAGTATTAAAGTACCAGTAGTACTAATGCCAGCAGTTTGGCATCAAGGTATGATGCTCTCAATGCAGATACCTGTATCTTCAATGCCAGCACCTCAGCCATGAGACACTGTATTGTGCATCAGAGCTAGTGACATGGTGACTATCTGCAGGAAATACCATCCTGATCCATAACAGGAAAGAAGTAAAACAATAGATAACACAATAGGAGATTATTATACAAAGAGTGTGTGAGCACTCCCTGATGGCTTCCAGAATGAGGAGGAATTTTGAGGACTGTGTGGGTATAGAAGGAATTCAAAGGAATCCGGGGTGGTAAGACACCCTGGAAACTTTGTTTTGATAACTATTATTGTGATCATGTTTCAGTCTTTCAGCTTATGTGGGCAAGAAGAGTGGTTATACATAGAATTATTAATTTAAACTCTGAGATAAGAGGAAATAGCCTAGGTAAAGTGTGTAGAAGATGAAAAACAGCCCACAGACAAGACTTTGAGGATTATTCCCGCATGTAAGGATATAGAGGGAGAGAGAATCTGATGATTACAATGAGCCTACCATCTCTTATGTCCATTCTGTTACCCCAACACACACACATACACACAACATATTTTCACCTACAGTTGTGAGGGCTGAAGGCAAGAAAACAATAAACAAATGCAGCCAGTGACTCCTCCGTAGTACCAGAGTAACTCCTGGCTATGTCTTTATTGAACTGCCACCCATGGCTACTTTGGCTTTTAGAATTGAAAATTGCATCTACTTCTGCTTTAGGATTCCACTCCTGAAGATCGACTGTGTGGCTCTTGTTCTGTTCTCTCTCTTAGAATTAGGTTCTTTGGGAATTACCTTCTCTCAAATCCAAATACCTGGTTAGGGATATATATTATATACATATTTCCAAGTTGGATGTATCCCCAAAAATATGTAAGTCTGGTTCGACATTTTAAAAATCAGTCAATGAATCTCTCTTTATCAATAAAGTAAAAATCAAGAAGAAAATGTATAAAATCAATCAATTTGATATATGTCTTTTACAAAATCCAATATCCATTTATGATAAAGACTCTTGGCAAACTAGGACTAGAAAGAACATCTGACAACTGATATAGTTCATAGATCAACAACAAAAATACCCTACAGCTATTATTACACTTAGTAGTTAAAGACTAAATATTTTTCTCCTAAGATCAGGAAAAAGGCAATGACGTCTGCTTTCACCATTCATTTTATACATTGTACTGGAGTTCCTATCAATAAAGCAGGAAAAATGTAAAAGTTACATAGATTGCAACGAAAAATATAAAACTTCCTTTATACACTGTAGTAGTCTGTTTTCACATAGCTGTAAAGAACTTCCGAAGACTGGATAATTTATAAAGGAAAAAGGTTTAATTGACTCAGTTCTACATGGCTGGGGAGGCCTCAGGAAACTTACAATCATGGGGAAAGGTGAAGCGGAAGCAAGGACCTTCTTCACATGGCAGCAGGAGAGAGAGGGTGAAACAGCGAAGCAGGAAGAGTCCCTTATAAAACCATCAAATCTCATGAGAGCTCACTCGCTATCATGAGACCAGAATGGCGGAAACTACCGCAATGATTCAATTACCTCCCATCAGGTCTTTCCCTCAACACTGGGGATTACAATTCAAGATGAGATTTGGGTGGGGACACAAAGCCTAACCATATCATCCTCAAATAATATGATTGTAGAAAATCCCAAAGAATCTATAGCATAGGTTCAAGAACTAATAAGTTAAACAGTGCCCCAATAAACAGTCAAATTATAAAAATTAACTGTAGTGAACAATGGTAATTGAGCTAGTAATGAACAATTAGTAATTGAACACTATTAGTAAATAATTGGTAATTGAAATTTTCAAATGTATCATTTACAATACAATAACATTTTTAAAAACATGAAATACTTAGGTATAAACCTAATGAAATAAATAAAAGATCTGTGTGCAGCAAACTATAAAACACTGATGAAAGAAATCAAATATCTAAACATACGGAGATATATACCATGTGTATGGATTAGAAGACTCAATGTCGTATCATAATAAATATCAATTCCCCCAAAATAGATCTCTATATTCAACACATTTTAAATCAAGTATCAACAGGATTTTCTGTAGATATTTTCAAATTGATTCTAAAATTTTTATGTTGATGATGATCACTTTGAAAAAATAAAAGTAATACAATATTTATGGAAAGATAAAGGAACTAGAAGAATCAAAATAATTTTGATATAGAAGAACAAAGGTGAGGGACACACATTACTTGCTTTGAAAAGATACGCATATATCTACAATAATTAAGAAAGTATGACATTAGAGAAAGAAAAGAATACATAAATCAATGAAACAGAATAGACAGTTCTGTTCTGAAGAACAGAAATAGACCCACATACTTACAATCAAATGACTTTCATCAGTATGCAAAAAACAGCTCAAATGAGAAAGAATATACTTTTCCATGAATAGTGCTGGGACAATTGGATATCATTGCGCCAAAATATGAAACAGTTCATACTTCTCACCATACACAAGTAATTAAATCATACAACTAAATGTAAAATATAAATTATAAAATTTCCAGAAGAAAAAATAGAAAAAGGTCATTATGACAGCGTTATGCAAAGATTTCCTAGATGTTACACCAAAAGCACAATTAAAAAAAGGAAAAATGGTAAATCAGACATGCAAAAATTGAGGATTCTGCTCTCAAAAAATATTATTAATGGCATGAAAAGACAAGTTACAGATTGGAAAAAAAAGTTCAAATTATATATTTGATAAAGGAATTGTATGTAACATATATAAAGAACTTTCAAAGCTAAGTATTACATTTTATAAACTTTTTAAATGGGCAAAATATATGTGAACATATAATTCAGCAAAATAGATATATGGATGGACATATGATACTCAATGCCACTATTCATTAACAAAAAAGAAATTAAAATCAAAACTAAACCCCACTAATATCTATTAGAATGGCAAAAAATAAAAATTAAAAACAAGTAGCATATAGAAGTATAGCCATTCTAGAAAACACTATAGATATTCCTCAAAAAACTAAACATAGAACTGCTATATGACCCAGCAATCCCACTACTGGGTATATATTCAAAGATAATGAAATCAATATGTCAAAGAGATAACTGCACTCTCACATTTATTGCAGTACTATTTACCATAGCCATGATATGGAATCAAGCTAAGTGTCCATCAATGGATGAATGGGTAAAGAAAATATAGTATATACACACTATTCTGCCTTCAAAGAGAAGAACATCTTGTCATTTGCAACAACATGAATAAACCTGGAGGGCATTATGGTAAGTGAAATAAACCTGGCACAGAAAGACAAATACTGTATGCCCTCAATTATGTGAAATCTAAAAAAAATTGAACTCATAGAAGCAGAGAGTAGAATGGTGGCTACCAGGGGCAGGGGTTGAAGGAGCAGGCAGCTGTCACTTAAAAGGTACAAAGTTTCAGTTAGACAGGAGAAATAAATCTTGGAGATTTGTTGTACAGCATAGTGACTATAATTAATGATAATGTGTGTAGTATACTTGAAAATCACTGAAAAAGTAGATTTCAAAATGTTCTCATCAGAAAAATGATAAGTAGTTGAGCTGATGGATATGTTCATTTGCTTGATTGAATAATTCTTCTATGTATACATATATCAAAACATTATGTTATATATCATAAATATATATAATTCATCATTTGTCAATTTAAATAAATAAATGAAGAGACCTAACTCTCAATAAATAAATACATACATACTTAAGGAATGCACAAATGAATAATTTCTCCCTTATCTATATTTTTCTTTGAATTCTACTCAGTCTATCCTGGCTGTATCTCCATTCATTTTTTTCTCTGCCTGGTTGGATAACTTTCTCTCCTTTAATTAGCCATGGAATTGAGATCAATCATCCACTGTTTATCGTAGCTACTTTGAAAAGGCCAAAGTTCCATGTTCTCAGCTTAAGAAACAAGAGAATCAAATATTTTACTTTTTCCCCTCCACCTGCAAGCACATGTACTAATGGCTTACCTTTTGTTAAATGTGTGGACCAATATTACTTTTTATTCGTATGTAGCTCTCCATAGAATAAAAGTCCTACATCTTTATATTACACCTTTATATTCCATAGCAGAGTAAGTTTTTTTAAATGTTTTCAGAAAAACAAAATGCCCTATTCCTAATGTCTCTTTCCTGGAAGAAGATAGTAGGTTTCTGTGGAAAGAAAATGGATTTATGAATTGAGGGGTATGATTGACCATATCAACACATTTATGTGAGTTTCAAAATAAATGCATGTGCCATATGTTTATATGTAATGTTTGGTATTACACAGATTCAAATATTGAATCAATCCCTTACTAGCATAAAATTTCAAGCAATTTATTTAGCTTCTCTCAATTTCAGTTTCCTCCTCTGCAAGGGGAATTTGGGAGAACTTACTGAGCTAACACACATAAGGCACATAGTATAGTGCTTAGTACATAGTAGGAGCTCAGGAAGGTTAAGTTCCCACCCTTTTAACATACTTCTGGCCAAATAGGTTATACTAAGAAATGGAAAAGGGTCAATAAATATATATGTATAGATAGGCAATGTTGCTTTCTTTTGTGGAGTGGTGTTTAACCTATCCTTATGCTCCATTGCTATCTTGAGGATTTTCGTCATGTACTACCAGAAAATGTCTTGATTGGCCTTGGGGGATTGGAGGCCCTGGCCACTGGGATGGAGTTTAATAAGCATCAGTTTTGGAGCTTTTAGAGTTTGTGTTCTAGACAACCCCAGAGAGCAATTAACCATAAAGCCATGAAGTTCAGGTGATACATTCCTCCCTTTCAAAAAGACCCTCAGGGGCAAATGTAATGAAACATCTCCAAGGAAAGAAGAAAAAAAACCTCTCCCCAATTTACCCCCAACCCCAACTTTGAACGTTTTCCCTAAATGACCCTAAATGCACATATTAGCTGATACGAGAAGAGCTTCTTAAAGATTGCAACCTCCATCCTTTCTGTACATATCTTTTTCCTCCTTTAGTCTGCCCCAAAACACACCTTCTATGCACCAAGAGGATATTTTGATCCTTGAAAAAACCAGCCTCAAGCTCTCTCCAAACTCATTAGCACTTTGGGAATTGGAAGCAGCCACTGAAACCCAATTAAACTCCTTCCAAAGCAGGACAACTCAAAACAGGTATCAGCTAAAGGGCAGGCAGAGCAGGAGCAACAGGGTAAGTGCAGTTTACTCTTTGTCTTCATCCCCATATTAATCTCACATGATAGAATCCCCTATATCCACAAGCCCATTTAGGTAACCAAGAAGTTCTTTGACTTTTAGTTTTTCTCCCTGCACCTCTCAATGCGATTTGTCTTTCCTCAAATTCAGCCAAATCTTTTTGTACTTTTTTTAATACTTTTTTTGTACTTTTTAAAAAATAGACCTTATTTTTTAGAGCAATTATAGAGTCACGGCAATATTGATCAGAGATTTCCTATTTATCCTTTTACTGCTACACATGCATAGCGTCCTCCATGATCAACCTCCCCCACCACAGTGGTACAATGTTACAATCAATGACCCTACATTGGCACATTATCCATAGTTGACATTTAGGTTCATTCTTGGTGTTGTGCATTCTGTGGGTTTGCACAAATGTATAATGACATGTATCCACTGTTATAGGATCATCCATAGTAGCTTCACTGTCCTAAAGACCCTCTGTGCTCTGCCTATTCACCCTTCCCTCTCTGACCCCTAGCAACTGCTGATCTTTTTACTGTCTCCATAGTTTTGCTTTTTCCAAAATGTCTCATAGGTGGAATTATACACTATGTAGCCTTTTCAGGTTGATTTATTTCACTTAGTAATATGCAAGTAAGGTTCCTCCATGTCTTTTCATGGCTTGATAGCTCATTTCTTTTCAGTACTATACTTTTCAAGGTGTCTGCTGTATACTTTTTTGTTTTCAAGCATTCTCTGCTGTCATTTAAGTACTTAAGTAGAATACGGAAAATTTGAATTTACAGATTTTTTTGCCACAGTTTTTCAAATGTACATTATTCTTTTCATATTTGAGCTTTCTCCAATTCAAAATTGAAATTCCAGATAATATGCAGAAATTTAGGATTTATGTTCAATTTTGTTATCTGTCTCAGATAATTCTATGCTCTTGATTTATCAGTTGAATAGATTTCCCAGTGCAGTGTTTTATTAATTGTTGTATACGATAAGCTGGACTCTGTTTGATATAGTTTGAGTGTTTGTTCCTTCCAAATCTCATGTTGAAATGTAATCCCCATTGTTGGAGGTGAGGCCTGGTAGGAGGTGATGGGGCGGATCCCTCATGAATAGGGTAGTGCTATCCCCTTGGTGATGAGTGAATTCAGGCAACAGCGGGTTGCTTAAAAGAGCCTGGCCCCTTTCTGTTGCTCTCTCTCTCTTGCTTCTGCTCTCACCATATGAGACGTCTGCTCCCCCTTCAACTTCCACCATGATTATAAGCTTCCTGCAGCCCTCATCAGAAGCAGATGCCAGCACCACACTTGTACGATCTGCTGAACTGTGAGCCAATTAAACCTATTTTCTTCTTTTTTTTTTTTTTTTTTTGAGACGGAGTCTCGCTCTGTCGCCAAACCTCTTTTCTTTATAAATTATCCAGCCTCAGGTAGTCCTGAAAAAGGGCCTAATACACTATTCTATATTGTCTTAAAAGGGCCATATTACTAAAAGAGAGCTAAAAGAAACACATGGTCTCTTTAACTGGTAAGCAGTTGACTATTAAGTATTCAGTAGTATTTTTTAAGTCTTCAGAAAACCATGATGAATTATTAGCTTTATAAATGCATTAATTGTTCATTACAAATTTTGTGAACAGTAAACCCAGCATACTATTAGATGCTATGGTAAAACAAATATGAAACCAGTCTTTTCAAAAACCAAGGTTACTCTAAGGAGGGAAATTTGCTCACCATGATAATCTGAGTAAGGCATTTAAGAGCCTGATTCTGAAATCACAGCCCAATCTTGGTTATTCTCTACTGCTCCTGTGATGGGCTTCCTGAAGTACATTTGAGCCCTTGCAACTACCAAGATGATTAAAAGGGAATGACATTTCTGAAGGAACCTCTATGCCCTTAAACAGAGCCTCAATTATTAGTAAGTAATCCACAAAGTAATTTAGAAGACCTGTAATCCAGACACACTTTACATAGCAGGTTTTCTAAACACTGCAGACGCCTCTAAACTCCAAAACCCTCCTTCTCTTTTCTCCCTAATGCTGTGAATCATACCATCTGAATCTTAATTCTTGAATTAAAGTCTTGACCCCTTTAGCATTATCACTTTACATTGAGAGGAACTCCTCATTTCATCAATCATTTGTACATTCAGATGAAAGAAAGACCTGGAAGAGCAGTACCTTGAGGGCACCAGGCACCGGCAGGAGCGAGAGGAAATGGCATCATGAAGTGAAGGACATGCAGCTCAGATCAGGATTGCTGGGGAAATCACAGAACACCTCCAACTCCACAATTTGGCTCACTGAGGTCCTTCTCATCATTCAATTTTTTCCTCCATCACCAACTGTGTCTGTGAAGTTCAAATGAGGCAAACTTGGTTATAAAGTTTAGCACTTCCTCCAGATATATTTGATGGAAAATGAACAGAATCATAAATCAACTCTACAAGTCCCCATCAATTACCCAGTATTTTCTATGTGCAAAGGACTGTGCTAGGTGCTTGGTTTTACTGTATTATTATCTTCCCGTGTCCATCAAGGACAGTGTAGTTCATGAAGATCCTGGAATTGCATCTACGAGTCTAATGAGGTCACTGAGCCTCTCAGACTCTTCCTCTTCAGCTCTGTAAAATAGACCCGGTGTTGATTACACCTGTATCATAGAATTGTAGGGAGTCCAGGCTCCACAAGTTTGCTGCAAGAGTGAATAAAACCTCCTTTCCCTCTCAAGGGAAGAAGCACCTCTTCGTGAGCGGGGTTCCGTGCCATAAAGCACTCCATACGACCCTTAAGATACCTTCTCTCTAATGTTCTAAAATAAGCTCCAGGGCATCCATACGTGGGAATAAAACTCTACATATACTTTTCCTTTTGTTTCAATTTGTCCAGCTCCACTTTCTGTTTCTGGGGCTGGGAAATCTCATCCTTAAATACAAAATTTCTCCCTCCTGATGACAACATTCAAAACAGACTTTCAATTAACCCATCAGACCTCCAGTCATTAAGTTCCTCAACCTCACTCGTAAACACTTCTTACAAACTTGCATGGTCCATTAGTGAACTTCTTATTTCTCTAACATAAGCATACTTCAACCTATTATACAAGGAGGAAGTGTTTCAAAATTAATGGTCGGTTCTATCAATAATACTTTAAGGAATAAGTGCTGCTGATAACAGTCACAGTCCCAGTTTATTAAGCAAACACTCTATCTCAAGACCCATCATGAGCCCTTTATATATTATCTTAAGCAATTTTCAAGCTCTGTTGTTACCGTTGGTTTTGTTGTTGTTTTGAGACAAGGTCTCCCTTTGTCACCTAGTCTGGAGTGCAGTGGCACAATCACAGCCAACTGCAGCCTCAACCTTGTGGGTTCAAGCAATCCTCCCACCTCAGCCTCCCAAGTAGCTGGGACCACAGGTGTATGCCATCGTTCCCGACTAATTTTTTTCATGTTTATTTTTATTTGTAGAGATGAGGTCTCACCATGTTGCTCAGGCTGGTCTGGAGCTCCTGGCCTCAAGCAATCCTCCCGCCTGTGCTTCCCAAAGTGCTAGGATGATGAGCATAAGCCACCACACCTGGCCAGTAGTGGCTGTTATTCCCATTTTACAAATGAGGAAATTGAAACTCAGAAAGGCTAAATGAGTTGCCCAACATCCCACAGCTGGCAAGTGGCAGAGTCAGAATTAGAACCAGGCTTTTTCTAAAGCCTACCCAGGATCAAACCACTACCTTCTTGCAGAGCTCTTTTTGTTTTAGCTCCCAATGTCTCCATGTGGCTCTACGTCTGCTCTCAATTATGCCAAAGTTTATTGCACGTTCCTCTTTTATTTCCTCAAAGGATAAAGAATCTTCTCTTGACTCTAGAAAGTTCACAAACCTTTTACAAACAGGAGCAAAACCTTAGAATATAGGATGAAGCTTAAAGTCATACCGACAATATTGTGACTACTGTGATGAAGATCTAAAACTCTGCACAAATGGCAGCATGGTGATAGCTAAAAGGAGCTTCACATTCTCCCATTATCCAAATTTGAGGGGTTTAGCACTGAAAAATATGTAGAAGGAACTACTGAGAGGGGAGCAAATGAGGCCCAATTTCAAGGGCATCTGTCTGAGCAAGTTCCAGGAAAAAAACATTAAGAATGTTAATGAGACCTTAACTGGCAATGAGTAGACGTAGACTGATTTGTGAAAACTGAGGATGTCAAAATAAAGTGGCTCTCCTAAACTGAGCAAGAAAAATTCAGCACAAATAGAGTATTACTTCCCAAATTGTGAAGTTATTGACTTGCAATGATTTCTATAATGTATACAAGTTACAAAGGTTTGCGTACTGTGATACAAACACCTATGCACATAAACATATACTTGTACATAAAAACTATACACCAAAATGTTAAGAGTTATTATTTCAAGAGATAGATCATAATGTTCAGTTTCCTTTTTTTTTATTAATCAGGAACATCATTTTTTGTTTCAATAGTTCACATTTGTATATTGATCGTTAACCAAATATCTCACAGTTCTTTAATTTAAAAGGCAGTTAAAATAATTTCATTGATTTCCAAATTATTTGGGTTAAGAATTGAAGAAGGATCAAGATATATTCCAAACCTTTAAGGGTCATTCACCATGAGCCACATGGCCATCTGACCACATTTTTCCCGATACTTTCTGTAGGATTAGGGACCCAGATTCAGAGACTCGATGACTGCAGTTAGCTTCTGATTAATGTGCATTGACACTCAGTGTGGATGTGTGAGGGAGCAATGGGAGTCCTTACTGGTGTGGATTTAATAAAATCAAGTCCCTGATCTTGAAAGATGCTTCATGCACTGAAAATTCAAATAATTTGATTGAGGATGCTTTGTAACTTAGGTTTAAAATAACAACAGCAACAACAACAAATACTTATAGAACAGTTACTATGGGCCAGGCATATTTTAAGATTAGAAGATACATGACGATGATGATAGATGATAGATAGATGATAGACAGACAGATAGATAGATGATAGATAATTAGATAGATCCTATAACAATGTAAATGCTATTATTATCTTTAATTTTACAGAGACCTAGTCAACATCGCACATCTACTAAGTGAGGCTGAGAATTGAATCCAGGCAGTCTAGATCCAGAGCCCACACTCAACAATGAAACAACTCAGGCCAGGAGCAGTGGCTCACGCCTGTAATCCCAGCACTTTGGGAGGCTGAGGCAGGTGGATCACCTGAGGTCGGGAGTTCGAGACCAGCCTGACCAACATGGAGAAACCCCATCTCTACTTAAAATGCAAAATTAGCTGGGCGTGGTGATGCATGCCTGTAATCCCAGCTACTCAGGAGGCTGAAGCAGGAGAATCGATTGAACCCGGGAGGCGGAGGTTGCAGTGAGCCAAGATCGTGCCGTTGCACTCCAGCCTGAGCAACAAGAGTGAAACTCCATCTCAAAAAAAAAAAAAAAAATTAATTAAAAAATAAATAAAATAGAAAGTTCAGACTGAGATAAATTTGAAATTCAACCTACATTAGTATATTTGGACCCAATATTTGACAATTAAGAACATTTTTATATACATGTGGCCTAATCCTTTGCATTAAAAACATTCTATCTGATTAATCATCTCACAACTACATAGCTGAACCTAGTTCCATTGATCTTTCCCTCCTAATTGGAAACTTAGGTAAAGGAGATGAATAGTTATTCCAAGGCATGACCTGACTGACCTGAGGCACACAGGACTGTCCTAATAACTACCCACTGGTCACTTGTTATATGTCAGGCACTTAAAACAAATCTATAAAGTAATTGCTATCATCCAGTTTTAAGGATAAGTTGAAGCCAGAGATGTTAGCTATCTCACCTGAAGTAACACAACTAGTAAATAAATGGTCAAGGCAGAAGTTGATCCTAGGGATCTGGGATCCAAAGTTTAAACCCATATCAGCTACACTATACTGCCTAAATATTTAAGATGATGACTGCAATTGCCTTCGAGAGAGAGAGAGACTGAGACTGAGACCGAGAAAGGAAACAGTCTTTGCATAACGCTGTAACCTGTAATCCTCTGCCTTCCCTCTCATGTGTTTTGTAATTATTTGCTAATACCACCTGTAATGCGGACTGTCGTTACTATCTCAGGTCTGCATCTTGTCCTTGTGGTCCACGGGAAGCATGTCCATAACCAAACCCTGGAACAGCTCATCAGTGACCATGTTCATCCTCCTGGGATTCGCAGACCATCCAGAACTCCAGGCGCTCCTCTTTGTGACCCTCCTGGGCATCTATCTTACGACCCTGGCCTGGAACCTGGCCCTCATTTTTCTGATCAGGGGTGACACCCATCTGCACACACCCATGTACTTCTTCCTAAGCAACTTATCTTTCATTGACATCTGCTACTCTTCTGCTGTGGCTCCCAAGATGCTCACTGACTTCTTCTGGGAGCAGAAGACCATATCATTTGTGGGCTGTGCTGCTCAGTTTTTTTTCTTTGTCGGCATGGGACTGTCTGAGTGCCTTCTCCTGACTGCTATGGCATATGACTGATATGCAGCCATCTCCCGCCCCCTTCTCTACCCCACTATCATGACCCAGGGCCTCTGTACACGCATGGTGGCTGGGGCATATGTTGGTGGCTTCCTGAGCTCCCTGATCCAGGCCAGCTCCGTATTTAGGCTTCACTTCTGTGGACCCAACATCATTAACCACTTCTTCTGTGACCTCCCACCAGTCCTGGCTCTGTCTTGCTCTGACACCTTCCTCAGTCAAGTGGTGAATTTCCTCGTGGTGGTCACTGTAGGAGGAACATCGTTCCTCCAACTCCTTATCTCCTATGGTTACATAGTGTCTGCTGTCCTGAAGATCTCTTCAGCAGAGGGCCGATGGAAAGCCTTCAACACGTGTGCCTCGCATCTGATGGTGGTGACTTTGCTGTTTGGGACAGCCCTTTTCATGTACCTGCGACCCAGCTCCACCTACTCGCTAGGCAGGGACAAGGTGGTGTCCGTCTTCTATTCACTGGTGATCCCCATGCTGAACCCTCTCATTTATAGTTTGAGGAACAAAGAGATCAAGGATGCCCTGTGGAAGGTGTTGGAAAGGAAGAAAGTGTTTTCTTAGGTCATGTGTAGAAACTTATGTATCCAAATTGCTGGAGAATTAAATGATCCAAGCCTTCACCTCCACCTCTGCCTCAGGCAAGGGAGACATTTGGTGCTCTTACTTGAACATGGAGACTCTTCCCTCTAGATTCCTCTCACCCTTCCTCATGGTCACTTATGACTGTACCATAGATAGCCAAAAAGGAAAAGGAATTTCTTCAGAAAAAAAAAAAAAAAGAACCTCCACAATAATCACAATAACTAACATTTATTGAGCACTTAATATGTACCAGGCACGGAAGTTATTTAATTAAATACTCATTGCAGTAGTAAAATACACATTGAACTATCCCCTATGTTACAAAATAAGGAAACGATGTGTCAGCAAGGAAAACTAACTTGCTCAGGGTCACCAAGGAAGGGGCAGAACTCTGATTCACACAAAGGCCTTCCTGACTCCAGAGCCCACGGTCTGCCCAAATGCTGCAGTCCACATTCAACAAAAAATAGCCCAAAAGTAGTACAAGTATATAACTCTTGTTATTGGCATATGGCAGAATCTGAAAAGATACACTGTGTATAGTTAAGGTAAATGACAAGAACAAGATGACACCTCATCAAATGCCCTCTCTAGGATCTCCCTGTTGAATTCCCATTATGGCTACTGAGTAATTTGCTAAGCAAATGCTGAAGGACATTCCCCTTGGCTGCCATTTCTCTCTATCTCAGCTATGTAAGGGCTGGGGAAATTTGAGTCCAATAGTGTCACACCAATACTCTTCTTTTCTCAGTCTCAGTCCCCTAAACTGCCTACTCAGTCAGAGCCTCCTTGATTTTTCTTTAATATTTTGCTAAATGTTGTGTTTTGTTCTTTTAATTTTATTTTATTTTAATTTCTGGTATACATGTGCAGGACGTGCAGGTTTGTTACATAGGTAAACATGTGTCATGGTGCTTTGCTGCACCTATCAACCCATCACCTAGGTATTAAGCCCCACATCCGTTAGCTATTTATCCCGATGCTCTCACTCCTCCCTGCCCCCTGACAGGCCCCAGTGTGTGTTGTTCCCTCTCTGTGTCCATATGTTCTCACTGTTTAGCTCTCATTTACAAGTGAGAACATGGGATATTTGGTTATCTGTTCCTGTGTTAGTTTGCTGAAGATAATGGCTTCCAGCTCCATCCATGTCCCTGCAAAGAACACTAACTCCTTCCTTTTGTGGCTGCATAGTATCCCATGGTATATATGTACCGTCTTTTCTTTATCCAGTCTGTCATTGATGGGAATTTGGGTTGATTCCATGTCTTTTCTATTGTGAATAGTGCTGCAATGAACATACACATGCATGTATCTTTATAATAGAATTATTTATATTCCTTTGGGTATATACCCAGTAGTGAGATTGCTGGGTCAAATGATATTTCCATTTCTAGGTCTTTGAGGACTTGCCACACTGTCTTCCACAATGGTTGAACTAATTTACATTCCCACAAGCAGTATAAAAATGTTCCTATTTCTCCACAGCTTCACCAGCATCTGTTGTTTCTTGACTTTTAAATAATAGCCAATCTGACTAGTGTGAGATGGTATCTCATTGTGATTTTTGATTTGCATTTCTCTAATAATTAGTGACGTTGAGTTTTTTTTCATATGTTTGTTGACTACACAAATGTCTTCTTGAGAAGTGTCTGTTCATGACATTAGCACACCTTTAGATAGGGTTGTATGTTTTTTCTTGTGAATTTGTTTAAGTTACCTTTGTCAGATGGATAGATTGCAAAAATTTTCTCCCATTCTGTAGGTTGTCTGTTCATTTTGATGATAGCTTCTTTTGCAGAATCTCCTTAGTTTAATTAGATCCCATTTGCCAACTTTTGCTTTTGTTGCAATTGTTTTTGATGTTTTCAACATGAAATCTTTGCCAGTGCCTATGTCTTAAATGGCATTGCCTAGATTTTCTTCTAGGGTTTTCATAGTTTCGGGCTTTACATTTACACGTTTAATCCATCTTGAGTTAATTTTTGTATAAAGTGTAAGGAAACAGTCCCATTTTCAATTTTCTGTACATGGCTAGCCAGTTTTCCCAGCACCATTTATTAAATAGGGAATCCTTTCCCCATTGTTTGTTTTTGTCAGGTTTGTCAAAGATTCGATGGTTGCAGATATGCAGTCTTATTTCTGAGATCTCTATTCTGTTCTATGGGTCTATGTGTCTGTTTTTGTACAATTACCATGTTGTTTTGCTTACTGTAGTCTTGTATTATAGGTTGAAGTCAGGGAGTGTAATGCCTCCAACTTTGCTATTTTTGCTTAGGATTGTCTTGACTATACTATCTCCTTGATTTTAACCATGCCATTCCTTTACCAGTTCAGGATCTGCCTCCATTTCACAGTTTGGTGTCCATTTTGATCACCACACCCTGAATTCCCCTTACTATCTTCTATCTGAACCCATTGCTCCTATAAAATTCCTGTTTCTCCTCTTGAATAAATTAAACCTTGCAGCCCACATTGGGTATAATTTATTTGGCATCAACTCAGGGAGATATATCCCAGGTTCCCACTTCCAGATAATTACCCCTTCATTTCAGGCAGTTACAGTGGAGTTGTCCCACACAACTATTTCTGCTGGTAAATCTCTCTCTCTGGCCACTTGCAACACATTCACTTTTCCTTGGTGTAGGTCAATTGGATAAGTAGATATTTGACTTGATCGTTCATATAAGAGAAGTAATTATTTCCTCCATATCTGGAAGAACATAAACAATGCATAGGAAAGCAGAGATCCCTGTCTCAGGTTTCCTGGGTTCTTCATCCTCTAAATTCATTCCTATCCATGGCCAATAAAATGTAGAATGACTTCTACTATTCATATATACAGGTACTCAGAGAGAGAGAGTTGAAATTTGCTGAGTGTTACTAAGTTTCAAGTTCTATTCTGAACATTTCATATATGTTAAGTCATTGAATCCCCACTCACACAGCCATTGAGTGGAAACTGACTCAGCATGGCTTCTGAGACAAAACTCATCAACACTTTGTGACATTTCCCCCAAGTGGGCCCCTGATAAGGTTGAAGTGGGGAGGTTTTATAGTGGCAGCCAAATATACCACCTAGGGAAAATACTAAAGAATCTCAACATATGCCTCCCACTTCTGTCTACTGGAAGCATCCCATGCCTCCATTTTTCTATTGCACATCTTCCAAATGTAGGCCCAGAAGCAGAGGCCACAGTTATGCCTAGAACTACAGAACCATTGCCACTGCGGTCAAGCTGGTGTATGAAACTGCAACAATTAAGTCAGTAACATTTTAGGAATGAAAAGCTGACAGTATATCTGTATATTAAGGGATACTTGCTTTACAGAAATATAAGCAAATGAATCAAAAATTTACAGGCATTTTACTATTACAAGGGAAATTCAAGAAAGAATATGAGGAGAGATTGTCTGATCCTCACCCCTATTTGCTTGCAGTTACATCATTAGCTTCTTCAGGCATTATTGGGTAGTAGAGAACAGCAGGAGGCAGGGAGACAAAAATAAAAGTATCAGTTTAATAATGTTAAACCGACAGATAATGTTCTGGTGGAGGACATGGCTTTGATCTGGTCCTATGGCTGCCCCACACTGTACACAACAATTAGACAGGCTAACCCAGGAGAAGCAGGCTTGCCCTGTTGCACTAATTGCGTAGATGAGAGAAAATCAGTCCACATGCTGTCTGCAGGGAGACAGATCCCAAAGAAAGAGAAGGAAGATCAGGAGGCCAAGTTCTCCTGCCTAATTGTTTTCCCCGTTTCACCAGTCGTTTAAATCAGGGGTGTCCAATCTTTTGGCTTCCCTGGGCAACACTGGAAGAATTTGTCTTGGGCCACACGAAAAAACACATTAATAATAGTTGATGAACTTTTAAAAATATCGCAAAAACACTCTTAATGTTTTAAGGAAGTTTACAAATTTGTATCAGGCCACATTCAAAGCCGTCCTGGGCCACATGCAGCCCACGGGCTGTGGGTTGCACACGCTTGCTTTACATCACTCCTACCTTCCTAGAAAAGACTGAGTGAAGAAGGAGGCACAAAACCTGCATGCCATTTCAGTGTAAGTTCCTCTCCAGGAAAACAGGAGGACAAGGGAAGGAACTCCCCATACACATACTAAGACCTTTAAGGTTCCTTCACCCCGATCCTCTAAGAAGCACTAAACTGAAGTTCCATCCATGACTATGAGGGGCCACCAGACCAGGAGGCCTCATTTAGTGGAATCCAATTTGCCAGTATCTCCAGGTCTCAGTCGAGGCCCCTTTATGATGACATTGGTCACATCCAATGCTTGCATCTCACAGGACTATTATGAGCCAAAAAAAAAAAATTGATTTTTAGAAACTTCTTAGAAAAAAATTAAGTAAAAACCAGAGATTCTTGTTATTACCAAATGCCGCTTCCCCCAAGGAAGCATTCCCAGACTCCCTGGACCTCACTAAATCCCTGGGCCAATCTCGCCACATTCTTGCCCTTTGGTGTGAATCATCACAGTTGTAAGTATATGCTTGAGGGTGGGGGTCACATCTGTCTCTTCATGAATATATTCTCAGCATCTAGAACTCTGCCCGATACACAAAAAGCAATAAATATGCATTTTTGGTCAATCACTGTAATTGATCTGTTTGAAGAAAATCAATTATGTGACCCAAATTGTAACCACTGTCACAAGAAATAGACTCTTGAACTATAATATTGTTGATGAAATTGCTGTAATGGTTATCATACAAGGACTTTGCATCACATTGATGTTGTTATAATTTAGAGAAGGGACCTTTAGAGATTCCTCAGACTTCCCTGGACACAGTTTCATCACCTCCTTATTAGATGTGCTATCATAATTGTGTGTGTGTGTGTGTGTGTGTGTGTAAAGGAGAGAAAAAACATGCATACGAGTTGCTTAGTGACTTTTTAATAACTCCCATTGCATCTGCAACTGCCTGCTTCTCCATTGAAAATTGTATTTCCTACAAATATCCAACGTTATTCCCTATGCTAATTATTATAGTAGACTTCTAATTCAGTGTCAGTTAGGAACAGTGTAAACTGTTCCTGTGTTTGGGCGAAGAAGGGCAGAGCAGTGATGATGGGGAACTTGTCAGGCTCACTTTACCAATGCAAAGGTAGGTGAGGGCATCCTGAAAATTTTGCATACCTACAACCTTATGATTTCGATAGTGTCTCTGAAAGGCAAAATGTCCATTTGCAATTCTGGAAGGATATGTCATCTTGAACTAAAAGTTTCGGGCCGATTAAGATCTCCTGCCTCTAACCTAAAATACTGGGCTTCTTAAGACACATTCAAATTAGGTAATTTTTCAAAAATTAAAACTCATTCCATAAACATTACTAAGCCCCTACAATGTTTAAAAAAAAAAAAAAACTGGTATGGTCTCTTTCTTAAAATGTGATTAAAAGTTAGATGGCAGCAGAAAGAAAACTATATAATGATATTAGGATTATGATAATATTAATACCCTACATTTGTATAATGCTTTGAAGTTTACAGTATTCTATCATATGCATTAAGCCATTTAATTGACTTATACAGCAACATAAGTGAATAGGGGATGTAAGATGAGGCTGAAAATGGCCTAAAGGAAAACAAATACTGTTGGGGAACTACTGCACATCAGGAGCTGGACACCCATTTGTTCATTCATCTTCAAAAAGAATTATTGAATAACTGTTATGTGCCAGGTAGGAGCTGGGGATACAATAGTGACAAACCCTTGCCTTCAGGAAAGATAGAAACATTTGGAGGAAAAGGCAGACACACATAGACCCATAAAGGCAAGGAGTGAAAAGTGCTAGATTATGACAAGCAAACCTCACTACGCAAAGTAAGGTGTATGTTCCCCATTTCATGGAATAAGATCCCAGGGTTCATAAAGGTTAAATCGCTCCAGGTCACAAGAGCCACAGTTTAAAATACTGGAACCTGGCTTCAAAGGCTCTGCTCTTTTGAACAAGCTAATTCTACGTTCAATAATGCAACCCTGAGGTTACAAAATAGAAAGGCTATCATTTGACCCTGACCTGACATTGAACCTGATAGTCCAGAACCTTCTAAGGTGATTGGCCAGAATAATAATATTATGGAATAATATTAATCTGAAAGAGAAGTCAACAATAAGTAGATTTGATCTCAGTTCCCAGAGACCTGAGTTGGCTGGTCCCAGGTTCTCCTCTAGGTGCCTCCAGCCAATGCCTCATGGAGCCATAACACACCCAAAGAAAAATTAGAGCTATCTTTCCCACACACCCTTTTCTGTAATAAGTCAGCTTCTGAGAACAATTTTAAAAACAAACAAAAAAAGAAAAATACAAGATACATAATATCAGAGCTCAAATTAACGGAGAACTTTTTTCTTCGAATTGTAAATAGGTATAGTAGTTTTTCTGATTTTCAAAATCAGAAGCCATTTAAAATCATTTTTTTAATTAGACACAACAGAATGTCTTTTTAAAATAAAAACACCAAAATCCAATTATCAACAGATAATGGCTACTACTGTTGTCATTTATTAATACATCTTTTCAAACTTCTAGCCATGTAAATATTTTTCCCAAAAATAACATCATGTGACATATTCAGTGTTTTCATCTGTCACTAAAAAGAAGTCTCTCCATGTTTAAAAGTACAATTCTACGTTATCACTTTGAATGTCTGCAAATACTTAATTGTACTATTGTGCCGTATTTATTGAACAAATTTTCTGTATCGGAATCTAACTTAAATTCTAATTTCTACTATTTGAAACAGCACTGAGATGAACTTTGCTTATATTTAGGACATTAAGCATTTGGTTTATTAACTCTTTAGCATAAATTCCTAAAGTAGAAATTTTGAGTCACGGTGTTTGTACATTTTACATTTTGACAACATATTTCCAGAATGACCCCAGAAATGTTGCCCATGTGTGCACTCCTATTAACCATATAAAGGTGTCACTTTCCCCACATCTATGCCAACAGTGGACTATTCAACATTGGCTAATCTTCTAGATGAGAAATGATACCTCATTGCAATTTAATTTGTATTTCCTTTTTCTTTCTTTCTTTCCCTTTTTTAATAGAGACAGGATCTTCCTATGTTGCCCAGGCTGGTCTCAAACTTGTGAGCTCAAGATATCCTCCCTCCTTGGCCTCCCAATATATTTATTTGATCAATAGTTGATTGATTGTCTTTTCACATGTGGGCTAACCAACTGTATTTTTCTGTGAATCACGACTCATTTTTGTTTTAAAATATCAAAATGTCTGTGTCTTACAGATTTATAAGAGCTCTTTATATATCAAAGATGTTTAAGCTTGTTTTATTTTTTTTTAGATATTTTCCCAAGTTTTTTATTTATATTTAGTTTTAAGCTTATTTATAATGCTTTTAAAATGTAAAAGCTTTATATTTTTACTTAGTCAAATATAATTATTATTGGCATAATGCTCCCCTACTCCAAAAATTATGAAAACATTTATGTAAGTTTTATTCTAATATTTTAATTGCTTTTTTTGGTATTTATATTATTAAGGTGACAAAATCTTCTTGTCTTCCATTTCTATGAGAAGTTAAAGAGTGTTGCAATTTATTTCAGCTCACAGTATCTATCTATAAAAAGAAAAGACATTAAACATTCAAACACAATTAGAATTGGGCTGTGTTTTTTGTTTTGTTTTGTTTTTTGTTTTTTCTTTGGAGACAGGTTCTTCCTCCATCACTCAGACTGGAGTGCAGTGGCGCAATCACAGTTCACTACAGAGCTTCGATGTCCCAGGAAATTTGATGTGCCCAGTTCAGCCTCCTGCGTATCTGGGACTACAGCACACACCACCAGGCCCAGCTAATATTTTTTGTAGAGAAGTTTCTCCATGTAATCCAGGCTGGTCTGGAACTCCTGGCCTCAAGTGATCTGGCCACCTCCACCTCCCAAATTACTGGGATTAAAGGCGTGAGCCACCACACCCATTCTATTTCTTTTTTTCATTTTTCTTTTTTATTTTTTTTTTTCACTTTTATTTTAAGTTCAGGGATGTAAGTGCAGCTTTGTTACATAGGTAAACTTGTGTCACGGGGGTTGTTGTACAGATTACTTCATCACCAAAATGTTAAGCCTGGTATCCATTAGTTATTTTTCCTGATGGTCTCTCTCCTCCCACCCTCCACTCTCCAAAAGGCCCCAGTAAGTGTTGTTCCCCTCTATGTGTTCATGTGTTCTCATCATTTAGCTCCCACTTACAAGTGAAAACATGCGGTATTTGGTTTTCTGTGCCTGCGTTAGTTTGCTAAGGGTAATGGCCTCCAGTTCCACCCATGTCTCTGCAAAGGACGTGATCTCATTCTTTTTTATAGCTGCATAGTATTCCATAATGTATACGTACCACATTTTCTTTACTCAATCTATCATTGATGGGCATTTAGGTTGATTCCATATCTTTGCTATTGTGAATAGTGTTGCAATGAACATACACATGCATGTCTTTATAATACAATGATTTATATTTCTTTGGGTGTATATGTAGTAATAGAATTGCTGGATGGAATGGTATTTCTGTCTTTAGATCTTTGAGAAATCTCCACACTGTCTTCCACAATGGCTGAACTAATTTACATTCCCACCAACAGTGTATAAGCATACTTTTTCTCCACAACCTTGCCAGCATCTGTTATTTTTTGACTTTTTAATAGTAGCCATTCTGACTGGTATTAGATGGTATCTCATTGTAATTTTGATTTGCATTTCTGTAATGATCAGTAATGTTTAGCTTTTTTTCATATGATCATTGGCTGCATGTATTTCCTCTTTTGAAAAGTGTCTGTTCACATCCCTTGCCTCCTTTTTTACGGAGTTGTTCAGTTTTTTTCTTGTAAATTTATTTAAGTTCCTTATAGATGCTGGATATTAGACCTTTGTTGGATGCATAGTTTGCAAAAAATTTTCTTCCATTCTACAGGTTGTCTGTTTACTCTGTTGATCATTTCTTGTGCTGTGCGGCAGCTCTTTACAATACCTTTATCATCAGTTAAAATTAGAAAACGAACGTGCCATTTGACCTAGTAAGTTCATTTCTGGAAATGTATCTTTAAAAGAAATCATAGATGCACATGAAAATGCATTTACAAAATGTTGAGTGCAGGATTATTCAAAAAGACTAATCAGGGACTGACTAGGCAACTGAAGAGATCAAGGTATGACTTTTGTAGCCCCTCACTTCCTGTACATTCTACAAGCCTGACTCACAATGCCTCACACTCACCCTGGTTTCCATACTATCTATCTTAAGTCCTGAACCCCAAACTGCTGTGCTCTCCTGGCTGGTGTCTCATTCCATTTTAGCCATCATGACTGATGCTTATTCTTCACTTGCCTGACTCCCACATACCTATGAAAACCTGTCTCTACCTTGGTCACCGATGTATTTCCCATCACATTCCACAGGGGATCAGGGAGACCTTGCAGCAACAACAAAGAACTACATACAGTAAAACAATAGAATGTACGTAAGGAACTGTTAAGAGGCTACATGTGAAAAATGATAGAGTAGGAAATTAAGTCACACATATGTTTTTGAATGTATGAAAGCCAAAACAAAAATACATAGTCAGGGCCTGGCGCGGTGGCTCACGCCTGTAATCCCAGCACTTTGGGAGGCTGAAGTGGGTAGATCACCTGAGTTCAGGAGTTCCAGACCAGCCTAGCCAACATTGCAAAACCCCATCTCTACTAAAAATACAGAAATTAGCCGGGCATGGTGGCTCCTGCCTGCAATCCCAGCTACTCGGGAGGATGAAGTAGGCGAATGGCTTGAACTGGGAGGCGGAGGTTGCAGTCAGCCAAGATTGCACCACTGCACTCCAGCCTGGGCAACAGAGAAAGACTCTGTGTTAAAACACACACACACACACACACACACACAAAAATACACAGTCAGTTACACAATTCTTATTGCCTCAGAAAAGAATGCACACTGGCCGGGCGCGGTGGCTCAAGCCTGTAATCCCAGCACTTTGGGAGGCCGAGGCGGGTGGATCACAAGGTCAGGAGATCGAGACTATCCTGGCTAACATGGTGAAACCCCATCTCTACTAAAAATACAAAAAACTAGCCGGGCGCGGTAGCGGGCGCCTGTAGTCCCAGCTACTTGGGAGGCTGAGGCGGGAGAATGGCGTGAACCCGGGGGGCGGAGCTTGCAGTGAGCCGAGATCGCGCCACTGCACTCCAGCCTGGGAGCACAGCGAGACTCCGTCTCAAAAAAAAAAAAAAAAAAAAAAGAAAATAATGCACACTGATGTCCCACAGGAGCTCTGCCTTGCACTTTCGTCTAGGATAAATGTCTTCTTTGGAGTCTCCTGTGAAGAACTAAATAGATCCTGCCCTGAGTACAATCCAAAGATGGATGCTCTTCCTTGTAGACACTCTAATAAAAGGCAATGGCATAATTCCAAATACATTGTGCCAGTTAGTATGTTACTGGAGGCTAGCATATTAAAGTAAGATTTCTTTTGGGCTGTATACCTTAAATATGTGCAATTTTTAAAAGATTGTAAAAAGTTTTTTAATTAAAAATAAATAAACAAAAATAAAAGCGGCAACTCACTTCCACAGGAATGAAATTATTCTAATGGTGGAAACATCAGGGATCTAACAAGATAACAAGATTTTTGTTTAAGAGGACTTCTGTATGTTCTTTTTTTTTTTTTTTTTTTTTTTTTTTTTTTTGAGACGGAGTCTTGCTCTGTTGCCCAGGCTGGAGTGCAGTGGCGCAATCTCGGCTCACTGCAAGCTCCGCCTCCCAGGTTCACGCCATTCTCCTGCCTCAGCCTCCCGAGTAGCTGGGACTACAGGCGCCCGCCGCTGCGCCCGGCTAATTTTTTCTATTTTTAGTAGAGACGGGGTTTCACCATGGTCTCGATCTCCTGACCTTGTGATCCACCCGCCTCGGCCTCCCAAAGTGCGGGGATTACAGGCGTGAGCCACCGCGCCCGGCCGACTTCTGTATGTTCTAACCCCACAAACTAAACTATAAAATACACTCAACTGTAAGAGAACTGAAATAAGAAAAATTAAGACCTATGTTGCTTATGGAACACTTTCTTTTGCTTTTATTTCAGGGAAAGTGCTCTATCCTTTGTTCATCTGGTATACTGTCTTCTTTCTTATCCTATATTTTTTCAGACATAATTATGTTTTTTCAAATGCCAATTGCCTACTTTTTATTGTTGAATTAGATTTTGGTCATCTCAATTTTTTTTTTTTTTTTTTTTTTTTTTTTTTTTTTTTGAGGCAAAGTCTCGCTCTGTCGCCCAGGTTGGAGTGCAGTGGTGCAATCTTGGCTCACTGCACGCTTTGCCTCCTGGGTTCACGCCATTCTCCTGCCTCAGCCTCCCGAGTAGCTGGGACTACAGGCGCCCACCACCATGCCTGGCTAATTTTTTGTATTTTTAGTACAGACGGGGTTTCACTGTGTTAGGATGGTCTCAATCTCCTGACCTCGTGATCCGCCCACCTCAGCCTCCCCAAGTGCTGGGATTACAGGCGTGAGCCAGTGTGCCCGGCTCCTTAAATTTTTAAAAATTATCTAGAATATGAGTCCTTGGGACATACAAATATTCTCTTGTTTCACAGGCCTGCTGTATCAAATGGTTTGGGGGCGGGGTTATTGTTTTGTAGAGACAGGAACTTGCTCTGTCACCAGGGCTGGAGTATAATGGCACAATCATAGCACACTGCAGCCTTGAATTCCTGGGCTCAAGCGATCCCCCTACTTCAGCCTCCTGAGTAGCTCAGGTGCACACCACCATGCCTGGCTAATTTATTTTTTTTAATTTGTTGTTGTTGATAAGATGGGGTCTCACTATTGCCCCGGCTGGTCTCAAACTCCTGATCTCAAGCAATCTGCCCGCCTCGACCTCCCAAAGTGCTGGGATTACAGGCATTAGCCACGGCACCTGGTTCATACAGATATTCTTACTAAAAGAAGTTTGTCCTCACATGACTGAATTTCTGATTTGGGGAAAAGCAGTATTAATATAGTAAATTGCTATTATATAGCAATAGTAGAATATCCCTAGAATCTGAGTCAATAAACCTGGTTACAACTCTCTATCTTTCACCAATTCAAACTCTGATTCTGAAAAAAAATAAATGTCCTTCTCTAGTCACTCCTGAAGTAAGAAGCATTAGACTAATTTATCTCTGAAGTCCTGTGATGCTCTAATGATCAGTTTCTCTGTGATACTAAAACATGCCCTTAACAATGATTGTAGCTCTATACTCTACCAAGAGCCCTGTCTGTCAATAGCAAGGTCCAGGCTTCCCAGAGTGCCAAAGAGGAGTAATTATGAGGGCCTGACTCTTCTCTTTTTATAAGGGATGAGATGAGGAATAGGTAGACAGGCTACTTAATAAACACTCTAAGCCTTACATACACACTAGAATTCTCGTAAGCCAAAGTAAGCCCCAGACTCTCTGATTTCTCAGAGTGGTACTGAAAAACCTCTGGAGACTGTTATGTTAAAGAAAAATTATTCACCAGACAATTATTAAAGACAGGAAGATAGATTTCATTTAAAACTCTTGCAATAGAAGAAAAAGATTGAACTCAACTTAAAATATAGCAAAGACAAGTGAAGATTTATAAGCAATGAGCAGAGTGAGGGAGGTCAGTGGATTGGAAATTACTAAGAAGTGATATCAAAGGTAGGGTGGTTCTTGCTAAACTAGCATAAAAGAATTCTTGCTAAAGACTGGCCAAGGACTTAGACACAAGGACTTAGATATCGAGGGTGAGGGATGAGGTTAAAAATAATAAATACATAAAAGGGTAACGGGTGAGGAATTTGATTAGATTTCAAGGGTGGGAAATTCTCATTAAACTGACTTGGCAAGATTCCTGTTAAAACTGGGCTCAGCAAAGACAGACACAGAAGGTCAAGATTGAGTCATAGTCAAGAAAAGGGCTCAGAGGAGCCTAAGCAACATTTGGTCAAGGAGGGAATCTCTCAAGTCAGGAGAATGATTTGGATTTGAATCCTCAATTTACAATTCACTAATTTTGCAACTATGCAGATGTGAGTAAGTCATTAACTGCTCTAAAGCTTCAGTTTCCCCATATATAAAATGTAGATAATCGTTCTAAAAACTCTTCAGAAACTTCATGAGAATCGAAATCAAGATGAGCTATTGCAGGTGAAAGCCCTTGGTAAAGCATAGGCGAATGGCCACAGTCCATCCATCTCTCTCTGGTCAGAGTGAGGATACAGACATATGATGGTTTTTCCCTGTCAACCCAGGATATTTACAATAAGAAAGAAGAACCATATGAAAGAAGAATTTCCAGACCACAAAGGGAAGGCTGGCCCAGTTTTTCTGTGTAGTCATGATGACCTCGATGCTTGAGAGCAGTATGTGATCAATGATTTTGCCACCTCATGTCACCATAATCCAAGTTCTAATATATCTTCGCCCAGGGTAGGACGTGGAAGACAGTCATCCCCGTCATGGACCAGATCAACCACACTAATGTAAAGGAGTTTTTCTTCCTGGAACTTACTCATTCCCGAGAGCTGGAGTTTTTCTTGTTTGTGGTCTTCTTTGCTGTGTATGTAGCAACCGTCCTGGGAAATGCACTCATTGTGGTCACTGTCACCTGTGAGTCCCGCCTGCACACTCCTATGTACTTTCTCCTGCGGAACAAATCAGTCCTGGACATCATTTTTTCATCTATCACCGTCCCCAAGTTCCTGGTGGATCTTTTATCAGAGAGGAAAACCATCTCCTACAATGGCTGCATGGCACAGATCTTTTTCTTCCACTTTGCTGGTGGGGCAGATATATTTTTCCTCTCTGTGATGGCCTATGACAGATACCTTGCAATTGCCAAGCCCCTGCACTATGTGAACATGATGAGGAAAGAGGTGTGGGTGGCCTTGGTGGTGGCATCTTGGGTGGGTGGTGGTTTGCATTCAATCGTCCAGGTATTTCTGATGCTTCCACTCCCCTTCTGTGGCCCCAACACGCTGGATGCCTTCTACTGTGATGTGCCCCAGGTGGTAAAACTGGCCTGCACTGACACCTTTGTTTTGGAGCTTCTCATGATCTCTAACAATGGACTGGTGACCCTGCTCTCATTCCTGCTGCTCCTGGGCTCCTACACTGTCATTCTGGTGATGCTGAGATCCCACTCTGGGAAGGGGCGGAACAAGGCCCTCTCCACGTGCACTTCCCACATCCTGGTGGTGACTCTTCACTTCGTGCCTTGCGTTTACATCTACTGCCGGCCCTTCATGACGCTGCCCATGGACACAACCATATCCATTAATAACACGGTCATTACCCCCATGCTGAACCCCTTAATCTATTCCCTGAGTAATCAAGAGATGAAGTCAGCCATGCAGAGGCTGCAGAGGAGACTTGGGCCTTCCGAGAGCAGAAAATGGGGGTGAGCAGTCAGATGGAGAGTGGAAGTCCATCTGATCTAGTTTTCTCAAAATGCTAGCCTAAGAGTAACAGGTAGCTAGCTCTTCTTCCACCACTTCATTGTGTATCTTCATAGCCACTCGATTCTATTAGCGAGAGTATACAAACAAAAAGAAGAAATGAGATTAAACAATGTGAGCTATTGAGTTTGTGGACTCAGGAGAAGAAGGCAGTATAAGGTTGAAAGCAATACCCTAAATGCTTTTTGGTGTTATCTGTGACTCATACCAACACTTATCTCACTTTTAGCACCCGTAATATGGAAATATCATTACTTGCTCACAACGTTGTCAAAAGAATGAAATGTGATCAATGCAGTGACGATGATAGTTGTGAAGGTTAGTACTGCTCCTGGCATTAATCAGGTATTCAATCAACTTTCCCTATTACCTATCCCTCTCTTCCTAAATGTGCATATATGCAGAATATAGACACATTTATTTCATATATGCTTTCTGTGGTG
Source organism: Theropithecus gelada (assembly GCF_003255815.1). NCBI lineage: Eukaryota > Metazoa > Chordata > Mammalia > Primates > Cercopithecidae > Theropithecus > Theropithecus gelada. Next base: position 14,467,339 of record NC_037682.1, on the reverse strand, counting down.
ACTCTGCTATATCCAGTCAATTATTAAAATCACTTGATTTTATATTTTAAGTACAGAATTTTAAGTATATTTCACCAATTAGTGAAAATGGGAAGAATATTTTAAATTGTAAGTCAAATATGTACATGGACAAATTTATACATGGACCAAGTATTTCCTGTTCTCAGGTCTAGTCTACTGATTTACTAACTGAAATTAAAAAGATGCTTGTACAGTTTGGGTACATATATGCACAGAGACAATTTCTTTATGTTAACCTGAACTTCCTTTTCTTCTTTATACACTCTTTACATTTCACCCTCGGGGCTTTTGTGATTGGAATAAAACCATAGTTTTTGTTTATGTATGGGTAGACAATTCAAGACAAATCATGGTGGTTCAAGAAAACAAAACCTGTCTAATAAATACATTTTATGCCTTCATGGCCCTTGGCCCACTTTTTGTTCCAGGAGAGAAAAGAAACACATTGTATTCAGGGTCATTTGGGAATAGCCACTGGGTCTGTGTTAGAATCCATCTCTCTCTCAAGGGAAGGATTCCAAGACAGTAGATATGTAAAGACAATGAATCCTCCTTCTTCCTCTATACTCATCTCAAATCCACCCTTCGGCCTTCAACAGTCATTCAAAAATTATCCAAGAGAAGTAAGGAAGCTCAAGAAATTGCAACACATTGAAAAAAGTTTTGCAAGGTACCGAACTGTTATAATGCATTAATATTTGGCCACGAAGATCCTAGTAGTTGACATACATCTGTGATCCTCACGAAGATCCTAGTAGTTGACATACATCTGTGATCCTCCCTGAGTCCTACAAGACCGAGATAATGAGCCAAGACCCTGCATCAGCTCACCGTGCAGCCCCAAGGGCCTAGAGTCACAGCTACTCATGGCAGGAGGATCATTTGAACCCAGGAGTTGGAGACCAGCTTGGACAACACAGCAGGACCTTGTTTCCACACACACACAAAAAAATTATTAGCCCCCTCAGGGAGCTTTATTAGCTGTTTTTCCTAATTGCTCCTTTATGAGGAAATTCAATACCAAAAATATACTGTATATATTTATGTGTACTGAAGCCTTTTGAAGGGCCATACCTCACTGTAATAAGTAAGTTTTGTTGCTTCCCTGAAAATGAATTGTCTCTTTGGACATGTCAGGCTCTCATTGAGTATGAATGATTATATGACATTAAATGTTTCCAGAGACCAATATTTCCCCAAAACTCAGAGAATCACAGAAGAGGTAGATTCATGTCCATGCGTTCTGGGGCCTTGAAAGAATTTGGAAAGCAGAGAAATGTGGGCATCCTTGTGTGTGTCTGTGTGTGTGTGTGTGTGTGCATATGTGTGGATTTGCTTGCAGTAATAACTTGGAAACTGTTTAATAACTCCCTCTGGAACTCTGACACTACCAGAAGGATGCCCATTCTATTTCCACACTCACATCCAATAAAATTTCCTTTGCTAATTCTCATATTAGGCCTGAGCCTGAGACATTAGTGCACATAGCAAGGACATTTTGAGCCAAGGAGAAGAGCCAACAATGATGTAACTCTCTTAGTCGGCTCTTTCCAACATGAAGGCTGAAGAGAAGACATTGAAATCTGGTATGATTTATTTTCAGAAGGACTTTACCTTCAAGCGCTATATTTCCCCATGATTGTATATGCTGAGGCCCAGCTACCCAGTCTCAGATGGTGTAAATTCATAGTTGGACACTGAAGGATTTAGGTAAGAATATTGAACTGTCAGAGTGTGAGATATTATCGATTATGCATGAATATGATGAGCATGAAAAACACGTCAAGTGTATAAGATATGGCAAAAATAGTTGAAAACTTTAGCAACAGGAAACCAAAAAAAATGGATGTTAAATATTGGGAAATAAGTAATATCTTCATAAAAAGGATCCACAGCAATGGGGTCAGCATAACAAAAGAGAAGGCAGTTTGTATTTGATGGAAAGAATAGACCAGGCGGTGGCTCACATCTGTGATCCTTTGGGAACCTGAGATGAGCAGATTGCCTGAATTCAGTTGAGTGTTCAAGACCAGCCTGGCCAACATAGTGAAATCCCATCTCTACTAAAAACACAAAAAATTAGCCAAGCGTGGTGGTGCACCCCTGTAGTCCCAGCTACTCAGGAGGCTGAGGCATGAGAATTGCTTGAACCCGGGAGCCTGAGGTTGCAAAGAGCAGAGATCACACCACTGAACTCCAGCCTGGGCAGCAGAATGAGACTCTGTCTCCAAAAATAAATAAGTAAAATAAAATGAAATAAGAAAAAGAAAGGAGCAGATTTTGTTTCAGTTTAGGGTTTGCCCATGAGGATCATGAAGCTCTTTCTATAAAATAGGTGCTTACTTACAAAGACATGACCTTAACCTCAAATTCCCTTAACAACTGTGAAGGTTTCAGAGTCAGCTCCATATGCATACTTTGCCCATGGCTCACTGGGTGTCGTTTCTCTTTGATTCAGAGACAGCCTTATTCCCAAAACCATTCACCCAGTGCTGAAGCCTTGGTTCCACTCAGTCAATTCACACATGTTCACTGAAACAAAACTAAGCAAGCTGATTCAAAGAGAAGCTGTCCTTTCACAGAATAGCATTTTACATTTCGCAAATGTCTTCATAAATGACCTTTCATGATAGGCAGGATTCAGTTTTAGCTATTGCAAGAACAGAAGTCCAAACACAACATGTTCTCACTCAAAGGTGGGAATTGAACAATGAGAACACTTGGACGCAGGAAGGGGAACATGACACACCGGGGCCTGTCATGGGGTGGGGGGATGGGGGAGGGATAGCATTAGGAGATATACCTAATGTAAATGATGAGCTAATGGGTGCAGCACACCAACATGGCACATGTATACATATGTAACAAACCTGCATGTTGTGCACGTGTACCCTAGAACTTAAAGTATAATAAAAAATAAATTAATTAATTTTAAAAAAGATTCGGTTTTAGGAGAAACAGAAAGGAACCAAGTTAACTAAATGCCTACTACTGAATGATGGGTATTTTACAAACACTACTTCATTTACTCCTTATGCTACCTAACAAAGTGTTATGCTTCCCAGTTTCCAGAGGAGTAAACTAAAGAAAACTAAAAGACTTGCCAAGGTAACAAAGTAGGAAGAGACAGAATTCCAGCCCCGGCGTGCCCTACTCCAAAGCTCTTAACATTATCCCACACTGCATTGTCATAGACCGCTGCGGCATTTCACCACTGAGGATCTGAGGCACAAGAGGCAAAGCGGTTTTCTCAAACTCACAGAACCTTTTCATAGCCTGGATCAGAACATGAATCTCTACCTAGCATCCCTGAAACCAAGTCAAAGATATGAGCAACATAGGCTGGGCACAGTGGCTCACATCTGTAATCCCAGCACTTTGGGAGGCCAAGGTGGGAGGATCACCTGAAGTCAGGAGTTTGAGACCAGCCTGGCCAACATGGTGAAACCCCATCTCTACTAAAAATACAAAAATTAGCCGGGCGTGGTGGCGTGCACCCGTAACCTTGGGTACTCGGGAGGATGAGGCAGGAGAATTGCTTGAACCCGGGAGGCAGAGGTTGCAGTGAGCTGAGATCACGCCATTGCCCTCCAGCCTGGGTGACAAGAGTGAAACTCTATCTCAAAAAAAAAAAAAAAAATGAGCAAGGTAGCTTATTAGCCTGTGTTTGTCAAGATCCTTCTCACTCACTCAGACTCAAAGGCCAAGGACATATAAGTCACGATGTGCATTTATCAACTAGATTTATTCATTAAAACAAAAAATATTAATAAGCATCTAACACGTGCCCCACACTAGGTGAGGCTTTAACAACATTAGGATAAATAAAACATTGAGCAGACAGGATGAACTTGAGACTTAATAGGAAAATTATACTGAATTATGGAGAGACGGACATATAAGAAATTAGATGCTATAAACCATGATAGGTGTCAGGGCAGAGAATGGCGGAGACACAAAGGAGGGACCTGGGTGAGGGGAGTTAGGAACATGTGCTCAAAAGAGTATACCATGAACCTGAATGTTGAAAGACCAGCATTGGTCAAGGCAGATAGTTGGGATATTCTGAGAATGGGAAGGACATGGTAGGCAGAGGGAGCAACAGGAACGTAGACCCAAAAGCACAGGCAAACAACAATTTGCATAATATTTGAGCCACTGAAACCAGAATCAAAGGAAACAAGGCACCAGATAATATCCAAGACGAAGAAAAGTCTTGGATGTAAAAAAAAAAAAAAAGGAGTTTGGGGGCTTTTTTGGTGCTTTTCTTGTTTTGTTTTGTTTTGTTTTTTTGAGACAGAGTCTCACTCTGTCACCCAGGCTGCAGTGCTGTGGTGTGATCCCAACTCACTGCAACCTCCACCTCCCTGGTTCAAGCAATTCTCCTGCCTCAGCCTCCTGAGTAGCTGGGATTGTAGGTGCGCACCGCCATGCCCAGCAAATTTTTGTATTTTTAGTAGAGACTGGGTTTCACCAAGTTGACCAGGCTGGTCTCGAACTCCTGACCTCAAGTGATCTGCCCACCTAGGCCACTACGCCTGATCCAAAAAAAAGGAGTTTAAACTTTATTTTTCAGGCAATAGGGCACCATTTAAAAAATTAAACAAAGAAATAACATGGTCTCATTTAGGATATAAAGACATTTCTGGAAACAACAAAGAGAATGAGGTAAGAGGAATGTAGAACAAAGAAAAGGAGACCAGTTAGGGAATTCCCGCAATAATCTAACAATAGATGAGAGGCTTTAACTGAGGATGGAGAAGAGAGAACAAGAGAAGTAAAGAAAGTGGAATCCTAAGAGAGTTAACTTTGCACAATGTCCTGGTGCCTTTCCAAGTGGGTAGCTCAGTATATGTCATTGGGATGAAATGCCGTCCCCATTAGTACATGCTGTGGTGTTCACTGTGCCCACGTGGAAGAAATAGACTCAGGAAACAAAGGGTCACATTCTCTGGAGCATGTGAGAGGCAACGTGTGTTTTGGGTTTGTTTATCCACACGATTTTTTAAGGTTATCACCCTTCCAAAGCTTGTTTTTCCACAGCCAGAGCACGATGCCTCCCAGCTGTGCACTGAACTGAGGACCTTCCATCTGTAATATGGTGCCAGATGACTCACGCAGATGCTTACACTGAGTATGGCTATTTTCCCCTGAGTTAACTTTTGTCATGCTGCCACCATCATAAATTTTATAAATTATTGAAATTATGGTGTTAGACTCCAGAAAAATATATATATATATTGAAGTGTCGTGAATAGAAAATGTGTTGGGCTGAAACTCAAAAACTGACTTCACCACTACCTTGCTGTGTGGTCTCCTACATGTCACTTGAGCCTAACAGGAAATTTATTTTTCTTTAATTGATCCAAAAGCAACAAAAGGTTACTGGTTCTTTGAAAAGATAAATAAAATTGACAGACCATTAGCAAGATTAACCAGGAAAAGAAGAGAGAAAATCCAGATAACCTCACTAAGAAACGAAACAGGAGATATTACAACTGACACGACCAAAATACGAAAGATCATTCAAGGCTACTATGAACACCTTTATGCACATAAACTAGAAAACCTAGAAGAGAGGGGTAAATTCCTGGAAAAATACAACCCCCTAGCTTAAATCAGGAAGAATTAGATACCCTGAACAGACCAATACCAGTAACAAGCAGCAAGATTGAAATGGTAATTTTTAAATTACCAACAAAAAAAGTCCAGGACCAGACAGATTCACAACTTAATTCTACGAGGCATTCAAAGAAGAATTGGTACCAATCCTTTTGACAGTATTCCACAAGATAGACAAAGAAGGAACCCTCCCTACCTCATTCTATGAAGCCAGCATCACCCTAATACCAAAACCAGGAAAGGACACAACCAAAAAAGAAAACTACAGACTGATATCCTTGATGAATATAGATACTAAAATCCCTAACAAAATACTAGCTAACCGAATCCAACAACATATCAAAAAGATAATCCACCATGATCAAGTGGATTTCATACCAGGGATGCAGGGATGGTTTAACATACACAGTTCAATAAATGTGATGCACCACATAAACAGAATTAAAAACAAAAACCACATGATCATCTCAACAGATACAGAAAAAAACATTTCACAAAATCCAGCATCCCTTTCTGATTAAAACTCTCAGCAAAGTCAGCATATGAGGGACATACCTTAATGTAATAATAGCGATCTATGACCAAACCACAGCCAACATAATACTGAACGGGGAAAAGTTGAAAACATTCCCTCTGAGAACTGGAACAAGACAAGGATGCCCACTCTCACCACTCCTCTTCAACATAGTACTGGAAGTCCCAGCCAGAGCAATCAGACAAGAGAAAGAAATAAAGGGCATCTGAATCAGTAAAGAGGAAGTCAAACTTCCACTGTTTGCTGACAATATGATCTTTTACCTTGAAAACCCTAAAGACTCCTCCAGAAACTCCTAGAACTGATAAAAGAAACAGCAAAGTTTACAGATATAAGATTAATGTACACAAATCAGTAGCTCTTCTATACAATAGCAATGACCAAGCAGAGAATCAAATCAAGAACTCAACCCCTTTTACAATAGCTACAAAAAAAATAAAATTCTTGGGAATATACTTAGCCAAGGAGTTGAAAGTCCTCTACAGGCAAAACTACAAAACACTGCTGAAAGAAATCATAGATGACACAAACAATTGGAAACACATCCCATGCTGATGGATGGGTAGAATCAACATAGTGAAAATGACCATATTGCCCAAAGCAATCTACGAATCAAATGCAATCCCCATCAAAATACCACCATCATTCTTCACAAAATTAGGAAAAAATTCTAAAATTCATATGGAATCTAAAAAGAGCCCGCATACCCAAAGCCAGACGAAGCAAAAAGAACAAAATCTGGAGGCATCACACTACCTGATTTCAAACTATACTATAAGGCCATAGTCACCAAAACAGTGTGGTACTGGTATAAAAATAAGCACATAGACCAGTGGAACAGAGTGGAGAACCCAGAAATAAACCCAAATACAGTTGAATTAATTAATGCAAAAAAACAAAAATTCTAAGTTTCAGCAAGTTATAGACGGCTACAAACTAATTATGTCCACTTCCTGAAAAAAAAAAAAAAGAGGTATTTGTTGGCTCTTTATTGGTAGAGCCAGAGGCCAACAGAGAGAGCAGCACGAAATGCACACATAATAAGCACCCAATTAGTGAAAAAAAACTGATGAATAAAGAAACATGAGTTTTAGCTTTTTAATGGTTTCTTACTGCCTAAAAAATAAAGTTTAAACTCCTTTTTTGGGCCAGGCATGGTGGCTCAAGCCTGTAATCCCAGCACTTTAGGAGGCCAAGGCAGGTGGATCACCTGAAGTCAGGAGTTCGAGACCAGCCTGGCCAGCATGGTAAAACCCTGTCTCTACTAAAAATACAAAAAAAAAAAAAAAAAAAAATTAGACAGTCGTGGTGGCGTGTGCCTATAATCCCTGCTACTTGGGAAGCTGAGGCAGAAGAATCGATTGAACCTGGAAGGCAGAGGTTGCAGTGAGCCAAGATAGTGCCACTGCACTGCAGCCTGGGCGACAAGAGTGAAACGCCATCAAAAAAAAAAAGGGAAGGAAGGAAGGAAGGAAGGAAGGAAGGAAGAGTTTTAGTGACAGAAAAACAATAAATAAAATGTATGTACTTCAGAATATATCAAGAAAATTAAAACAAGCTGTAGACTAGGCAGATTTATTTGCAATACATATTTCTAATAAAGGACTTGTATCCAAAATATATCCTAAAACTCAAATTAAGACAAATTAATATAGGAAAAAATTTGAATAGACACAAAATCAAAATAAACTATATGAAAAGTACATTAAAAATGTGCAACATCACTGGTAGTCAGGAAAATAAAAATTAACACCATGGCCAGGTGCAGTGGTTCACGCCTGTAATCCCAACACTTTGGGAGGTCTAGGCAGGCATATCACTTGAGTCCAGGAGTTCAAGACCAGCCTAGGCAATATGGCGAAACCCTGTCTCTACAAAAAAATACAAAAATTAGTCGGGCATAGTGGTATGTGCCGGTAGTCCCAGCTGCTTGGGAAGCTGTGTTGGGAGGATCATTTTAGCCAGGGAGTTGGAGGTTGCAGTGAGCCAAAATCACGCCACTGCACTCCAGCCCAAGCGACAGAGTGAGACCCTGTCAGAAAAAAGAAAAACACCACAATGAGATACTACCACATACCCATGAGAATAATGAAAATTCATGATGCTAACAATATCAAATATTGGGAAGAACATGAAGCAACTGCAACACTGCTGGTAGATCTGTCAATTGCTGCAATCACTTTTCAAAACAGTTGGGCAGTTTCTTATAAAGTTGAACATGCATTACCATATAGTGCCCTAACACCTCCAGGTATTTACCGAAGAGAAATAAAAACCTATGTCCACAAGACTTGAACAAGTGTGTTTAGAGTAGATTTATTCATAATAGCCAGAAATGAGAAACAACTCAAATGCCCATCAACAGTTAACTGGACAAATGAATTGTGATATATCTATTCAATGGAATACCATTCACAATAATTAGGGGTAATTAACACATTCAAGAAAACAGATGAATCTCAAAAACTCTTTTTAAAAAGCCAAACACAAAAGAGTTTCTCTATATTATAACTCTATAAAATTGATTTTTTAGAACAGAAATGAAATTTTTTGAATATATATATTTATTTTCTTGACTATTATACTTTTAAAAATTATTTCTGTTCTAATATATATATCTTGTTATATATTCTGTTCTCTCTATCTATATATATTGGTGGGAGGTGTATATGTTTCCATTGCTTGTCAGTCTTTTTTTTTTTTTTTGAGACGGAGTTTCGCTCTTGTTGCCCAGGCTATAGTGCAAACTTCAGTCTTTCATACAGCTGCAAGAATGATCCTGTATGATTATGTCAGTGCCCTATTTAAACCCTCCAATTTCACTCAGAATAAAAATAAAATTCTCATAATGGACTACTCATTCTGTATAATCTTGACATCATCTGCTAAGCACTGGTCTTTTTGATGTTCCAAAAACATGGTGCCTCTCTCCTTAATACGCTTGTATAAAACTCAGTTCCTATCCATTCCCACCTATCTCACTGCCTACCTAGTGGTTTTTATTCTGTTTACCACCAACATACTCTATACATTTGACTAATTTACTTTATTTATTGCCTGGGCTATCCCACTAGAATAGTAGCTCCATGAGGACAGGATTTGGGTCTGTTTTATTCACTGCTGTACTTTCAGTTCCTTGGTTATAAAATAGACTCTTGAGAAGTAATTGTGGTGTAAACAGGTTTTTACACTTTTCTGTGTATTTGATATAAATCACAGACGCCAGAGAGCTTATATAATCACTAAGTCCCTGTGTCACATGAATGCCATTACTGCATCCTATTCACATATTAATTCTTGTTTCCAGTTAAATTTAAAATCTTAAAGTTCTATTCCCCAGTACTAAAATTCCAAAACAGATTCACATTTGTCTGGATCCAATTCATTATTCTCCTCACCTTCATCGAAAAGCATCAACCACTCTCAGACTCATTGCCTGTTTAATACGTCTGAATCAGGAGTCTCCACACATGTAACACAATTCACCATAAAGCTTGTAGGTAAAGTACATTCTTGTTCTTTTTATTAATTGATTCTCTTCCTTTCCTTGTATCTGCTGCTTCTGACTCAAGTCAGACATTGATGACTGAGACAGAAGAGGATGGAGACAAACGTCCATTCAGTCTGCTACTCCAGAACCATGTTAGTGAGACCCAGAAAAAGGTAAGAAAAAAAAAAAAAAAAAAAAAACAAGCATTTTCTATCTCAACATGCATGTTCAGTCTCATGCTGTTCTTTGTAGACTAGTTTAATGTAATAAAACACAAGTTCAAACTCATTGTCATTCTGGAAAGAGTGGAGGTGGATTCTATGGAAAATCAAACCTTTCAACAAATTGAGTTAGGCTAAAATAATTATTGCATTTATGTGAACAGTTTTATTATCTTGCACTGACCCATCTGTCTCCCAATTGAAAGAGTCCACATAAGTAGTGTTGGAAACAGGAAAATGTATATTCCCCAAATATCACTTAAGTTGTGTATGTTTATATGGGCAGTTATTAAAACATCATGGTCATACTCAAATGAGATGGACAGTAAGTGTGTGTGTGTGTGTGTGTGTGTGTGTGTGTGTGTGTGTGTGTGTGTATAAAACAAAAAAAGGCATCATGAGGCTATATTTATTCTGAGTTTAATTAGAAACTGGACTGGTAACAAATTACTTGAGGTCCAGTTCTCCCAGGTTTTTGGCAATTTAATTGGAACCCACCGGTAGATGATGTCCTCTGAGCCTTGCAAGCTGTGAAAATTGGACTCAAAGCCTCTCTGGCATAGCATTTGGCATGTATTAACAAAGTTCTTATTAAACTGTGGTTAAGGAGATAGGTTTCCTCTATTGCCTCTAGAGAATTTGGACACCAACCAAAATGTACCCAGATGTGTCTACGTACACATGGTATGCTCTGGCAACACTTTAATAACTCCCATTGAAACTCCATCACCAACAGCAAAATCAGCCACTTGACTTCTCTGTTGTCCAGTAACATTCTCTTTCCAATTCATAAATTAAGCATAAGCCTCAGAGGTTTGAACATAAGTCAAGGACACAATGGAAGAACTTTTATAGGTGTGATTCTTTGAGTCTGACTTTTCTCTCCAAAAGTGGAGCAAAGACACTGAGATATTTAGCATTGCAAAGGGCTTAACCTTTAGGCAAGATTTTCAAGAATCAATGTCAGTAGTCTTCTGTTATGCACTGTACCTAATAGCATCCAATTTGTAGTTGGAGTTTTGGGATCAAATGAACTAGGTAGAGACAAACTTCTAGGTAGGATTAAGGTTATGCCTAATGAAATTGAGACGTTGTTATTGATTATGTATGACTAATTTTACTTTGAATATTTTCCAGGTATACCAAGTGCTTCAGACTTAATCATCTCAATGACAGAAACAACAAAGGTGGGTGTTAAATATTGGAAAAATTGATATTGTGTTAAGAGAGATGCTGGAAACGTGATCCATTTGGTGTGAGAGGAGGCATCATGCGTTCGCTGTGACCCTTTGAATTGCTTATGTGTGAGGCCACCTCAGCCTAAGGTCAATGCAAAAAGGGTTTCCAGACCGCTTTCTGCCAAATGCTTACCTTCAGAAAGACTTTTTCACATGCTTTCCCAATACAAAGTTTCAACCTATAACGACTGAACTTTGGGAAAAAATAAAATATTGTGTCTTCTATTCTGTTTCCTTACCTTCCATTTCACACGGCCTTTCTTCACCCAACAAAGGTTCATGCTATATTCCATATGAAAGACAAGATTTACACTAGTGCAGACTTACCTAACAGGTGGTGGTGAGAATTACATAAATCACGTTTTTATACCACTTCACATATACAAATGACTCAAATAATGGATTTCGTTACTGCCAGAAATGATCATATCTCCTACCATATGTGCTGTGCCACCCAAATCTCTTACAACACATCTCACTTTGTATCATGTATCATGTTCACTTATTTGCATAAATTTTCCATTTCTGTTGGTCTGTAAACACTTTAGAAATGTAGCCCAACTTATTTGTATAATTTGAAGATTATGATAAATGTCCACAGGCTATGTATAAGGTGGCGCGAGTAATAACAATTACAAAATTTATTTCAAATGACCAATGACAGCTGATAAACGTAGGCATTATTCTAAAGATGACAATGTCTCTCATTGCTGTGTGATCCCTCCACCCTCTAAGCTTTGATCCAAAGAGGGATAGAGCAGAAGAAAGCGTGACGGTATAGTATCAGCTGCCTCCCAGAAGGGGGTCACTGTCTTTTTCTCACCCCAACACTCAAGCAAGATCTATAACCTTTCATCACCACTTTCCAGAACATGCACTCCATGTAATACTAGAAGTGCATGGATCAGAGTTGAGGAGTAAAGAAGTCAAAAGGACCGGGCACGGTGGCTCACGCCTGTAATCCCAGCACTTTGGGATGCCAAGGCGGGCGGATCACGAGGTCAGGAGATCGAGACCATCCTGGCTAACACAATGAAACCCCATCTCTACTCAAAATACAGAAAATTAGCCGGGCGTGGTGGCAGACCCCTGTAGTCCCAGCTACTTGGGAGGCTGAGGCAGGAGAATGATGTGAACCCGGCAGGTGGATCGCGCCACTGCACTCCAGTCTGGGCAACACAGCCAGACTCCGTCTCAAAATAAAAAATAAAAAAAAAAAAGAAGGAGAAGTCAAAGGACATTGTCCCTACCCATCATGGATGAACATTTCAGGCTTTCCTATCTTGATTAGGAGAACAAGAAGCTCAGTAGGCTTAAACCATTCATTCACAAACCAAACAATACCTAGGCACCATTGAATGTAATAATAAATCTTTGATTAATGAGGTTTCTGTTACTAATAAAAATCTCCTTCCATTCCACACTTCCTCCCTCTGTGCCAACCACACTGCATTTTCCAGTGTTCTCTGTACAAGCATATCATCTTCACCACTGACTGACATTTTACAGGCTGTTTTCTTTGCATGATACATCTTGCTTTTGTTTCCTGGAAATTCATCTAAATTGAAGGAAAACTTCCCCTCCTCTAGGAAGGCTTCCCGCACTAGTCTCAGCTAGAGCGCTGCCGTGCTTCCACAGCACTATATTGGTACCAGCATCATCTCCTATGTGTGGTTATGCACTTACATTTTTATATTTTCCATCAGAGCGAAAATTGCTCCAGAGTAAGAACTTTGCTGTGGTCATATATATACTGCTAGTACTAGCAGAATCCCAGCCACACCATAAGGATTACAAAATGTGTGCCAAAGGACTGAAGGATTCATTGGCTAAACAAAAGCCTTCTCACTGGCCTAATACATGGAGGGTCAGGAATGTAATCAAATCCAACATTAAAGAGTCAGGTTCCATTTCAATGACATTGATTTCTGCCGCACAGTCTTATCGGAGGTGCTGCAGAGGTGTGGAATATTGGGCTGAACCTATGCTGATCCAAACTCACCTGAAAATTTTATAATTTTTTTAAACAGTGCTTCTGAGACTGTTTTTGTGCCACCTTTACCCTAAAGTAAATGGAAAAAAATAACTGATCAACTGAATGCTTAAACAATGATCATATGTTGCAACACACGTCATGTTGTAAGCTTTGAAGGTAAACAGAATCACATCCGAAGTTCAGCTCCACCACTTACTACTGCTGTGAGTTTGAGAAAATGAGCCCACCTTTCTGAAGATCATTTCTTTATCTGCGGGGAGAAATTTTTTTAAGAAACCTTCCTTATAGGAATACATAAAAGAATAATTCACAAGGCACGTTAACTCTTGGGGTATGGAGATTTCAGGGACATCAAGGCTCTCCAGCTGATTTTCTCCCAGCCACATACAGTTGGTGAAAACAGGATCTACTGTTGGTGAAGAAGGAAAGGGGAAGGAAAAACAGGACAGGAGGTTAGACCTTTCGACAAAGCCTGAAATTGGGCATTAACATTCAGACCCCAGGGTCTATACCCTCACTCAGTCTACTTTTCTCTTTTCTGAGACAAGGTCTCACTCTGTCACCCAGGCTGGAGCACAGGGTGCAATCATGGCTCACTGCAGCCTGGACTTCCGGGGCTCAAGTGATCCTCCTACTTCAGCTTCCTAAGTAGCTGGGACCACAGGTGTGTGCCACCACACATGGCTAATTTTTTATTTTTTGTAGTGATAGGGTCTCCTTATGTTGCCTCACTCAATCTTGTCTTCTCTCAAGTGAATCTTTCCCTTGACTCAGATTGCTACTCCTCCCTGCTGACTCCAACTGATATTACACACGCAGAATCCATCTGACACAAGGCAGAGTGGAGAAGTCAGAGCCCGAGTCATTCAGCTAGTTGATGGCAGAATAAGGACCAAGTGAAACCAGTGCTCCAATCTCCCCAGTCCAGAGCTCTCTTCACTACATCCCACTGCCTCTCTCAGCAGGGAAATTCTTCCTTTGGGGAAAAAAATAAATCACCTTTCAGATTTTCAAAACTTCTGTTGGTTCCTATCAAAATGTATTCCTGTACAGGGCAAAAAAATAACTGATAATAATAATAGTGACCATAAACTAGGAGCAGCCACAACATAAAAAAAAAAACTAGTACTTTCACTTCTGTCTTTTGAGAAAGCCAGAACTTTTGACCTCCAAAGCAATGTAAGTGACAAGAAGAGATGAAAAGATTTCCTTAAAGCAGAATAAAGAGAGGAAAGATTTATTACATTGGGAGTTTTGTACCAAAAACATCAAATTAAACTTGGGTAATTGACATTTTAAAATACACTATGTCACTACTTAATATATTTTCTTTCCCAAAAGAGTTCTATAGGAGAAGAATTATTGAATGACTTTGCATATGATAACTTGATTTTATCACCAAACTAACTGTAATCTGAAAAACGTGAACAATGCAACAAATTGCAAAAACTACAACCACATGGGAAGTTTCTGCACTAAATTCTAGGTGTTTAGGAAGAAAACAAAATAAATATCCCAGTGCTTTCATATGACATGGTTTAAAACCAAAGAGAATAAAGAGGATGATTCAATGGAGATGAAAAACTGCACCAGGGTAAAAGAATTTATTTTCCTTGGCCTGACCCAGAATTGGGAAGCGAGCTTGGTCCTATTTCTTTTTCTACTCTTGGTGTATGTGACGACTCTGCTGGGAAACCTCCTCATCGTGGTTACTGTCACCTGTGAATCTCGCCTTCACGTGCCCATGTATTTTTTGCTCCGTAATTTATCTATTGCCGATATCTGCTTCTCCTCCGTCACAGCGCCCAAGGTTCTGGTGGACCTTCTGTCTGAGAGAAAGACCATCTCCTTCAATGGTTGCTTCACTCAGATGTTTCTCTTCCACCTTATTGGAGGGGTGGATGTATTTTCTCTGTCAGTGATGGCACTGGATCGATATGTGGCCATCTCCAAGCCCCTGCATTATGCGACCATCATGAGTAGAGACCGTTGCATTGGGCTCATAGTGGCTGCCTGGGTGGGGGGCTTTGTCCACTCCATCGTGCAGATTTCCCTGTTGCTCCCACTCCCTTTCTGTGGACCCGAAGTTCTTGACAGTTTCTACTGTGATGTCCCCCAGGTCCTCAAACTGGCCTGTACAGACATTTTTGTACTTGAGCTACTAATGATTTCCAACAATGGACTGCTCACCACACTGTGGTTTCTCCTGCTCCTGGTGTCCTACATGGTCATATTATCATTACTCAAGTCTCAGGCAGGAGAGGGCAGGAGAAAAGCCATCTCTACCTGCACCTCCCACATCACTGTGGTGACCCTGCATTTCGTGCCCTGCATCTATGTCTATGCCCGGCCCTTCACTGCCCTCCCCACAGACACCGCCATCTCTGTCACCTTCACTATCATCTCCCCTATGCTCAACCCCTTGATCTACACTCTGAGAAACCATGAGATGAAGTCAGCCATGAGGAGACTGAAGAGAAGACTCTGACCTTCTGATAGGAAATAGACCAGTACTTCCCTCCTTCTCACCACTTTTGAAAATGCTTGCCCAAGAAATACATTCTACTCACTAATTGATTTCTAATTATTTTTTGGTCTAATAAGAAACACATGACTTTCAAACATGCTGATTAGCAGGTCATAATAATGTAAAAAAGATTGGTTCTGTGTCACAGGAGAAAGTAGAGAGATAAAATTGTTAGCGGGAGAGGTGTATATTGTTTTTGCAATACAGCCTTGGAAAAACTAAAGGAAATGAAATCAAAATACACTCAGACATTTCCACTACAATCTTGTACTACTGCCAGGGATGGAGCTGAGACACACATTAGAAATATGATGCAGCTTGGGCATTAGGAATCTGTAAGATCTTTCATGGAGTCATCATATCCTAATTAAAGAAATCACATCCAAGTTAAGTTCCTCCTCCAATCCTATAATATGAACCAAATAAATATCACTGCTAGGTTTTTTAATCTAAAGCCCACCTACTGGTAGCTGAGAGCAAGTTCTTGGATCAGCACAGCTTGAGTTAGAACATGACCTCACATATTGTGACCTCTGTAACCTTGAACATAGTTCTAACTTGATCTTCCCCTGAATCCCAGGTCTGCTGGCCCCCACTCCAGGACATTCCCTCAGTAGCCTCTGCTTGGCTGTAGCACAGAACTTGGGACCTTGTTTCAATTCCCTATTCTCTTTCTCCCAATCTCCCCCAGTAGGATTATGCTTTATTTATTGTCATATCCCCAACACCTGGCACAAGTATAATATAATAAACACTACTGAAAATTACTGAATTAAAACATTCAGTGAAGGACTATCACCTCTCACTCATTTCTGGTATTCAAATCATTGGAAGGTATTGTTAAGAAAATAATTCATTTTTACTCTCTGAAGACATGACTTCCTAAAAAGGACTGAAATCTTGGAAGCCGCTTCAGACTGTACATACTTATTCAAAAAGCTGGAATAATAAAATGGAAAACATTATGCAATATATCAAGTTGGTTTTTATTTGTTTATTTAATGTGCTATTACAGCTGCTGGGAGTTATTCTTTTGTCTTTTTTTTTTCACCCATTTCTGAAGGTAGATCCTAGATATCTTAAAATTGTTGAAATAGCAAAATTTGTGTGTCTGTATACAAATCTCAGTTCACAAATCAGATATGCAAAGGCCCTGAGATGGGGATGTGTACACAAGGTCCAAGAAACAGCAAGGAGGCCCTTGGGACTAAGTGAGAAGAAGCAAGTAAGAGAGAGGAAGTGCCTGTAATTGAGTTCAGAGAGATGGTAGGGTCATGGGGCCAGGTCATCGCAACTTTGTGGACTGCTGCAAAGCTTTTAGCTTTCACATTAAGATGTGACACATCTGAAGGTCTTTGAGGAGCAGAAGAGGGGTAAGGACAAAAACCGGGGAGCAATTCAGAGCCTACTACAATAGCCCCATGAGAGAAAGAATGGAGACATGACTTAGAATGGTAATGGTGGTCATGGTGAGAAGTTTGAAAAAATTTGAAGGTCAAGTTGGCACGATTTGCAGATGAACCCAACATGGGTTTCCTGACTACTACGTATCCCATGAGAACTCCATCATCCAATTTGGTCATCAGGCCATTGAATGATCCCTTCAGATCCAATATCTCCTTTCAGTACTTATGTGTCACACTTCAGACTCATCCTGCATGCATGGGATTGCAAGAATAGAAACTTATTTCCCAGCAGAAGCCAAAGGTTAACCTCTTTTAGTCCCATTGTAGGAGTCAATATAGCTGTGGAATCTTCTTACGGACTCATGTTTCCCAGAAAGCATCCAGGTAATCAAAGCTGGGAAAATAAATTAATTAAAATTAAATTAACTTTTTATATTCATGAATAAATGCTGTACCTGGAAATAATCAATAATGTAGAAAGTCAGGTTTTTGTTTTGTTTTCTTTGGTTGGTACCATGTATTGTGTTCCTTATTTATATTTTCAAATCACTTAATAAATATTATTTTTTAACAAAGGCAGCAGTATTTCTTGGAGAAATGACTGATTTTAGGACTGGGGCAGGGAATATACAATATAAGCCTGGAACATCTTTTAGCACCAAAAAACAAGGAAGTGTTTAAAAAGCAAAACAGGGGAAGTATGTCAAAGGGGCACAGGAGTCAACTGAAAGAACTTCCCATAGCCAAAGTTGGAACAACAAAATACATAAAGTAGTCATGGATTATGTTCCAAAGTATAAAATAAATATCCATGAACCCAATCATAAATAAATGATTAAATAAATAAATAAATGAAGGATAATAGACAAGTCTTGCATGCAGAACAATTCCAAATAATGTATGTAGATTCTCTGCCCTCAAGGACATGGAGCATGATTCCAATTCTTTTTCTTTTTTTTTTTAATTGAGACATGGTCTCACTCTGTTGCCCAGGCTGGAGGGCGGTGGTGCGTCTCGGCTTACTGCAGCCTCAACCTCCTAGGCTCAGGCGATCCTCCCACCTCAGCCCCACAAGTAGCTGCGACTATATGCAGGTGCCACCATGTCCAGTTAATTGTTGTATTTTTAGTAAAGACAGGGTTTCACCATGTTTCCCAGACAGGTCTCAAACTCCTGGGCTCAAGCAATCTCTTGCCTTAGCCTCCCAAATTGCTGGAACTACAGGCACAAACCACCACACCCAGCCCCAACTCTCTAAGTGTGAGTTATAAGTGGTTATCTCCTCTCTCCAAAAAAGTACAGTTTTTTTAAATCCTGGAGAAACCTGACAGACTACCTCAGCCAGGTGTTCAAAGTTAACATCATCAGTGACCAATCATGTTAATGGCACGTACCCTAATATGGTTTGACTATGTCCTCGCCCAAATCTCATCTTGAATTGTAGCTCCCATAATTCCCATGTGTTGTAGGAGGGATTTGGTGGGAGATAATTGAATCATAAGGGTGGTTTCCCCCGTACTGTTCTCATGGTAGTGAGTAAGTCTCACAAGATCATATGGTTTTATAAAGGGTTTCCCCTCTTTCTTGGTTCTCATTCTCTCTTCCCTGCCACCATGCAAGACATGACTTACTCCTCCTTGCCTTCTGCCATGATTGTGAGGTTTCCCCAGCCATGTGGAACTGTGAGTCAATTAAACCGCCTTCCTTTATAAGTACCCAGTCTCTGGTATGTCTTTATCAGCAGTGCAAAAACAGACTAAGACATACCCTTTGATATGATGTGATGAGAGTGGCATTTGGCCTCTGCGTTCTTTCTCCCAGATATCTGAAACCCCTGTCTAACCATGAGAAAATCATCAGGACCAGCCAAATTGAAGAACGTTGTATAACAGCAGTCCCCAACCTTTTTGGCATTATGGGCTGGTTTCGCAGAGGATAATTTTTCCACAAATGAAGGTGGTGGTGATGGTTTTGGGATGTTTCATGTGCATTACATATATCGTGCACTTCATTACTATTACATGTAATATATAATGAAATAATTATACAACTCACCATAATGTAGAATCACTGGTAGCCCAGGGCTTGTTTTCCTGCAACTAGATGGTCCCATCTGGGGTGATGGGAGACAGTGACAGATCATCAGGCATTAGAGTCATAAAGAGCATGCAACCTAGATCCCTCGCATGCAGAGTTCATAGTAGTGTTCTCACTCCTGTAAGAATCTAATGTCCCCACTGATCTGACAGGAGGTGGAGCTCAGGCGGTAATGCCAGCAATGAGGAGCGGCTGTAGATACAAAGGATGCTTCTCTCACTTGCTTGCCCCCCACTCACCTCCTGCTGTGTGACCTGGTTTCTAACAGGCCAAGAGCTGGTAACAGTTCATGGCCTGGTGGTTGGGGACCCCTGTTCTATACAATAATTGACAAGGACTCTTCAGTACTGTCAAGGTCATCAAAAACAAGGGAAACAATGGGAGCAATTATGGCCAATATTCCATTTTCAGAAGCTTAAAGCTGTAGATCTTAAAGATGGTCAAACAATGAAGCTAGCTATTGAATAGAATCACATTTCTCACTGTGTGGCCATCTTGGTGTCTCGTTCCATTTGACTTTATTTTTCTTAGTATAGATAGTCAACCATGCTACTCTGTCCTGTGCCTGCTTCAACCTCTTCCCAAACTGGGGATTCCCAGTCAGTAAAGTAGGTGTTGAGATCTGGAGAAGGGATGAGCCTTCCCCAAAACTTGCATGCCCCTGTGCTGTTTGTTACTAAAGGTTCCCTTTCCAGTTCTCTTTGTGTAAGTTGTTAGACTTGGATATAGAATAGAATGGAAGACCAGGCAGTGAGTCCAGTCCCCTCGTCAGCTCCAAGTTTCTCTGCACCATGGGCACTCATGGAAGGGTGCCCTCTGATCACCAAGAACAGCACTTTTTGGACTTTCTCAGGAATACAGTTGACATATTTCAACACAACCTTTCTTCCTTTTGGAGCCAGAAGATAAAGGGAATTCACTCTTTCAGTTGCCTCTGGAAAATTTTAGGCTCTAGACAAAATGTGTATTCCTAAGTATATGTGTCTGAGTGACTTCTTAATTACTCCCACTGAAACTACCTCACTGTCAGCAGAATTTTTCCACAACTACATCCAACTGTAATCCCTCAGATAATTCTCACGCTAGTTCTGGGATTAAGGAACTGGTAAATATCATGGGAACCCTGTGAATCAGTGTGAAAGAGCCAGGACAATATTATTCCCTAAGTCCTTTCCACATTAAGATAGAAGAGATGCCATTGAAATAACCGGCCTTCAGAGGGGTGTTGAGCAGAATTTTCTGAAGTTGGATGATTCCTGAGGTTCATGTGAACATTATTCAAGATGTTGGAATTCTTGGAAGAAGGTTGCAGATTTTAGGTAAAAAAATAAAAGTCTGCATGTGTGCGTGTGCCTGGGGTGTCTGGGTGTTTATGCATAGAGTGAGAAATAAGAATAAGAAAAATTAAAATCTAGGTGTAATCATTAAGATTCACAAATACACTATGACTAAAAATAATGTAATATGTATACAAGATGCTGCATTCCGGGGAGAACCTTCCTTTAGTAACAGACAGCACAAGTTAGAAATGCTAACAAAGAGTACGTTGTGGAATGAGAGACAGAGTTGAGGTCAGTTTGGAATTGGGGAAAAGGCAGCTTTTGCTCTCTGCGACCTCTTGAATGATACGGACAAGACATTTTTCTCAGTCTTGTTTTCTCTAGACAGATCTTCTCAGGCTGAAATCAACAGAGGTAATTCTTAGCCTGAACTTCAACCTGCAGTAATAAATGAAATATTTCAAACGCTCACAAAAGTTGAGAGACTCAGACAATAAACACCTGTCTACCCCTCTTTAGATCTAACACAAAAATAAGAAGTTTATGGTGTAGATGACAGGGGAAAACTTCCCCTTCATCCTCTGAAAGTTCACTGAAAATCAGCTGACAAAAGGCGGACAATTAGGAGGAAAGGAATACAAATTTATTTGATCATAGTTTTACATGACATGGGAGCCTTCCGAATGAAGACCCAAAGATACAAGGAAAAGGTTCATTTTTATGTTTAGGTTCAACAAAGTATGGACAGCCATGTAGAAATACGATTGGACAAAAAAGGTATGGTCGCTTGCTTTGGCAGCACATATACTAAAATTGGAACAATACAGAGGAGATTAGCAGGCCCCTTTACCAGGATGGCACGCAAATTAGTGAAGCGCTCCATAAAAATAAAAATTTAAAATTAAAAAAAAAATGGTATGATCTCATGCTAATGGACAATGGGGAAACCCAGCAAGGCCTGTCTGTTTAGATCGTATTTGGCCTCTCTGTGCAGCAATTCCTTCCTCCTGGGTATGAGGAAGTGCTCTGTGTGTGTGTCTCTCTCTCTCTTTCTCTCTCTCTTTCTCTCTCTCTCTCTCTCTCTCTCTCTTCTGGAATGGAGTTCCTATGACCTGCAATCAAACAAAGTAGACCTGAGAATTTATTTATGGCCAACTCTTACACAGAAAGGTGGAGTCATGGGGAAGTTAGAGTAATATGTTTAGGTTTTATGGCTGGCTTTGGAGAAAGAGGGTTCTGGTTTCCATGACCCGCCTTAGGGAAGAGGTATTGGAGTTTCTACAGCTAACCTTGGGGAAGAATGAAGGACCAGCCACCCGACACAGGAAGGCAGGAGGAGGTCAGAGAAAAACTTTTACTTCTGAGGCTACTTCTGAGGCCTTCATTATGGGGTATTGTTTTCTGAGAGCTTACAATAGCAATGATTTTCTTTTCTCTGTCTTTCCATGCTGTCACGTTTGCACCCTTTCTTTCCAGCCAAACTTCCCACTCATTAGCAACTTTCATACATTTAAATAGTCTTCTAAGGCCAGAAGGTCCTTTCTCCCCATTCCTATATGTCCGAAACATAAATGCCACTTCCTCCTTACAGTTTCACTGAGCCTCTTATTTGGAAATCATCCTCTTCTCACACTCAGCTCTTCATCTGTCCTTAGATGGCCCCCATCACTCCCATGTAACTATCAGATTTCAATGCTTCCCACTCACTGCATTTAGATTTTATTCCTTTCTCTCAAATAACCTAGAATTCTTCCCATACTCCATCAATATTTGCTAAATAATTGGATGGATTAAAAGTAGCAGAAGGGTGAAGCAGAAGCTGGGGGATGTTGTCTTTAAATTACCAAAGGCAGTTCATGAACATGAGACCTATTTCTTTTTGACCAATAGGCCCGGCCTGGGGTCTGGGATTTGGTTTACCTTCCACCCATGTGTGTGTAAACAATGTGCTGTTTACATGGGGGTCCCTTTGCAGAGTTTAATAACTAAATTGGTTTTCCTCACATTTCTAGTAACTATACTGAGTTGGCGTTCCTAGCGACCATTTCCTCTCTCTTTAAGCTAATCAGGATTGATAGCTACCATTTAGTTCAATGCACTCCATTTACTGATGAGGCTCCACTGTTAGAGTTACCTGGCGTAGCACTAATCATGACAGATAACCAGCCCGTATGCTGAGAAGCTTACACATGCTAATTCTCCAACCCTCATAACTTCCCTGTGAGGTGAGTAATATTATTATCCCCATTCCACAGATGAAAAAGTAGAGGCTCAATAAGGTTATGCACTTGCTCAAATTGCACAGTGGCAAAGCCAGGACTTGAACCCAGACGAGCCTTGATCCCAGAGCCCTTGCACTGAACAGTTTCTCTGGTCTGCTAATAAGATGTCAGAGAAGAAGCCAAACCAAGCAAGTGCTCTTTTTACTGTCATACACTGTCACCACTCTCTGGGTCACTGGACGGCAAATACCTCCTAATTCCTTCGAAACAGCAAATGTTCTGATGAAGTGGTTGAGGATACACGTTTGGGAAACATGCAGCTCCTCCAAAAGAATGTCCATAAATATATTGGAAATATATTTGTTAAAGAAGCCGTGTGTGGGAATTATTAACCTGGAGTTTTCTTTAAGGTAGCATACATATAATTACACTTATTACAGATTAGGCAATGCTCTAAGTACTGATGCTCTACATAGATTAATTTATTTAACCCTCACAAAAGTCTTATGAAGGAGATGCTATTGTCTCCAAATTACTGATACAGAGAATGAGGTCAAGGGATGAAGCAATTTGCTCGTGTTAGCACAACCAGTAAGTGCTCAGTTGGGATTTGAACAGGCTGTGTGGTCCCAGAGTCTAGCAGGCATCTACCTTGAAGGTAAAATACTTCTTGGCAGCTTGCTTTTGGATTTACCTATTAAATAGATTTTGGACAAAATTGCATAGAGAGGAAAGAAAACTTGAAGACAAAGTGAGCTAAGTGAGAAGAAATATCTTCATTTAAATTGGAGAACACACCCAAAGAATGGGAAGAAAGGGACTTTTGCCCTTCATTTGTTTCTAATTATGGAAAGAAAAAGGAGGTAAACTAGGAAGAAAGAAAATAAGGCCCATTTCAAAGATATACCAAAAAAAAAAAAAAAAAGAAAAGAAAGAAGAAAGGAATTCAAAAGCAACACAGTTATAAGGTAAGTGTATGTGTAACAGCTTTTTAAAAAACTGCCAGCCAGGTGCGGTGGCTCACGCCTGTAATCCCAGCACTTTGGGAGGTCAAGGTGGGTGGATGACCTGAGGTCAAGAGTTCAAGACCAGCCTGGCCAACATGGTGAAACCCTGCCTTTACTAAAAATACAAAAATTAGCTGGGCATGGTGGTGGGCACCTGTAATCCCAGCTACTCGGGAGGCTGAGGTGGGAGAATCGCTTGAACCCGGGAGGCAGAGGTTGCAGTGAGCCAAGATGGTGCCACTGCACTCCAGCCTGGGCGACAGAGCAAGACTCCATCTCAAAAAAAACAAAAACAAAAAAAAAACTGCCAAATTATTTTCAAAAGTGATTTTACCCTTTTACCTTCCCACTGGAGTTCCATTCCTCTACATCTTTGTCCACTCTTGATATAACAATCTTTTTCATTCTAGTGACTCTACTATATACTATTTTTAAATTACACTGTGGTTTTAATTTATATTTTCTCAGTGATAAATGATGTTGAGCCTTTTCATGTGCTTATTTGCTATCTCTGTGTCTTCTTGCTGAAGTGTCTGTTCAAATAATTTGTCCTTTTTTCTCTTCTGTTTTTTAACTTCTTTTAGCGACTTCACTTTGTTAAAATAATTTGTCTTTGTTGCTTAATTGGGTTGTTTGTTCTCTTACTATTGAATGTTAAGAGTTACAGCCATTCCACTCCTAGCTAGTTACCCAAGAGAACTGAAAACATAAGTCCACACAAAGACCCAAACGTGAATGTTCATAGCAGCTTTATGGGTAATATTCAAAAGCCACAAATAACCCAAATGTTCACCTACAAGTAAACAGATAAGCAAACTGTGGTATATTCATACAATAGAAAGGAACAAAATAGCAGTACACACAAAACAATGGATGAATTTCATGGTTGAAAGAAGGCAGACAAGAAGAAAATACACATAGAATTTCACTTATAGAATATTGTAGAAAATACAAACTAATATACAATGACAGAAAGCAGATCAGTGGTTGCCTGAACAAGGAAGGGTAAATGGGACAGGTTACAAAGGGGCACAAGGACATTTTCTGGGTGATAGGTATATTCACTCTCTTAACTATAGAGATGGTGTCACAGGTATATACTATGTCAAAACTTATCAGCTGAGTGCAGTGGCTCACGCCTGTAATCCCAGCACTTTGGGAGGCCGAGGTGGGTGGATCACAAGGTCAGGAGTTCGAGACCAGCTGGGCCGATATGGTGAAACCCCGTCTTTACTAAAAATACAAAAATTAGCCAGGTGTGGTGGTGTGCACCTTTAATCCCAGCTACTCAGGAGGCTGAGGCGGGAGAATCGCTTGAACCCGGGAGTCAGAGGTTGCAGTGAGCCGAGATCGCGCCAGTGCACTCCAGCCTGGGAGACAGAGTAAGACGCTGTCTCAAAAAAAAAAAAAAAAAAATTATCAAAGTGTGAATTCAAATATGTGCAGTCTATGGTATGTCAATGATAGCTCAACAAAAATTATTTTTTAAGAAAGAAATTGAAACAACAGAAGAGAAGCTCTGAGTAATATTTTTATTTCCATAGCTAAGGAGCTATTTACCACCCAGGGGTTTCAGTACCTAAAGTAGATTAAAGTAGAGAAAGAAACAAAGAAGTCCCCTTAAAGAAGAGTAGAGCAATAGAGATGAATTTTATGGCTTAAACATTTTCTAATTTTTCACAAAAATAAGTTTGTGATTTAAGAAGACAGGGGTGCTGCTTCCGTACAATTCAATCCAGTAGGGGGCCATTTTGCAGACAGGGGTTCTTAGAACCGTTTAAATGGAGCATCCAGTCTCGGAAAAAAACAACAAAATCCTCAGCCCTGTGAATCTCAAGGTGTTCTAGTCACACCAAGTAAGCACTGCCTTACTCACACAGCAAACAAATCCCATTTTTATATTTCCCATGCCACAATAGTCTCTTTCTAAATAGTTAACATCCCCCTCTGTTTATCTTGAATAATGTTCTAAGTATCTTGAATAACTGGAACATTATTTTACACATTTTATGCATTTTTTAAAATTGTAATTTACATAAGTGTATGCATGATTGTGTAATAAAATGTCATTTTACATGCGTTGGCAATAAACTTGAAATTGTATTTCATGTGGTGGTAATATCTCACAAGTTTTCTTTTTTTTTTTTTTTTTTTTTTTTTTTTTTTTTTTTTTTTTGAGACGGAGTCTCGCTGTGTCTCCCAGGCTGGAGTGTAGTGGCCTGATCTCCGCGGCTCACTGCAAGCTCCGCCTCCCGGGTTCACGCCATTCTCCCGCCTCAGCCTCCCAAGTAGCTGGGACTACAGGCGCCCGCCACCACGCCCGGCTAGTTTTTTTTGTATTTTTAGTAGAGACGGGGTTTCACCATGTTAGCCAGGATGGTCTCGATCTCCTGACCTCGTGATCCACCCGCCTTGGCCTCCCAAAGTGCTGGGATTACAGGCTTGAGCCACCGCGCCCGGCCACAAGTTTTCAAACTGAATACTTGAATCTGTTAAGAAAGAGTAAACACTTTCTGAAATAACATTATTTTTTCCAAGATATTCAGGAAAGAGAAAACATGATTCAATGGAGTTGGGAAATGTCACCAGAGTAAAAGAATTTATATTTCTGGGACTTACTCAATCCCAAGACCTGAGCTTGGTCTTGTTTCTTTTTTTATGTCTTGTGTACATGACAACTCTGCTGGGAAACCTCCTCATCATGGTCACTGTGACTTGTGAGTCTCGCCTTCACACCCCCATGTACTTCCTGCTCTGCAATCTAGCCATCCTTGACATCTGCTTCTCCTCCATAACTGCTCCTAAAGTCTTGCTGGACCTTCTGTCAAAGAAAAAGACCATATCCTATACAAGCTGCATGACACAGATATTTCTCTTCCACCTCCTTGGTGGGGCAGACATTTTTTCTCTCTCTGTGATGGCGTTTGACCGCTACATGGCCATCTCCAAGCCCTTGCACTACGTGACCATCATGAGTAGGGGTCGATGCACTGCCCTCATCTCTGCCTCCTGGGTTGGGGGCTTTGTCCACTCCATCGTGCAGATCTCCCTGTTGCTGCCCCTCCCTTTCTGTGGACCCAATGTTCTTGACACTTTCTACTGTGATGTCCCCCAGGTCCTCAAACTCGCTTGCACTGACACTTTTGTTCTTGAGCTCCTGATGATTTCCAACAATGGCCTGGTCACTACCTTGTGGTTTACCTTCCTGCTTGTGTCCTACACCGTCATCCTAATGATGCTGAGGTCTCAGGCAGGAAAGGGCAGGAGGAAAGCCATCTCCACTTGCACCTCCCACATCACTGTGGTGACCCTCCATTTCGTGCCCTGCATCTATGTCTATGCCCGGCCCTTCACTGTCCTCCCCACAGATAAGGCCGTCTCTATCACCTTCACTGTCATCTCCCCTCTGCTGAATCCTTTGATCTACACTCTGAGGAACCAGGAAATGATGTCAGCCATGAAAAGACTAAAGAGAAGACTCGTGCCTTCTGAAAGGGAATAGAAAACAAATCCAGGCCAGGTGCAGTGGCTCACGCCTATAATCCCAACACTTTGGGAGGCCAAGGCAGGCAGATCGTGAGGTCAAGAGATCGAGACCATCCTGGCCAACATGGTGAAACCCCATCTCTACTAAAAATACAAAAATTAGCTGGACATGGTGGTGTGCGCCTGTAGTCCCAGCTACTCGGGAGGCTGAGGCAGGAGAATTACTTGAACCTGGGCGGCAGAGGTTGCAGTGAGCCGAGATCACGCCACTGCATTCCAGCCTGGCAACACAGCAAGACTCCATCTTGAAAAAAGAAAAGAAAAGAAAAGACAATAAATTCAGTTCTTCATCATCAAGGACACCTTATATTATTTTTCCCATGAATTCACATTTACATACACAGACACACTGTCAGTAAACCAACTATACTGACTACGAACAATTTGTCTTCCTATTTAAGTTAGCAGATAACTGATAACCCAAGCTTCTGTGCAGCATGAAGTAACTAGTGTTATAGGAGTGAACTGACTGTTATTTTTCCAAAGACCAAGTAACCGTATGTCAATCAAGACAGCTATATGGCGGGCAGATAAGATGATTAAGTCCAACATTTTTTTCAGAAGATAAGGAAATAAAAGCCCAGAGAGATAAAGTGATGTATTCAAGGTCTTATATTAAGTTAATTACAGAGACATCTTCAGATGCCCAACCCATTGTTCTTCCACCACATGAATGTAATGTATTACATTGTTGGACTTGTCTATACCAAACTATAATCCTGTTCCAGAAGGATCTCATGATCAACGCCTCTGGTGTACATATACGTGGGTATGTATGGCCCACTGGAGTTTGAGAAATTGGCCTCTCCTGAGTTAAATTAAAGTGGGCTCATGAGCTACTGAGAACTTCATAGGTTCATAACGGTTATCCTCCTGGATTCCTATCAAGATTGATGAGGCTTGGGAAGATTTCTTATCATGGCCTAAAGGTATGTATCTTAACGCAGAACTAGACATGCCAGACATTCTCCTGATGAGTTTGGATAAAGGCAAGACTTCAGGAACCACACACATGAAGCAATCTAGCTCTACCATCAAAGGACTGATTTTCCAGTTGTAGCCTTACAAGGGTCAGTTTTGACTTGGCCTTGCCATTGAGAATTCACATTTCTTTTCACTGGAAAGAGACAGGATGGGAGAGTTAGAGAAGGGAAAACTCTACCCGGTCTATTTTTTCAAACTTCTAGTGTTCGTGAAGAGGCAGTATAGGTATAGGCTAGTGAGAGACAGCAGTAAAGCATGGTGGATGAAAGTTCTAGTTTCAGAATCATACAGACCCAGGTATGAATCCTATTTCTGCCATTCACCAGCTGTGTGATCCTGAGCAAGTTATTTCATCTCTCTCTCCAAAGGTCATAGTTCACCTACACGAAGATTCCCATTATAATATCCACCTCATGAGGTTGTGTAAAGGACAGAATGAGATGGTATACATGAAACATATGAAACCTGGCAGAGAATAAATGTGCAATGAAAGATAAATGTTATTATTAATATCACCTTTATTGGTTTGCCTAACACACCTTCTGTTTCCCATTGGCCTGTCACACCCTTCCCCCATATGACCCATACTCCTCATTTTTAGATAAAACTGGTTGAGTAGAAAACATGAAAATGTATATTGAGCTCAAAACATCTATCATGTTAAAATGTCTAGCTATTATTAAAACATGACAGTAGGTTTGCTTGTTATTTATGAGGCTTAAAGAGTCACCCTGGGCAGGTGCAGTGGCTCATACCAATAATCCCAGCACTTTGGGAGACCAAGGCAGGTGGATCACCTGAGGTCGGGAGTTCAAGACCAGCCTGGCCAACATGGTGAAACCCCATCTCTACTAAAAACACACACAGAAAAAATAGCCGGGCGTGGTGGTAGGCACCTGTAATCCCAGCTACTCAGGAGGCTGAAGCGGGAGAATCATTTGAACCTGGGAGGCGGAGGTTGCAGTGAGCCAAGATTGTGCCACTGCACTCCAGCCTGGGCAACAGTGTGAGACTCTGTCTCAAGAAAAAAAGAAGAAAAAAAAGTCACCCTTAAGCTAATGAGAGAAACAGTACAGGAGAATTTAATATCAAAAGAAAATAATGGGTCAAAAATAAACCCTGGCTTTCAGAGTAGCCAAGAGGACAGGCCCCATGGGATGGAACAGAGAGCCCAAGGAGAGTAAATTAGCCAAAGGATAACGAATGTTGAAGGATAGTGAATGTTGAAGACAAACTTTACCTAAGTCTCTCATTGGATCCTGCCTGGCCCTATAAGCATTCATGAACTAACTGGCTCAAATGTTTGCCACTTCCTGTCACCTGATCGACAAAATCTAACTTCTTACAATATTAACTTATTTCTGCAAGCAAACAGATTCTAATAAAAAGTCACACTTGCCAAATCAATTCATAGGGTCCTGCTATGTTTGCCCAAGTAGGTTCGGTCTCAAGAGTCCCTAGGCTTTTCTTTATGAAATCGCCTATGAAAAAATACACACTACAAGCCACTTAATAGCCCATTTCATGCCAATCTGGCCTTTGCCCTTTTCTTTTCTTCCTAACTCTTGTGACTCACTCAGACCAATTTTTTATCTCTATATCAGAATCAGATGACACCACAGATCTGTAGGGCCTGACTCAGAAGCAGAATCCCAAGAGATCAAGAACCCAGGAACTCTTGGCATATCATTGCCAAGAGTTGACTTCCTCATGACCGTGTCTAAACATGCAACATAACCTGATTCAATAAGTCAGGACAGAAAAAGCAATTACATCTGATCACACAAACAAGTATCTACAGTGACATAAAATCACAAGTTGTGTAGCATTTTTCCCATTTAAACTAGTTTTTACTAGTTTTTGTTTGTTTGTTTTGTTGTTCGTTTTTTGAGATGGAGTCTCGCTCTGTCACCTAAGCTGGAGACAGTGGTGTGATCCCAGCTCACTGCAGGCTTCATGTCCTGGGTTCCAACAATTCTCCTGTCTCAGCCTCCTAGGTAGCTGGGATTACGGATGCCCACCACCACACTCGGCTAATTTTTGTATTTTTAATAGAGATGGGGTTTCACCATGTTGGCCAGGCTAGCCTCAAACTCCTGACCTCAGGTGATCTGCCCACCTCAGCCTCCCAAAGTGTTAGGATTACAGGCGTGAGCCACCACACTCGGCCTAGTTTTTGCTTTTTTATTTTGTTTTGTTTTGTTTTTGAGATGGAGTCTTGCTCTGTCACCTAGACTGGAGTGCAGTGGTGTGATCTTGGCTCACTGCAACCTCTGCCTCCTGGGTTCAAGCAATTCTCCTGCCTCAGCATCCCAAGCAGCTGTCATAGATAAATAAAAATTATATATATTGACAGTGCACAGTACAATGTGATGTTTTATTATACATATACATTGTGAAATGATTGTTGTATGCTTTCATGCTTTCACTATTTTTTTTTTTTTTTTTTTTGAGACGGAGTCTCGCTCTGTAGCCCAGGCTGGAGTGCAGTGGCCGGATCTCAGCTCACTGCAAGCTCCGCCTCCCGGGTTCACGCCATTCTCCCGCCTCAGCCTCCCGAGTAGCTGGGACTACAGGCGCCTGCCACCTCGCCCGGCTAGTTTTTTGTATTTCTTAGTAGAGACGGGGTTTCACCGTGTTAGCCAGGATGGTCTCGATCTCCTGACCTCGTGATCCGCCCGTCTCGGCCTCCCAAAGTGCTGGGATTACAGGCTTGAGCCACCGCGCCCGGCCCTTTCACTATTTTTTAAGCTCTGCTGCTAAGAACTGTAGAAAAGTCAACTGACTCTGGAGACACACGTGGTTTTCAAACTGCTCTTTTGTATATGCGCTCCCCAAATCAAATGTTTTCATAATGAATATCTCTGGGTAAGCGTGAAAAAATAACGTAAAATAATTATGAAGTAACTGAGTTGATGAATATCAAGAGCTGTCCCTAGATGTGAAGTGAGCTATACATTTCAGAGATGTAGGTTGAAATGACTGTAGGGGCTGACAGGGCACAGTGGCTCATGCCTGTAATCTCAGCCCTTTGGGAGGCCAAAGCAGGAGGATCATTTGAGGCCAAGAGTTCAAGACCAGCCTGGCTAACATGGTGAAATCGCATCTCTACTAAAAATACAAAAATTAGCTGGGCATAGTGGCTCGTGCCTGTAATCCCAGCTACTTGGGAGGCTGAGACAGGAGGATCACTTGAACCCAGGAGGCAGAGATTGCAGTGAGTTGGGATCATGCCACAGTACAACTCCAGCCTGGACAACAGAGTGAGACACTGTATTAAAAAAAAAAAAAAAAAAAAAAACTGTCCTGGGACAACGTACATGTTGCTTTAAACAGAAAATATGGCCGGGAGCTATGGCTCAAGCTTGTAATCCCAGCACTTTGGGAGGCAAAGGTAGTTGCAGCACCTGAGGTCAGGAACAGCCTGACCAACATGGTGAAGCCCCATTTCTACTAAAAATACAAAGCTGGCCGGGTGTGGTGGCAGGTGTCTGTAATCCCAGCCACTTGGGAGGCTGAGGCAGGAGAATCACTTGAACCTGGGAGGCAGAGGTTGCAGTGAGCCAAGATCACACCACTGAACTCCAGCCTGGGCAACAAGAGCAAAACTGCATCTCAGAAACTAAATTAATTAATTAATTAAATAGAAAATGCTTACATAAATCTACACAGTCTCTGAGAGCTGCTCTGACAGTAGCCACAGAGTTTTGAATTTTTCATCGCTACTCTTTTATTTATTGAAGTTTCATTTCCTAGCTGATTGCAGGCAAAGTGACTTTGGTCAAGAGGAAGACTGCACAGTCACTGGTGTGGTTTAACAAAACACTTTCTCCCTGGGCCAAATGGGAAAATGCACCATCTCATGTGTTTCCTCTAGAGGAAAGGGTATGTCCTGAGTGCACTGGGGCGTCTGCATGTATGTATGAGAGGGAACAGAGAAAAAAATGAGAAAGAGGGAGAGAGAACAAAAGAGAGAGAGCACTTGGTGACACTTTAATGACTCCCACAGGAACTCCTGAGTTGTATTGTAGTGTATTGTGTTGGCCACTGAGCTTCCACATTCCTGCCTAACAATATTCCCTTTGCTAATTCCTATCTTGGGCTTGTCGCTGAGAGACTAATACAGGTGGCCAAAATGTAATAAGGCAGAAAAGAGTCAGAATACTGTAATTACCTGAGGTTGCCTTTTCCCATCTGTGGAAAGAAGATAATGAAATCACTCACCTTGAGGTAGGCTTTACATTAAACAGAGAATTTCCCCAGTACCTATTTCTTCTAAAAGGCAGCTGGAGCATCATAAGAGGATCAATTTCCCACTTGAAGAATAAACCAGCAGTTAGTATTAGTGCCTATGAACTTCTGAAACTGAAAAGCTGTTCATGCTGAATTTTGAGAAATGCTGCAAATGTGTAGAATGTTCCTATAGAAGCCAAGACTCTTAATAAGCAAAGAAAAGAGGTCGTTTTTCACTATTAGAAAGAGGGAAAGTATGGCTTGCAAAATATAGGAAGATGGTCAGTTGGCTTCAGGAAATGTGGTTGTATTTTACTTGTTGGGATATTGAGGTTCAAAGTTCATTAAAGGTATTTGAGAAGGTGCTGACATCACCAGCTCTCAGGAGGATGACTGAATCGGAAAAACAGCTTTTAAAGGCAGTAATTCCTGAGTTTAGTAGATGCAGTTTTGCCTCTTGACTGGGAATGAAATTTTGGAGGCTTTGAGTAAGATGTTTTCATGACTGGATTATCTGTGCCTTAATGTGCCACTGAATATGAATGCTTCTAATAAAAGTTTCAGGGATTCAATCAAGAGTAAAGGATTTTCAAAATTGGAAAAGAGAAAACCATGACATGTGGGGCATCCTAGAAAGTCAACTTAATATAGAAAATGAGGAGGAATTTGCTCAGTGGGATGCTGGGGTATGGGGGGGATCCCTCAGTTTGCAGACTTTGTCCAAAATACTTGATAAGCTTGTTTCCAAAGAAGGGTCCCCTTTGAGGTGATTTTTAAGAAATCCTCAGTATCTTTATTGTGACCTTGCAAAAACACATGAAACTGTATTTTTATTCATTTCCCTATCTGCTCTTTTTTTTTTTTTTTTTTTTGATACGGAGTCTCGATGTTGCCCAGGCTGGAGTGCCGTGGTGTGATCTCGGCTCACTTCAACCTCTGCCTCCCAGGTTCAAGTGATTCTCCTGCTTCAGCCTCCCAAGTAGCTGGGATTACAGGCACGCAGCACCATGCCCAGCTAATTTTTGTATTTTAATAGAGACAGGGTTTCACCATGTTGGCCAGGCTGGTCTCGAACTCATGACCTCAAGTGATCCGCCAGCCTCAGCCTCCTAAAGTGCTAGGTTTACAGGTGTGAGCCACCGCGCCCGGCCCCCACCCACTCTTTATTGTGCATGTGTTTCAATGCATTGTGTATAATTCTATACTTTCAAAGTATCCTTCCCCCTCTGTAAAAGACACCCTCTAGGGGGACATAGTGGCTAACACCTGTAATATCAGCATTTTGGGAGGATGAGGCAGAAGGATTGCTTGATCTCAGAAGTTCATGGCTGCAGTGAGTCATGATCATGCCACTGCACTCTAGCCTGGGTGACAGAGCAAGACCTTGTCTCAAACACACATACACACACACACACACACACACACAATCCATAGGAACCTATCAGTCTATTATTTTCAAGGGGAGTTCACGTTTGAGATAACGTTGCTCACAACTCATTTCTGTACCTTGCCATTGGAACACTATGTGGTTGATGCAGGTTCTTTGTGAAAATGTATCTAAAGACCGCAAAGTCTGATTCTTCATACTCTGCTTTTTTTTTTCAAAGTCACCTCTGACATACCCTCACGCTAAGTCACTCCCAGCCATACCTCTCGCTTGCCATATCCTGGCTTCTAACAGCTCCACCTTATACTCATACTACTTTCACTTGATTTGCTAAAAATTTTTGTGAACTCTTTCTTTTGCAGCATCTTCTGGGAAGGACTGATCAACATCAGGAAGAAGTGCAGTTGAAGTAGGTAAGAGCGTCAGTCTTTGAAATAAGACAAATCTTGGTTTGAGACAAAGTTCTACTAGTTGTGAGACCTTAAGCAAGTTACTTAATCTTTCTGTGCCTCAGTTTCCTCATCTATAAAATCAGGATAATAATATCTATTTCACCTGAATATTACATATTCTGAAACAGATACAATGAAGCAGTTGGAGGCCGGGCACGGTGGCTCACTCCTGTAACCCCAGCACTTTAGGAGGCCGAGGAGGGCGGATCAACTGAGGTCAGGAGTTCGAGACCAGCCTGGCCAACATAGTGAAACCCCATCCCTACTAAAAATACAAAAATTAGCCGAGCATGGTGGCAGGCGCCTATAATCCCAGCTACTTGGGAGGCTGAGGCAGGAGAAATGCTTGAACCTGGGACACGGAGGTTGCAGTAAGCTGAGATCACGCCACTGCACTGGAGCCTGGGCAACAAGAGCAAGACTCCATCTCAAAAATAATAATAATAAAATAAAATAAAATGAAGCAGTTGGTATAACACATGAGAATCACCCCATAAGTGTTCTCTAAAAGCAAACAAAAAATTAGCAAAGCAGAGCTCCATCGTTCTGCCCACATTTCTACAATGCTGAGACCTTGAAAATTGCGTGGAAGTCCTGGGGTTTGATACTTGGATGACTGGATTTCTTATTGAAGATTATGGTGTATATTCTTCCAGTATAGGTTTATAATATAAATATCTATATTTACAACTGCACACAAAAATTAATTTAATTTATATTTTTGTTTTGTTTTGTTTTGTTTGAGATGGAGTCTTGCTCTGCTGCCCAGGCTGAAGTGCAGTGGCGTGATCTCAGCTCACTCCAACCTCCGCCTCCCAGATTCAGGTGATTCTACTGCCTCAGCCTCCAGAGTAGCTGGGATTACAGGCGCACGCCACCAAGCCCAGCTAATTTTTGTATTTTTAGTAGAGACGGGGTTTCACCATGTTGGCCAGGTTGGTCTCGAACTCCTGACCTCAGGTGATCCTCCTGCCTTGGCCTCCCAAAGTGCCAGAATTACAGGCATGAGCCACTGCGCTCAGCCCACTCTTTCTATCTTAACTGTAAACTTCTTAAGGACAGAATCTAATTTGAGTCACCTTTCCCTCAAAAAGACCACCTTTGTGTTATGGAAATCATACATAGAGGAAGGAAATAAGAAAGAATATAGAAAAAAGTAAAGAACAGGAGAAAGACATAGGGGAGGGAAGGAGAGGACAGGTGATACAGGACACTCTTAGGCTTGTCACAGCGGTTTCCTGAGCAGAAGATTTGAAAACCATCGACTGATCATTGCAATATCCAAAAGAAAGTTCCTAGAGTGGGCTGCTGTCATTTACTAAAATACGTGTCTACATTCCAGATTAACCAAAGGTGCCTTCTTAGATGATTGCTTCACTTTCCAGCTGTGGTAAGCACAGTGTAGGGAGTTCTTCCTTCAAGGATTCTGGAGACTTGAAATCTGTGGTGATTATTCTGAACCCTTCTTCTTGCCACCCCAGGTTGTTGACATAAACACCTTCGGGGGTGACTGAGAGAATCTGAATAAATACCAAGGGAATGGGGAAGACAGCTCTTGTTTTGCCACGTGAGTGAAAGAAAGGGTGCTGCTTAGGGAAGCATAGTCTTTTAAGGACTTTTTTCCCCTAAGTTTAGAAGAGTAAAATGGGAAAAAAAAAAAAAAAAATAGAGAAATTAAAGCCAGAATCAGAGAAAGAACTACATGTGGACACCAGGGTCACCTACATAACACAAAAGTTTGAGAACACCTAAAATCCATATGTGAGTAAAAAATAAAATGGTAACTCTTGGGATGGTCACAGTGGCCCCTGCCTGTAATCTCAGCACTTTGGGAGGTCCAGACAGGTGGATCACTTGAGCCCAGGAATTTGAGACCAGCCTGAGCAACATGGTGAAACCCAGTCTTTTTATAAAAATACAGAAAAATTAGCCAGGCATGGTGGCACAGCCTGTAGTCCCAGCTACTGGGGAGGCTGAGGTGGGAGGATCAATTGAGCCCAGGAAGCGGAGGTTGCAGTGAGCCACGATTGCACCGAGCCATGATTGCACCACTGCACTCCAGCCTAAGCAATGGAAGTGAAATCCTGTCTCAAAAAAACAACACAACAAAAAGGTTACTCTCAGATGATAGCTGGTGAAGACTATAACCATGTAACTATAAAAATAACTGTTATAAAAGTGAGTTGTCCATTAAATTTTGCTTTAAATGTAATTCATTCTTTAACCATGAGATTAAAGTGTTATAAATGATAAATGTTATATGTTTGTTATTTAAAACTTTATACTGAAGTATAATATGCCAACATACAGAAAAATGCACATACATATACAGCTCAATGAATTTTTTTTTTTTTTTTTTTTTTGAGACAGAGTCTCGCTCTGTCACCAGGCTGGAGTGCAGTGGCATGATCTCAGCTCACTGCAACCTCCACCTCCTGTGTTCAAGTGATTCTCCTGCCTCAACCTCCCAAGTAGCTAGAACTACAGGCATGTGCCACCACGCCCAGCTAATTTTTGTATTTTTAGTAGAGACGGGGTTTTACCATGTTGGCCAGGCCTCCACCCGCCTCGGCCTCCCAAAGTGCTGGATTACATGAGTCACCACGCCCCGCCAACTCAATGAATGTTTTTACACCAGCGGAATATGACTACTGGTGTAAACCAGCACCCAGATCAAGAAACGGAATATTACCAGCGCCCAGAAGCCTCCCTTAGGCTCCCTTCAGTTTTGTACATATGAATAAAATGGAAGAGTGCATACTCTTTGGTCGCTGGATTATTTAGCATGACATTATGTTTCTGGGATTCACTTACATTATTACGTATAGTGTAAATCATTCTCATTGCTGTATAGTATTGTGTGAATGTAACACAATTTGTTTATCTTTTCTACTGTTGATGGGTTTCTGAGTCATTTTCCAGTTTGAAGAAATTATAATCAGTGCTACTGGTCAGGTGTGGTGGCTCATGCTTGTAATCTCAGCACCTTAAGAGGACAAAGTAGGAAGATCACCTGAGGCCAGGAGTTTGAGACCAGCCTGGGTAACATAGGGAGACCCCAACTCTATAAAAAAAAAAGTTAAAAATTATTCCAGCTTAAAAAAAAGAAAAAGAAAAAAATTATTCAGGTGTAGTGACAGGCACCTGTAAGTCCCAGCAACTAGGGAGGCTGAGGTGGGAGGATCGCTTGAGTCCAGGAGTTAGAGGCTACAGTGAGCTATAAGCTCACCACTGCACTCCAGCCTGGGTGACAGAGTCTCAAAAAATAAAAATAAAAAATAACAGTGCTGCTATGAATATTCTAAGACATGTCTTTTGATGAACATATGTACATATTTCCTAGAAGCAGAAATATGTACTTAGCAGATATATAGGTAATGACATACAGATAGATCCTT
The DNA here is from genome assembly GCF_003255815.1 of Theropithecus gelada. NCBI lineage: Eukaryota > Metazoa > Chordata > Mammalia > Primates > Cercopithecidae > Theropithecus > Theropithecus gelada. The sequence goes on along the minus strand of NC_037682.1, from coordinate 14,429,677 downwards.
TAAAAGAGATACATCATCCTACATGTAGATATATAGATATCCTCCTATGCATATACAAAACTATATCTATATACAGTCTTAGCAGAGATATTCAAATAGCAAAGTGGTTATACCAATTTTACACACCCACTAGCAGCGTATTAGAGCTCCAATTGTTCCACATCTTCACCACCACTTTTTCATCTTTTCAGTTTTTATCTTTTTCAATTTAGCCATTCTGGTGTGTATATTGTGGCTTATTGCTCTAACTAATGAAGTTAAACTGGCATTTGGATATCCCTTTTGTGAAGTATTGGTTTCAACCTTTTGCCATTTTGAGGTTGGGTCATCCAGCTTTTTTACTGATTTGTAGAGGCTCTTTGTATATTCTGAACATGAGTCATTTCTCAGATAAACGTATTGTAAATATCCTGCTCCATTTGCAGGTTACCCTTATAATGATGCCTTTATGAACAGAAATTCTTAATATATTCAGATTTCTTCCTATTATTTATTACTTTAGGTGTCAGATTTTATAGTGAAAGTACAATTGAATAGATTCACAGACTTGCAACCTCTGTTTCAGCAGCAGCCATGAGAGAACCTTGTCTCCTTGGATGACTGAATCAAAAACTTGGGTAATCTTTCATCCAGTGGTGGCATAGTGACTTGCAGACACAGCGAGTGCACAGAGAAAAGAACTTCCTCCTAATTCTAAGCCAAAACTTAAAAGACCACACTAGATTTTAGGACATGTTAATATAATTTAACTGCACTATTATTTCTTCCAGAGATGAACCTGATAAAGGATCTGTGATTCAATGGATCAGGGAAATGACACCAGCGTGAAAGAATTTATCTTTCTGGGAATTACTCAGTCCCGAGGACTGAGCTGGATCTTATTTATCTTGCTGTTGTTGGTGTACATGACAACTCTGATGGGAAACCTCCTCATCATGGTTACAGTTACCTGTGAATCTCACCTTCACACGCCCATGTACTTCCTGCTCCGCAACCTGTCTGTTCTTGACATCTGCTTTTCCTCCATCACAGCTCCTAAGGTCCTGATTGATCTTCTGTCAGAGAGAAAAACCATCTCGTTCAGTGGCTGTGTCACTCAGATGTTCTTCTTCCACCTTCTTGGGGGAGCAGACGTTTTTTCTCTCTCCGTGATGGCGTTTGACCGCTACATGGCCATCTCCAAGCCCCTGCACTACGTGACCATCATGAGTAGGGGACGATGCACAGCCCTCATCGTGGCTTCCTGGGTGGGGGGCTTTGTCCACTCCATAGCACAGATTTCTCTATTGCTCCCACTCCCTTTCTGTGGACCCAATGTTCTTGACACTTTCTACTGCGATGTTCCCCAGGTCCTCAAACTTGCCTGCACTGACACCTTCACTCTGGAGCTCCTGATGATTTCAAACAATGGGTTAGTCAGTTGGTTTATATTCTTCTTTCTCCTCGTATCTTACACGGTCATCTTGATGATGCTGAGGTCTCACACTGGGGAAGGCAGGAGGAAAGCCATCTCCACCTGCACCTCCCACATCACTGTGGTGACCCTGCATTTCGTGCCCTGCATCTATGTCTATGCCCGGCCCTTCACTGCCCTCCCCACAGACACCGCCATCTCTGTCACCTTCACTGTCATCTCCCCTTTGCTCAATCCTGTAATCTACACGCTGAGGAATCAGGAAATGAAGTTGGCCATGAGGAAACTAAAGAAACGGCTAGGACAATCAGAAAGAGTTTTAACTCAACAAGGATAAGATAGTACCCATATTTTAAAATAGACATTAAATTTCGCTTTCTCAAAATGGGAAAAGAGCATGTTCATGCCCAAAATAAAGAGATACCTATGGCTACCATCGAGTCCTAAAAGAAGTTGTTCGATAGTATGTGCTGGGGACCACGTGGATGATACTGCTTTAAGACAAAATCCGTTCAAGTCTTTCCCTACTCACTTTCAATGATTCATTCCACAAATTTTTATAGAACATACACTATATGCCTGAAAGTACTGGGATTCAGATTGCTGCAAAAAGATTACATGTAGTCACCTTCCTGGAGGCATAACCCAAAATACTTTTTAAAAAATATAAACAGGCTGGGCGTGGTGGCTCATGCCTGTAATCCCAGCACTTTGGGAGGCTGAGGCAGGCAGATCACCTGAGGTCGGGAGTCCGAGACCAGCCTGACCAACATGGAGAAACTCAGTCTCTACTGAAAATACAAAGAAAAATAGGCCAGGCGTGGTGGCGCATGCCTGTAATCCCAGCTACTCAGAAGGCTGAGGCAGGAGAATCACTTGAACCCAGGAGGCAGAGGTTGCAGTGAGCTGAGATCGCACCATTGCACTCCAACCTGGGCAACAAGAGCAAAACTCCATCTCAAAAGAAATAAAGAAAATAAAAAATAAATAAAGTGCTAGGGAAACTGTTGCCACGATGTTACTTGAGAGTTTCCAAAGACATTTAACAGCCAGTAGACATTTTCAAGGGGGAAAAGATAAGAAAAGAACAATACAAACAAAGAAAACAACATGTACATGTCCATATGAGGTGTCTTATGCCTGTAATCCTAGCACTTTGGGAGGCTGAGGTGGAGAGATCGCTTGAGCCCAAGAGTTCAAGACTAGCCTGGGCAACTTAGTGAAACCTCATCTCTACAAAAAATCATAATAATAGGCCCGGCGCGGTGGCTTATGCCTGTAATCCCAGCACTTTGGGAGACCGAGGCAGGCAGATCACGAGGTCAGGAGATCGAGACCATCCTAGCTAACACAGTGAAACCCTGTCTCTACTAAAAATACAAAAATAAAATTAGCCAGGCATGGTGGTGGGCGCCTGTAGTCCCAACTACTGGGGAGGCTGAAGCGGGAGAATGGCATGAACCTGGGAGGCTGAGCTTGCAGTGAGCCGAGATCACACCACTGCACTCCAGCCTGGGCAACAGAGCAAGACTCTATCTCAAAAATAATAATAATAATAATAATAATAAATAAAAATTAGCCAGACATAATAGTGCATGCCTGTAGTCCCAGCTACTCAAGAGACTGAGGCAGAAGAGGTTGAGACTGCAGTGAGCCATGTTCACTTTACTGCACTCCAGCCTGGGCGACAGATCAAGACCCTGTCAAAAAAAAAAAAAAAAAAAGAAAAGACAAAAAGAAACCAGCATGTGCAAAGGAAGAAAATGAAGCGAGATTGTGCCACATTTGTGCAACCATGAACTCAGTGTAGCCATGGTGTAATACACTTTTGGGGTGAATATTGGCACTGGACCTTTAAAAGAAAAGTTGGGAAGAATAACTCCATTTATGACCACCTGAACAATGCAAGCCCATGATTTCTGTTGAGGAGAGAGAATCCCCAATTCACTTCAAGGACACAATTTCCTCCTAGGAGAAGGAGATAATGCTGTTAGTGAGAGTGTTCATAAAGAAGAATCACTGTTGAGGCTGTGGACAGCTCCTTTGATTGTGTGGGAAAAAAATGAGCAAAGGCAGATGCCAAGTTCTCACATGGGAAGCAACTGACTGCCCATTATATAGCAGGATTAGCCAGACCCAAATTTCCCATTGTTTCTGTACATAGGGATCTCACCACTCCTTTACCTGTGCCACTCAATCTATTAAAAGGTAAAGAAAGGGTATAAAAAGCAGGATCGTTTAATCAGTGAACCTGAGAATTTGCCAGTCTCTGTTGTGAAAGAGACAAGGATAATGCTAGGAGATTTCTCTGACAATCCAACTGATATTCTGCTAAGATCTATTGACTTCACTGTACTGTGATCCCCACTATGATAAAACTCAAGCCAAAGCAGCTGGCACACATTTATCAATCAGAATAGGCCAACCATTGCAATGAAAGCATCCACAGTCTAAGCAGTTAGCCACAACAACAGTTTACTTCTTACTCATGTCACAGACCAATGCTGATCTGCGGAAAGAGGGCTCAGTGCCACACTGTCATTCAGAAATGCAGGTTTCTTCCGTCTTGGGCTCCACATTCTCTAGATTCTCAGAATCCTGTCCATGATCCAGCAGATGGAGAAAGGGAGAGAGAATTAAGAATAAGTGATTCTCCTGCCTCAGCCTCTTGAATAGCTGGGACTACAGACATGCACCACCATGTCTGGCTAATTTTTTTTTTTTTTTTTTTTTTTCGTAGAGATGAGGTCTCACTAAGTTGCCCAGGCTGGTTCAAACTCTTGGGCTCAAATGATCCCTCTATCTCAGCTTCCCAAAATGCTAGAATTACAGGCATGAGACACCTCGCCTGGACATGTTCGTGCTGTCTTGGGCTCCACATTCTCTAGATCCTCATAGTCCTGTTCACGCAGCCAGCAGATAGAGAAAGGGAGAGAGAATTAAGAATTATGGGGAAGGCGCCGGGCACAGTGGCTCACGCCTGTAATCCCAGCACTTTGGGAGGCCGAGGCAGGTGGATCACCTGAGGTCGGGAGTTCAAGACCAGCCTGACCAACATGGAGAAACCCTGTCTCTACTAAAAATACAAAATTAGCCGGGGTGGTGGCACATGCCGGTAATCCCAGCTACTTGGGAGGCTGAGGCAGGAGAATCGCTTGAACCCGGGAGGCGGAGGTTGTGGTGAGCCGAGATCATGCCATTGCACTCCAGCCTGGGCAAAAAGAGCGAAACTCTATCTCAAAAAAAAAAAAAAAAAAAAAAAAGAATTATGGGGGAGGGAAGGGTGTGTCTTCATGGGACAGTCCTGGAAGTGGAGTGAACTACTTATGACCACATTCATTGGTCAGCCCTTGGTCACATAGCCTCACCTAACTGCAAGGGAGCTTGGAGAATGAAATCAAACTCTGCTCCCAGAAAGAAGAAAATATGAAGAATGAACTGTAGTGATCTCTTCCACATGTGAGATTCACTGCTAAGAAATCACAATTGGGTTACATTACAAAGATTAAGACTTTGTCTCTAAAAGGATTCTCTTAATACATAAAAATGTTTGCAACAGGGCTGGGTGCGGTGGCTCATGCCTGTAATCCCGGCACCTTGGGAGGTCGGGGAGGGTGGATTGCTTGAGCTCAGGAGTTTCAGACCAGCCTGGGCAACATGGAAAAACCCCATCCCTACAAAAAATATAAAAATTACCAGAGCATGGTGGCACACGCCTGTAGTCCTAGCTACTCAGGAGGCTAAGGTGGGAGGATCACTTGAGCCCGGGGAAGTCAAGGGTGCAGTGAGCCATGAATGCCCCACTGCACTCGCGCCTGGGCGAAAGAGTAAGACCCTGTCTCAAAAAAAAAGAAAAAGTTTGCTGGAAATATGACTAGACCCTTAGAACACACAGAGAACCAAACCAGAATGAAGGAGATGGGGGAAATTTTTTCTTAACTTAAAGGAAGAGCAAAATGATCAGAGTAAACCCTGGGATTAGGATGACAGTAGACTAGAAGGACGGGGTCCCATGAGATAGAACATTAGGGTAGAGTGCCCAAGAAGACAATCGTCATAGAAGGCAACTCTCACTTAATCCCAAACTTTTCATGGGCTTGTTGTAAACAAGTTTTATTAATGCAGAAGCTCTTTTAGCAATGAATGTTCTCCAAAACTACCATTTGACACAGCAATCCCATTGCTGGGTATATACCCAAAAGAAAATAAATTATTCTACCAAAAAGACACATGCACCTGTATGTTCGCAGTAGCAAAGACAAGGAATGAGCCTAGGTGCCCACCAATGGTGGACTGGATGAAGAAAATGTGATACATTATATACCATGGAGTACTATGCAGCCATTTTTAAAAATGAATTATTGTCCTTTACAGTAACATGGATGCAGCTGGAGGCCATGATCCTAAGCAAATTAATGCAGGAACAAAAAATCAAATACCACATGTTCTCACTTATACGTGAAAGCTAACCATTGATTTACACATGGACACAAAGATGGGAACAATAGACACTGGGGCCTACTTGAGGGGAGGAGGGTGGGAAGAGTATGAGGGTCATAAAACTACCTATTAGGCCGGGCGCGGTGGCTCAAGCCTGTAATCCCAGCACTTTGGGAGGCCGAGACGGGCGGATCACGAGGTCAGGAGATCGAGACCATCCTGGCTAACACGGTGAAACCCCGTCTCTACTAAAAAATACAAAAAACTAGCCGGGCGAGGTGGCGGGCGCCTGTAGTCCCAGCTACTCGGGAGGCTGAGGCAGGAGAATGGCGTGAACCCGGGAGGCGGAGCTTGCAGTGAGCTGAGATCCGGCCACAGCACTCCAGCCTGGGCGACAGAGCAAGACTCCGTCTCAAAAAAAAAAAAAAAAAAAAAAAAAAAAAAAAACTACCTATTAGGTACTATGCTCACTATCTGGGTGACAAAATCATTTGTACACCAAACCCCAGCAACACACAATTTACTCATGTAACAAGCCTACACATGTACCCACTGAACCTAAAATAAAAGTTAAACAAAAATGAAATCAATGTTCTCTTCTTTGCTGATTGACATTCCGTGTGTTCTATTTCCACCACTCAAAAATGTTCTGAATTATTTTCCAATATTGGATATCTTTCCCCAAGTATGAAAATGCTAATATAGACACAAATTAGTTTTCAGCTGGATCCAGACTCTGTTGCCCAAGCTGGAGTGCAGTGACACGATCTCAGCTCACTGAAACACTGCCTCCCAGGTTCAAACAACTCTCCTGCCTCAGCCTCCTGAGTAGCTGGGATTACAGGCGTGTACCACCACGCCTGGCTAATTTTTGTACTTTTTTTTTTACTAGAGAGAGGGTTTCGCCATGTTGGTCAGGCTGGTCTCGAACTCCTGGCCACAAGCAATCTGCCTGCCTTGGCCTCCCAAAGTGCTAGTATTACAGGTGTAAGCCACGGAGCCCAGCCAGAGAGCACTGAATAATCCTAAACACTACATGAACTGATGATACTCATCAACCCCTTAGTCATCAATATCTTTCTTGTTTTCAGTTTTATTTTACCTTCCTTGATGCTGGTATTGCATTTTGTTGTCGTTTTGTTTGTTTGTTTGTTTTGAGATGGAGTCTCACTCTGTTGCCCAGGCTGGAGTGCAGTAGCATAATCTCGGCTCACTGCAACCTCCGCCTCCTGGGTTCAAGCGATTCTCCTGCCTCAGCCGAGACTACAAGCATGCGCCACCACGCCCGGCTAATTTTTGTATTCTTTAGTAAAGAAAGGGTTTCACCGTGTTAGCCAGGGAGGTCTCGATCATCCTGACCTCGTGATCCGCCCACCTTGGCCTCCCACAGTGCTGGGATTACAGGCGTGAGCCACCGCGCCCGGCCTTCTTGTTGTTTTAAACGGAGTTTCGCTCTGTCACCCAGGCTGGAGAGCAGTGGCATGATCTTGGCTCTCTGCAACCTCTGCGTCCCGGGATCAAGCGATTCTCCTGCCTCAGGCTCTGGAGAAGCTGGGATTACAGGCACCTGCCACCATAACCAGCTAATTTTTGTATTTTTAGATTTTTAGTACAGAGGAGGTTTCACCATGTTGGCCAGGCTGGTCTCAAACTCCTGACTCAAGTGATTCGCCCACCTCGGCCTCCCCAAGTGCTAGGGTTACAGGTCTGCGCCACTGAGCCTGGCCTGTTGCTAATATTTCAATTTAAAGTAATAAAAATGGAATAAGGACCAGCATAAATATAATTGGTTGAGGCCATCTGGGGCCGAGGAAGAGCAGGGGCACAGACACTGTCCAGCAAAGTTCAGTTTGGAAGGAGAGCACTGTATGGGCAGGGCAGTAATCAAAAAAGAAAAAAGAAAAACCAAGAAAGGAACGGAAAGTGTTGGAGCCAGGTAGGAAGGTAGGAACTGGGGTCAAACGCTGGAAGTTGACTGGGAAGACGTTAGCATACCTTCAAGTAAAGGTATCCAAGGCTTATTGATTAACTGTTAAGCATATGAATGTCAAACTCAATTTTAATCCTACTTCTATCATTTACTGACCTATGAAAATCTTGATGTTAATGTACAGAAGTGACTGCAAATCACATAAATGCATGCTGCTAGATCCAAAATAAGTGTATCCTAACTCAACCTCACCTTAACAAGATCTGCAAAATGCCTGTGACCTCTCTAAAGCCACCAAAATAAGAACTGTGATGGAAGGGAGGTCCGAGTAGAAACAGGAGCCCTAGCTGATTGTGGTTATAATATTTTACTATTCCAACCTCTACAAAACATGTGACATGTGAGCGTATTGCTAGGGGTCTTCCCAGGGCCTTGGGCCCCACAAATAAGGGGCTACAAGGCTTAAGCTCCGTTAGCCTCATGAGAAATCCAATTTTAATCCTCCAGCCAGACTGTCTTCTCAGAACTGGCACCTCTGGGCTTGAGTCAAATGTACTAATATGGGTCTGTCATAGATTTCATCTTTTTAGAATTTCATAATGGCCGGGCGCGGTGGCTCAAGCCTGTAATCCCAGCACTTTGGGAGGCCGAGACGGGCGGATCACGAGGTCAGGAGATCAAGACCATCCTGGCTAACATGGTGAAACCCCGTCTCTACTAAAAAATACAAAAAACTAGCCGGGCGAGGTGGCGGGCGCCTGTAGTCCCAGCTACTCGGGAGGCTGAGGCAGGAGAACGGCGTGAACCCGGGAGGCGGAGCTTGCAGTGAGCCAAGATCCGGCCAGTGCACTCCAGCCTGGGAGACAGAGCGAGACTCCGTCTCAAAAAAAAAAAGAATTTCATAATATAGGTATCAGTGAAGTGCTGCATAAACCACATTCAAAACTAAGGTTTTATTTCTAGACAAATCGGACCTGTGAATATATTGGTGCCAAGTAATCTGTTTAACAAACAAACCACATTTACATTCAAAATGGCATCTGCAGGGGTGAGATGGCGTTTTCCACTGGATCCCGGAATGGCAAGAAGAGGCCCTTGAGCCTCAGGGGTACTAACAGGTTGCTTCCTTCTAACAGAAGTCCCTGGGGACAGGAGCCCTCCGCTGTGATTTAAGGTGCGAAAAACTGACTATTTCATCCTGCTTGCTCCTTCTTTACATTTGGGAATTTCTAAATCTTTGAACGTTATAGCTAACTCCAAGCTAACAAAGACCTCCCTTCTTTCCACACTTTGTTAAAAATCTTTCTCGTGACTAGGTACAGTGGCTCATGCCTGTAATCCCACTGCTTTGGAAGGCTGAGGCAGGAGTTTGAAAACATAAATATTCCACCATTGCTCTATGAAGGTAGCAAGGTTGGCATCCAAAATTCATGACCTCCAAGTGTCTTTTCTCTATACCCCATTACTTCTAATTATAGTTCAACACAAAAGGAAAAAAACAAACAAACAAAAAACTTGTATGCATTATCTTGTGTTCTGATTTTTCTTAATACTTTTAAATACTTACTCTGAAGAAAATACCTGGCCTTTTAAAAACTAAAAATGTTTGAAAATGATGACATTGGCCGGGCGCGGTGGCTCAAGCCTGTAATCCCAGCACTTTGGGAGGCCGAGGCGAGTGGATCACGAGGTCAGGAGATCGAGACTATCCTGGCTAACATGGTGAAACCCTGTCTCTACTAAAAATACAAAAAACTAGCCGGGCGTGGTGGCGGGTCCCTGTAGTCTCAGCTACTTGGGAGGCTGAGGTGGGAGAATGGCGTGAACCAGGGAGGCGGAGCTTGCAGTGAGCCGAGATCACGCCACTGCACTCCAGCCTGGGAGCACAGCGAGACTCCGTCTCAAAAAAAAAAAAAAAAAAAAAAAAAAGAAAATGATGACATTCTGTGAGTTATTGATGGATTAATAGTTAATTGGGAGTCAGCCTAGAAAATTAGCTTTGTGTTGCTTGAACTTCAAAGGGAAGATCATAGGAGGTTAAGTTAACTGAGTAGGAGTTGTGCTCTGATGAAACAATGAGAGCTAAAGTACTGTGAAATCCAGAGAGGTCAGTGGTTTGCAGCAGGACCAGACATTGGCCTCAGTATGGGCAGAACATGGAGGGAAGGTGTACAAAGGCACGTCAAAGATACACACAGCAGGACATTAGTTAAAGTGGCAAAAACAGATTTTATTCAGTAACTACTGACAGTAGGGGAATGAGCTGGGCTCCACTGTGATTTGTGCAGAGGTGGTTCGAGCATTTTACAGGGAGAATGAATGAAGAATGGGCGAGTGTGAGGTCTCAGTAGAGTCAGAGAAGTGAAAAATTGCAAACGGTTCATCAGTAGCAATGCAATGAGGCCAGCTGTGTCTGTTAGCTGGCAATTATCCAAGTTAGGATTCCACCCTCCCACAGAGACTGGAAGACAGAGGCTTCATCCTTTTTGATGATTACGTTTCAAAGGAATGGCTCCCAGGTCCTTAAGAAAGGCATTTCTCAGTTCTAAGAGATACATGCTCACAATCATAAGCCCTTTTTTGTAAATGCTCTAAGTAAGGGAGGTCAGGGGCCTATCATCAGGGTTTGGGTAAAACAAACCGTAAATTCTCCTGGTAGTATTGAGCTTACTCAGGCAGGCATTTAATGGGGGGCTGGGGTCATTCTAAGGACACAGCCTCATGCTGCTAGAAGCCATGTGAGAGTTTGGTCTAGTTCAGGGGTTTGGACGGAGCTATATGCCAAGAGTTCTGCAGTTCTCAGGAGCATGAGGTTTAGGGGATAATGGAGATACTCATTACCCTAATTGTAGTATCAGTTTCACAGGTGTGTGTGTTTAAGTGTGTCTGTGTCAAAACTCATCCAGTTATATCCTTGAAATATGTGCAGTTTACAGTGCGTAAGTTATACCTTAACAAAGCAGGGGGCTATTTCATTTTAGGCAGTTTGCAAAACACAAGAGACATCCAGAAGCCTGTCAGTACCCAAAGTGGTATTTATTTTAAATGTTCTTTTTAAAACAGAGTGGAAAGCAGGAGGAGTTAAATTAGGATTTACAAGAAGTGATGTTTGGCAACAAAAGTTAAAAAGAGTGTTTCTTTACTTTGTACTCTAATTGTTTTATCCCTTGACTTATCTACTTTTTTTTTTTTTTTTTTTGAGACGGAGTCTCGCTCTGTCGCCCAGGCTGGAGTGCTGTGGCCGGATCTCAGCTCACTGCAAGCTCCGCCTCCCGGGTTTACGCCATTCTCCTGCCTCAGCCTCCCGAGTAGCTGGGACTACAGGCGCCCGCCACCTCGCCCGGCTAGTTTTTTGTATTTTTTAGTAGAGACGGGGTTTCACCGTGTTAGCCAGGATGGTCTCGATCTCCTGACCTCGTGATCCACCCGTCTCGGCCTCCCAAAGTGCTGGGATTACAGGCTTGACTTATCTACTTTTTAAAAGTTAATATCTTTTGTTTTGTTTTGTTTTGTTTTGAGACAGTGGTCTCACTCTGTCACCCAGGCTGGAGGGCAGCGGCACAATGTCGGCTCAGTGCAACCTCCGCCTCCCAGGTGCAAGCAATTCTTGTTCTTCAGCCTCCTGAGTAGCCGGAGCTACAGGTACACACCACCACACCCAGCTAATTTTTTGTATTTTAGTAGAGACGGAGTTTCATCATGTTACCCAAGCTGGTCTGGAACTCCTGCTACTTGGGAGGCTGAGGCAGAGAATTGCTTGAACCCGGGAGGCAGAAGTTGCAGTGAGCCAAGATTGCGTCACTGCACTCCAGCCTGGATGACAGAGCAAGAACTCCCTCTCAAAAAAAATAAATAAATAAATTACAAAAGAGGTTGAATTAAATTTACTTCACAAGAAAGATCAATTTTTTAAATATTAAAAAGGTCTTTTTCTCAGAAACACATTTAATTGGATATGCATGAACCACATGCCAATCACAGAATGGGGACCAGCTGGAGCACTGACACATTCCGTCCTTAACCAAACACCAGTCAGGCTTCTCTGAGCCCTCTTCTCCACTAGGCCTAGACCTTGGCCTCAGTTCCATCCTCAGCTTGCAGATAGTCCAGGTTTATTAAGTATCCTGCTAATTCAATGTATCAAGAATCCCTCTGAACCTTGATATCTGATCACCCTGGTCCACCCTCAGCAAGAATCCTGTTAATTCAGTGTACCCAGAATCCCCTTACCCTGGATGTCTCCTGTTCCTGATTTTCCATCCACTGACCCCACCCCACCCCAATTCTGCTCCTTGGCTGTAAATTCCCAGCTGTCTCTACCACATTTGGAGTTAAGCCCAGTCTGTCTCTTCTCTTGTGATAATCTTTTCTTTAAGAATACCTGGGAGTAGGAGAGAGAAATAAATAAAAATAAATAACAAACTAAGTGTGGTGGCTCATGGCTGTAATCCCAGCACTCTGAGAAGCTGAGGCAGGAGGATTGCCTGAGCCCAGAAGTTGAGACCACGGTGGGCAACATAGCGAGACTCTGTCTCTATAAAAAATTTTTAAAATTAGCCAGGCGTTGGCCGGGCACGGTGGCTTACACCTGTAACCCCAGCATTTTGGGAGGCCGAGGCGGGTGGATCACGAGGTCAGGAGTTTGAGACCGGCCTGACCAACATGGTGAAACCCTGTCTCTACTAAAAATACAAAAATTAGCCTGGTGTGGTGGCGCGAGCCTGTAGTCCCAGCTACTGAGGAGGCTGAGGCAGGAGAATCACTTGAACTCAGGAGGTGGAGGTTACAGTGAGTCGAGATTGCACCACTGCACTCCAGCCTGGGCGACAAAGCAAGACTCCGTAACCAAAAACCAAAAGAATAAAGAAAAAGAAAAAAAAGCAAAGGAATAAAGAATCACTACTCCATAGGCAGAGCAGCCCACTAGGGCTGCTGGCTGTCCATCTTTATGGTCATTTCCTGATTACATGCTAAACGAGGGGTGGGTTATTCATGAGTTTTCTGGGAAAGTCAGGGACAATTCCCAGAACGGAGAGTTCCTCATCTTTTTAGACCATATAGGATAACTTCCTGACATTGCCATGGCATCTGTAAACTGTCATGGTGCTGGTGGGAGTGTCTTGTAACATGTTAATGCAGTATAATTAGCATATAATGAGCAGTGAGGACACCAGAGGTCACTCTCCTGACCATCCTGGTTTGGTGCGTTTTGGCCGGCTTCTTTACCACAACCTGTTTTATCAGAAAGGTCTTTTTGACCTGTATCTTGTGCCAACCTCCTAGCTCATCCTATGATTTAGAATGCCTTCATCTCCCAGGAATACAGCCCAGTAGGTCTCAGCCCTATTTTACCCAGCCCCTGTTCGAGATGGAGTTGCTCTGGTTCCCAGGCCTCTGACAAAAGGTTGAAACATTAGAAAACGTTTAACCGTACAACAATCAGGAGAAAATATAGCATAATTTTTGAAGTATAATTTCAAAGTGAGGAAGTATTTTCTAGGCAGGAAATGTTAAAAGCCCCTCTCCCGCACCCACCCCCAAAAAGATGATGAAATTGACTTCATAAAAATGTTTACTTTCTGCATCGCACAGAATATCAAAAATAGAATCAAAAGATAAATGGCAAGTCTGGATACATTTGCAAAATATATCCTAAATCTGAATTTACAAAGAGCACCTAAAAACCTATTTATTTATTTATTTATTTATTTATTTATTTAGAGACAGAGTCTCGCTGTGTCACCAGGCTGGAGTACAGTGGCCCGATCTCGGCTCACCGCAACCTCCAGCTCCCAGGTTCAAATGATTCTCCTGCCTCAGCCTCCTGAGTAGCTGGGACTACAGGTACGTGCCACCACACCAAGTTAATTTTTGTATTTTTAGTAGAGACAGGGTTTCACCATGTTGGCCAGGATGGTCTCGATCTCTTGACCTCATGATCCACCCTCCTCGACCTCCCAAAGTGCTGGGATTACAGGCATGAGCCACCGTGCCAGGCCTAAAAACCAATTTAAACACAAATTAACAGAATATATATATTAGAAAATTGAACAAAAGGGGTGAACAGATGGAAGGAAGAAAGGAAGCTTTTAAGTACATGAAAAACGTTCAGCCTAACTCACAATAAAACACACATACCATTTCTAGCTGACTCAAAATTCAATTATTTTCATTTGAGAGAGACAGGAAGAACAAGGGCTTTCATATCGGTGTGAGTGTAATTTGATACAAACTGTTTTGAAAGGAGCTGTGGCGGGTTTGGTGGGGACAGCAGGGAGGTTGGTGGGACGGGTTTGCGGAGGGCGTCTCGCTTTTTTGCCCAAGCTGGTTTTGAAATCCTGGGTTCAAGCCATACTTCCACGTTGGCCTGCCAAAGTGCTGGGATTACAGGTGTGAGCCACAGCGCCCAGCCATCAATTAAATTTCTAAGACAAAAAGGCAACCCTCTTCTTGCTTGGGTTGGTACTGTGTTCTGTCCCTGACCAGGGGTGTAACCCTGGGCCGTTTCTTAACCTCACTATGCTTCCTCTTCCTCGTCTGTAAAACGGGATAAATAATTAAAATAGAGTCATGGTGAACATTAAATTAGCTACCCATGTAAGTGCCTGTTCAAGGTTTTGCTAGGATTATTTTACATATTGCCCTATCTAAAACCAAGAAACAAGGAAATCTGCTCAGCCTTGTTCCTAAGACTAGATACAATTTAAGTGTTCATCAAAAGGCATAAAGAACTGTGATATATCCAAACACAGGAAGTAAAAGGATAAGCCAAGATGTGTGAACGAAATAGGAAGATTTTCAGAATATTGTTGAGGAAATGGGAGCGGTACCTATGTGTGTTACCTTTGTACAAAAAGCGTCAAGTGGCTTATAAAGTAAATGTACATGTATACTGGTGAATGCATAGACGTTTTCTGAAGGGTCACAAAAGAAACAGCTAATCGTTGAAAGATGGGACGGAGACATCACTGTGAAATACATGGGGAATTCTGAATTCTGTGCATGATCAATTTTTTCACAAGCTTTTTTTTTTTTTTTTTTTTGAGACGGAGCCTCGCTCTGTCGCCCAGGCTGGAGGGCAGAGGCACTATCTCGGCTCACTGCAAGCTCCGCCTCCCGGGTTCACACCATTCTCCTGCCTCAGCCTCCCGAGTAGAGTAGCTGGGACCACAGGCTCCCGCCACCACGCCCGGCTAATTTTTTTGTATTTTTAGTAGAGACGGGGCTTCACCGTGTTAGCCAAGATGGACACCATCTCCTGACCTCGTGATCCGCCCGCCTCGGCCTCCCAAAGTGCTGGGATTACCGGCGTGAGCCACTGCGCCCGGCCTCAAAAAGCATTTTTAATTTAAATAAATGCAGTATGAGGGCAGTGAACTTGGAGGTAATCAGCAAACAGGGCGCGGCCTTCGTGATGTCCTTCGACTTAGTGGTAGCAATTTTTAGAGATGGCCCAAGCAAGGCTTAGAAGAAGGTAGGTGAGCCAAGGTGCAACACCCAGGAACCCAGAAGCCGGCTCGCCAGGCAGTGGAAAGGCGCAGGCGCAGGGGTGCGCCAAGCCTCCGTGGAGCGGAGCCGCCTGCACCTCCAGAGAGGCGCCACACGGGGGCAGCCTCGGAGGCCGACTCCGCGCCGCGCGCTAAGAGGAACCCAGCTGGCGCAGCAGGCGGGGAGTAAGCCGCAGAAAACCCGTGAAACACAGGTGCGTCGCCAGCTTCCTGGTGCAAAACCCAACACCTGGCTCACAAAACACAAGGTAATACCCCGTGGTTCCACTGGGGCTCGAACCCAGGACCTTCTGCGTGTAAAGCAGACGTGATAACCACTACACTATGGAACCTCACGCGAGCCAATGGCTTCTCCAGAATTTAATAACTGTTCCAAAAGACGTTTTAGCACCGGGAAATGGTTATGTGGACTTGACATCCGGCGATTGTGCACAGAGAAAAACTTTCAAAAGGATTCCTCATTTTCCAGTGTTCAAAGGAAGACGACCGCGCAGAAACATTGTAGAAATGTCTGCGTCTCCAGCTTCCTGAAGCAAAACCCAAGATTGGGCTCGCAAAATGTTAATACTAAGCATTTTAGAGAAAGGAAAGAAAAGAAAAAAAAAAAAATGGGGGACCATGCCGTGGTTCCACTGGGGCTCGAACCCAGGACCTTCTGCGTGTAAAGCAGACGTGATAACCGCTACACTATGGAACCGCGTGCGGGGTTTTGGCATCTGGATTTAGTAATTCTACATAAAGACATGTTAACAACATGGACCGAAACGGATTTACTGCTCAGCGATCGTGAACAGAAAGACAAATTTACACAAGGATTACAGATTTTCCAGTGTAATTCCTATCCACACTCTCCTTAGAGGCAAAGGTTTCACACTTACTCGTGGAAAGAACGTGCCTCCCCTGATGTATTCATCGCGGAGAGATCATATATGTCTGGCTCTGTGGCGCAATGGATAGCGCATTGGACTTCTAGATAGTTAGAGAAATTCAAAGGTTGTGGGTTCGAGTCCCACCAGAGTCGCTTTTTATTTGAAGGAGGGCAAACGGAAAGTTAGGCAGAGGGAATGGATATAAAATAGATGAAACGAAAAACATCTACCACTTAAAATTTCCAGAAGGATGTGAATTGCAGCTAATCGCAGTTCCTGGTTATGTCCCTTCACTAGAAGGCGTTAAGAATCCCACTCCTCTATCGAACCTTTTCTCCTTCACTTTTATGTGGCCCCAGTTTCTGGTGACGAGATAAAGAAATTAGGGAAAGGTAATCAAAGTTACCAAATTATTTCTCCCATATTATTCTTTTATATCAGGAATAAAAGTAATTTTAAATTGTTCTGAAACTTTAGTCGCCTAGTGTTACCCGAGTTGCCTTAAAATAAACCGTCGTTTCGCCAATTACCAGAATGGCCGAGTGGTTAAGGCGTTGGACTTAAGATCCAATGGATTCATATCCGCGTGGGTTCGAACCCCACTTCTGGTAAAGGTTAGTTGTTTTTCCGAGCAAAAATCTTTTTTCCTAATCCTTGGCAATCCATTTTGCAATCTTAGGCGTCCAGATAATAATAACTATAGTTAATATCATTTTGCCAGAAACCTTAAACATGGCGACAGCTTCATAGTTTATATTTTGAAAAGTAGAAAGAAAACGTCTGAAAGAAAGAAAGAAAAGAAAACGTCTGGGTCCAGCTATACTACATGGGGGTGAGGGAGCACACAGAGAGAGACCCATTGTGCTGCAGAAACGTTCACTCCGAGTCGACAGTTATTACTTGAGTTCCTATTACGTGCCACGTACTGTTCTAAACACTGGGGTTGTGGTGATGCAGGCAGGTTTTCTTTTCTTTTCTTTTTAAGTAAAACAACAAAAAATACAAGAGCCTTACAATCAAGACCACTGCCCAATACCACTTACATGACAAAGTGACAGAAGAAAAATATGGGTTAAAAACAAGCAGACAGCTGGGCGCGGTGGCTTACGCCTGTAATCACAGCACTTTGGGAGGCCGAGGCGGGCGGATCGCGAGGTCAGGAGTTCGAGACAAGCCTGGCCAACATGGTGAAACCCCGTCTCTACTAAAAATACAAAACTTCGCCGGGCATGGTGGCGTGTGCCTTTAATCTTAGCTACTCAGGAGGCCGAGGAAAGAGAACCGCTTGAGGCGGAGGTTGCAGTGAGGTAAGATCGCGCCACTGCACTCCAGCCTAAGCGACAGAGCCAGACTCCCGTCTCAAAAAAAAGTGGAGGTTCAGAGGTTTGGAAAGAAAGAGGCCAAAGGCTAATAACCCGTGGGACTGACCTCACAAGGCACAGGCAGCTGGTTTCCAAGGGCTCTGGTTTTAGTTTTCTTCCTTGAGCCGAGACTGGCCATCTGATGTGTAGGGATCCGCATCTTCATTTGTGAAAACCGTACCTGTCAAATTTGTGATTTTTCAATACCAGCAACTCCCATCCAAAGCAATGAGGCATGGAGGGAGTCCCCCAGAGGAGGAAGTGTGTGATTTAACCCTTCTCTTCTGGCTCTTTATAGAGAAACTTCAAAGGAAGCTTTGATCTAAGGTGCCACCTATGCCATCCCAGAAGCATGGAATATTTTATTAATAACAAATCATATTTTCCACAGCACTTTGCTAGGCCGTGGCAGGCGGATCACGTGAGGTCAGGAGTTCCAGACCAGCCTGGCCAACATGGTGAAACCCCGTCTCTACTAAAAATACAAAAATTAGCCGGTCATGGTGGTGGGCGCCTGTAGTCCCAGCTACTGGGGAGGCTGAGGCAGGAGAATCGCTTGAACCCTAGAGGAGGAGGTTGCAGTGAGCCGAGGTCGCGCCACTGCACTCCAGCCTGGGCGACAAAAAGAGAAAAAAAGAAAAGAAAAAGAAAAAAATCAGAACGTCCTCTCATAGGTTTCATTGCCATTCCTCAAGATGTAGCCATTTTAACAGGTTGTTTTCTATCTTTATAGACCTTCTATGTATATGTAAGGAACATTTATATATAAGTATATGTAGTATTAAAGGATATATGTTTATATACTCTCATATACATAATACACAAATATTTCAATTTCTTCACAAGCATTATGCCATTCACATTGTTTGGCACATTTTTTTTTTCCTTAACATAACCTCTTCCCATATGGCTTTTTAACCTTTGTCGATTGTTCTCTTGATGTATTTCTTTATTTAAAAATCGGAATCTTATCGTTTCCCCCACATAGTGGACTGTCACCCAGGCTGGAGTGCAGTGGGGCAATCCCGACTCACTGTAGCCTCTGCCTCCCGGGTACAAGCGATTCTCCTGCCTCAACCTCCCGAGTAGCTGGGACTACAGGTGTGTGCCACCACACCCAGCTAATTTTGTATTTTTAGTAGAGACGGGGGTTTCACCTTGTTAGCCAGGCTGGTCTCGAACTCCTGACCTCGTGATCCGCCGGCTCGGCCTCCCAAAGTGCTGAGATTACAGGCGTGAACCACCGCGTCTGGCTGAATTCTCTTTGAAGGGATCCAATGCCTTAAGAAATGAGAAGGCAAAGAATTTATGAAGAAGCAGGTCGAATTATAGAATTGACTAATTAGATACGTCTGAGACCCAGCTACCAAGGTATCAGACTCCCTAAAAAGATAAAATCCATCCTGTAGCTTGCCTGATCAAAATCTTTCAGTGGAAGCTTCCGCTAAATGGTCAGATGCCCAAGGTTAGTAAATATTGTCATTTTCCATTTGCTATTCCCTCGGCTAGAAATTCTTTTTCCAAGTCTTCAGGTGCCCAGTCGCTATCCAGGTTCAGGCATGATCGGTTCAGGCATGATCAACCCCTGGAAAACTTGGCTCTTACTTCGGGTGCCGACCAAGTCCTCCGGTGTCCGAAAAGGCTGGCCTCCCACCACCAAAGCGCGTGACTGGGGGCTTCTGTTTTGCGCGTCTTCCAGTTCCACTGAGGGCCGAGACTTGGTCTTTGCGGCCCCAGTACCTGCTTAGTTCCGAGAGTGCGGTATGCACACAATAAATGTCTAATCGATTATTGGAAACCTAATTTTTCATCACTGCTTCTCCCACAAGAAGGTCTAGGACTGACTCCTCAAAGACCAAAACCGGAATTAGAAATCCCGCTGTTTACCCGGAGGCCCGCTCAAATGCCTTAAATCTGGGGGGATTTCCTCGTGGGAAATTCCCCTGAGGGCGCGGGGCAGGTCAGGCAGGCGGTTACTTTTTGGGTCATTATTGTCTGTGATGGGAGAAAAGGAGAAATGAAGACTCGATTTTGCTGAACCCCTGCTCAATGTCAATTTTGCAGGTTCACCTCTCAAGAAATCAGCAAAAAGACTCAGAATTGTAATCGCGGAAAGAATGTGGCCACGTGGCCTACTTTCCCGTGGATAGATTAGGCAAATGTGTTTCTTTAGGGGCCCGGATAGCTCAGTTGGTAGAGCATCAGACTTTTAATCTGAGGGTCCAGGGTTCAAGTCCCTGTTCGGGCGGATGCTATTTTAGTTTCCAACATAAATGGATTTGGGCGAGGTTGAGCAAAAAGAGCGTTATGCAAAATTCGTTTGGGTTGCCCCATCCTTGAGGGAAACCAAAACTTGCTAGTGGGTTTTTGCTGGAAAAAGTGAAACATGTGGAAAGTGCCAAGAAACTTTCTCTTCCAACATCAGGCTTTTCTTTTCCAACCTTTATACGTTGCTTTGTCTTAGGATATTCTTTCTTTTAAATTGCGTTTATTTTATATTCAAAACAGATCAATTAACACACCTGTAGTCAGAGTCACAATAGCAATATTCTTGGCAAGAATTGTGCAGTTTTTGGCACCGAGGAATGTTTTCAGGCACTTTTATTGAAAGTGCGATGAGGAAACTGAGATTCAAGAAATATTTCAGATGAAGACAAGTGAAGACACAAGATTCCTACATCTACAACTGGACACAGTCCTTCACCAGATTCTTCATGCTCCGGTGGGCCCCTGACTTGTGTCTCTTGCGGTAAAGACTAATGCTTTTGGACACTGTCCTCATGTCTGTAGTCGATGAAAAAAACGTGCAGCCCCAGAGAGCTGACTACACTGGTGATCAAACCCAAGACCTTCCTCCTGTGAAACAGGAGTGTTGGCCACCTCAATAAAAAATCTTGTGCCACGTATTGCCATTTAACATCCAATAGTATAAATAGGGCGATTACGGAACTGGGAAGAAATCACTCTACGACTTCTGATTCCTTTGAGAGGCTTAAGCTCATTATGCATCCTCATAATGACTTTGACTTCTGATTTCTTGAGAAGCTTATTCTTTGCATCCTTACACTTTACTAAATACTATCGTGTCATTAGTTGGTGCCCGCTTAGGAGACAAGGAGAACAGCTGTCTCTGGGTGTGTACGGCGTAGGTGCAAACGTGCAAGGGGACTGGGGAGGGAGGCGAGCCTCCAGAGAGGCTAAGAAGTGGACTATAGCCCTGTGTGTTCAAAGCGGTTAAGCCAACAAAAGCTCTGCCGAAACCCGGGATCGAACCAGGGACCTTTAGATCTTCAGTCTAACGCTCTCCCAACTGAGCTATTTCGGCAAGGACATGAGAACATCCCGCCCTGTCAAGGAAATTTAAAAGAAAAAAAAGAAGAAGATGAAACCGGGCGCAGTGGCTCACGTCTGTAATGCCAGCGCTTTGGGAGGTTGAGACGGGTGGATCACCAGAGCTCAGGAGTTCGAGACCAGACTGGCCAGCATGGTGAAACCCTGTCTCTACTAAAAATGCAAAAAAAATTAGCCGGGCGTGGTCGCAAGCGCCTGTAATCCCAGCTACTCAGGAGGCTGAGGCAGGAGCATCGCTTGAACCAGAGAGGCGGAGGTTGCAGTGAGCCAGGATGGCGCCATTGCACTCCAGCCTGGGCGACAAGAGAGGAACTCCGTCTCAAAAACAAAAACAAAAAAATCCTGTTTCCTCCCACTTTCAGCCTTTTAGTTCTTCATTTCACCTTCCAAACTGTATTATTTTTAGCCCTGAGGTTTTAAGAACAATCAGTGAGAAAATTAATTCCTTTCATGTGAGGAAACTTTCGCGTTCTGCCTTTTCCTAGGCCACATTGTATTGCCTTTCTCATGCGTTCTCTCTTCCCAGAGCCCTAATAAGAGTAAGAACCGCCGCTTTCTAAGAACCTACTGTGTGTCCAGCAGGAATCTGCAGTGTTGCATTCAATCCCGTCCTCCCCCACGCCTGCCTTTAATTGATATGATAATATACAAATTTTTAAATGAGTTACTAATGTGCCACCAATCACCCAGAACTATTTGGGAGGCTCCAAAGCATCAAAGGCTGAACACCATGGCTGGAGAAGGAATGAACTGGAGGAAGGAAAGGAGGAAAGACTGGGGGAACCCAAAGCTCTCCACCCTTGTCCTCTCGCCCCACCCTGGTCCGTTCTTGCTCGTTCAGAAACTGGTTGGAGTAAAGAGATTCCTCTTTTCAAGACAGCCAAAAGTGGAACTGATCGCTTTCGAAGGGACTCCCTCCGGAAGAAGGAGAAAAATTCGAGAAACTTACCTGTTTCTCTCCCTGGAATGCCTTCTGACCCCCGTGATTTACTTTCCGCAATAAAGAAACTCGACTCGCCCACCCAGCCCACTCTTCCTACGAGCAGCGAGGATCGCTGTCCCTCCAGCACATACCAATCAACTCAAGTCACCTGAATATGGGCATATTGGGCACACATTTCTTTGTAATGGTTCCTCTCCTATTACAATATGTATCTGTTGTTTCATCCCTGGATAGAAAACCCTTTAAGAATTATGGTAACAGTGTTACAGCTCTTTTAGAATTTGTTTAGCAGGTTTTTTGGTTTTCAGAGGAAAATAAAATAAAAACAATAATTATAATAATGGCTACCGTGTTTTGAATGCTTGCTTTTAGGCTATTAAGCACAGTACATGCATTGTTATGCCATTTAATTATCACAAGCTTATGAGATGGAAGCTATTATTATTCCCTTTCTTCAGGGGAAGCTGAGCTCTAGAGAATTGGGAGGTAATGCTGGGATCTGTGTGCACCACGATAGAGCATTCCTGTGGGCAGGGTGAAGGCCCTGCCTCACGATTGGGTGCTGTCTCCATCCTGGCCTTTCTCCACTAATCAGGACTCACTGGGCACCATAGTCCACCAGGTAAGAGGGCAGCCTCTTACACGTTCAGCCCACATCCCCATCCTGTCAATGAGGAGATCAAGACCGACTTTCTTCTGTTGCCTGGCGGAAGCCAGGAAGGCTCCATCATTAGCCAAGCAAGGGATGCAACCGGTCCTTTCACCTCACAGGGAAAATTAGCTCACCTTGATTACCTTACATTTCAAAAACCTCTGCAGGAGCCGGATGTTTCTCCCACACCCCGCCTTTTTTTTTTTTTTTTTTCTTTGAAACGGAGTCTCGCACTGTCGCCCCGGCTGGAGTGCAGCGGCGTGATCTCGGCTCACGGCAACCTCCGCCTCCCGGGTTCAAGTGATTATCCTGCCTCAGCTTTCCGAGTAGCTGGGATTACAGGCGCCAGCCACCACGCCCAGCTAATTTTTTTGTATTTTTACTACAGGCGGAGCTTCACCATATTGACCAGGCTATTCTCCAACTCCTGACCTTGTGATTCGCCCGCCTCGGTCGCTCAAAGTGCTGGGATTACCTGTTTCCCTTTTTAATTTGTAGTAGGGGAGAACTAACGTTTCATTTTTCCCATTTCGGTCCCTTGAATACGCTGTCTCCTAATATGCACCCTCTTTCTCCCACCAACAGAAGCTGCTGTCTCCACCTCAACTTCTTCCTGTGTTCAGATCACATTTTTGAGAGGGGAGTCGGGGGTGGATTTGACCTGTTTTAACGAGGGAAATGGCTCTGTTTGGGGCTTCAGTTTCTAGATGATCATCTCTTCCTTTTTATGATACAGAAAACTCTTTCCTAAGGTAGTAAGGAGGGCTAGGAAGGTGCAGGATCCCAACCATATTCCTCAGGCACCCAATCAGAGAGAACCCAAGAGGGAAGGTCAGCAGGAGCCGTCACAGGTGAGCGAAGAGAGGCTGCACTGCGGGGGCGGGGGGGCCGGTCCTTTGATAAATCCGCAGTTGGGATACAGCAGCTCAGCGGCTGACTACAGAATAATCTGCCTATTGCAGCCCCCAAAGCGATGGACTGGAAGTTTCCCGTATACCTCTGCACAAAGGCCTATCCCCACAGGGGCCCCAGGTTTACCCTCCTATAAGCGATTGGGGTCGCAGTTTACACAATCCAGGACTTGATTGCCTTCTTTTGCAGTGGGTTAACAAACAAAAGACCCTAAAATTGGTTCTCATTCCTTTAATGAAGAAAAATCGAAGCCGCCCGAACAGGGACTTGAACCCTGGACCCTCAGATTAAAAGTCTGATGCTCTACCGACTGAGCTATCCGGGCTCACGGCAGAGATTCTGCTTCCATTAATGAAGACTGTGTTATGATTATGCCGCGAACTAATGGGCAGGGCGATGGACGAGTTACTGGGCTCTTTTGTGTGTGATCCAATTCCGAGGCAGAAATCCTGCGAGGACTGGGAGGAGGCGAAGTCGGGCGTGGGGAAGAAGGGTGATTAGCTTGTTCTTTGGCAGCTGAATACAGATTGTTAAATAAAGCACGCTCTCATATTTAGAGACTGCTTGGCAAACGCGAACCCTCAGTTCTGCAAAACCGAGCAGGGGAGAGAAAAAGCCGCCCACGAATTGAACTGTGTGCACCGCCTACGCGTGTCTTAGCCCTGAACCCAAAGCGCATCTGGTCAGAGACCACAGTTCAGTGTTTAAAGACATCAGGCTGCCCCTTCCGAGAAGACGCCACTTCGTGATTCCTTGCCCCCATCCCAGGTGCCCACCTCCAAAATGTAGCGCGAAGCAAATTAGCTGAAAAGAGATGACGGGTGGTAACCACAGCCCTCCGGCGATCCGGTGAGCGCGCTCCGAGCCCGCCCCGCCCCCACGGCCCCGGCCTCGACGCACGCGCAGCTCAGTCGCAGCGCGCGAGCCGACCCGCCCCTCCCACTTCTTCCCTCTACACGCAGCTATTTTCTGCCCACAGACATCAAGAACTTTCAGTTCTCTAGGCCTCGCACGTGCTGTCCCATCGCTAACTGAAATGTCACCTTCCTTTGAACTCCTTTCCCCTCGTTGACTCCAAGCACCTGTAGAGAAGGAAAAATAATCTTCCCTCTACCAGTTTGAGTTATCAGCCGGACTCCTGTAACAACAGACAGAATGAAGACAAAAACAAACAGAAGTGTATTAACGTGTGGGACATACCCAGGGAATCAGTAATTCCAAAGGTGTGGCTGAGAACTCCATTTTATACAGCATCGTCAACGAAGAACACCACGTTTTTGGAGAAGTGACAATACAAAGGAAAAGGACCTTAAAGGGAGGGCGCGGTGGCTCACTCCTGTAATCCCAGCACTTTGGGAGGCCGAGGCGGGCGGATGACCTGAGGTCAGGAGTTCAAGACCAGCCTGACCAACATGTGGTGAAACCCTGTCTCTACTAAAAATACAAAAATTAGCCGGGCGTGGTGGCGCGCGCCTGTAATCCCAGCTACGCAGGAGGCTTAGGAAGGAGAATCGCTTGAACCCGGGGGGCAGATCGTGCCACTGTACTCCAGCCTGCACGCTTTGAGACAGAGCGAGACTCTGTCTCAAAGAAAAAAAGAAAACAAAAAAAAGAAAAGGACCTCGGGTCTCCAGGGACAGCAAACTGTGGGAAAGCAAATATGTGGGAAATTAATTTTAGGTAGATAAATGCAGGTTCCTAAAGCTTGTTAAATATACTCCGCTGGTCCCGTCTCCAAGCTGTTAAGGGTCTAAAGTTGTCTTAGGTTATCAACTTTTGTCCTTCCTGGTAGAGAAGGGAGGAAGAATGCCTTTGTAAATATATATCCTGCTTTTAGGCAGATAGGGGGAGGCTACGGAGCTTTATTTCAATCAGCTTCTTCCCAATTGCCTTTAGCGCAAAATAATCTTTAGGCCGGAGTGGCATATTTTGGGGTGGTATATACTGCTACCCTTTACACCTTTGAGAATGCAGCTTGGCCAAAGCAGTGGTTCACGCCTGTAATCCCAGCGCTTTGGAGGCCGAGGCGGGCCAATCACTTGAGGTCAGGAGTTTGAGACTAGCCTGGCCAACATGATGAAACCTGGTCTCTATCAAAAAATACAAAAATTAGCCGAGTGCGGTGGCGCCCGCCTGTAGTCCCAGCTACTCGGGAGGCTGAGGCAGGAGAATCACTTGAACCCGGGAAATGGAGGTTGCAGTGAGCCGTGATGGCCTTTAATCAATGCTTTAATAGAGAAATATACAAGACCTTTGGTAACCCAGAGGAATGACTAGAAGGAAGGCAGAGTAGCACCTCGTACGGGTGGAAAAGGCATTAGAACTGTGCCTTGAAAGGTGAGTAGTGCAGGCATGCAGGAAATGTGATTCAGCCAGAGATACCGAGTCTTCTTCTCTGAGCTTGAATTCCAAATACTTCTCACCAGGATTCCCCCTCTCCTCTTCAGGCTGAAAACCAGACAGGCTTTTTAGGGCAAAGGCTAGGCCCAACATTTCCTAGGAATATACCTCCCACTTTTGGTCCCAAGGCGGTTGGCTTTTGCTCAGAGCAATAGTAACAATCTCATTCTTCACTCTTACCTGTGTGTAAATAACACTTTAAAGCATGTTGTCAGGTTCTCCAAAGAAATGGAACCAATAGGACAGAGACAGATAGAAACAGAGGTAGAGACAGATTATTTTAAGAGCTTGGTTCACACATTGTGGGGGTCAGCAAACCCAAAACCTGTAGGGCAGACTAACAGTTTGAAAATTTAGATAAGAGTTAAGGTTGCCATCTTGAGTTTAAATTCAGCAGGACAGGCCAGGTGCGGTGGCTCATGCTTGTAATCCCAACACTTTGGGAGACCGAGGCGAGTGGATGACCTGAGGTCAGGAGTTCCAGACCAGCCTGGCCAAAATGGTAAAACCCCATCTCTACTAAAAATACAAAAATTAGCCAGGCATGGTGGCACACACCTGTAATCCCAGCTACTTGGGAGGCTGAGGCAGGAGAATCTCTGGAACCCAGGAGGCAGAGGTTGCAGTAAGCCCAGATCACGCCACTGCACTCCAGCCTGGGTGACAGAACAGGACTCTCTCTCAAAAAAAGCAAATAAATAAATAAATAAATTCAGCAGGGCAGTAAGCTGGAGACTCAGGAAAGCAGGTTTTCTATACCAAAGTTTTTTTTGTTTGTTTCTGTTTGAGATGGAATCTTGCTCTGTTGCCCAGGCTGGAGTGCAGTGGCACAATCTCGGCTCACTGTAACCTCCACCTCTCAGGTTCAAGCGATTATTCTGCCTCAGCCTCCCAAGTAGCTAGGATTACAGGCATGCGTCACCATGCCGGGCTAATTTTTGTATTTTTAGTAGAGACGGGATTTCACCATGTTGGCCAGCTGGTCTTGAACTCCTGACCTCAGGTGATCAGCCCGCCTCGGCCTCCCAAAATGCTGGGATTACAGGCGTGAGCCACCGTGCCCGGCCTATAGCAAAGTTTTTAGGAGAATTCCTTCTTCAGAAACGCCAGTCTTTGCTCTTAAAGGCTTCAGCTGTTTTAACGAGGCACATTACGAAGGGTAATCTTCTTTACCTGGAGTCTACTGATTTAAATGTTAATCACATGTAAAAAACACCTTCATTGCCAGGGGCTGTGACTCACACCTGTAGTCTCAGCACTTTGGAAGGCCGAGGGCAGGTGGATCACTTGAGCTCCTGAGTTCGAGACCAGCCTGGGCAACATGGCGAAACCCCGTCTCAATACCAAAAATACAAACAATTAGCTGGACGTGATGGTGCGTACCTGTAGTCCCAGCTACTCGGGAGGCTGAGGCCAAAGAATGACTTGAGGCCCAAGAGGTCGAGGCTGCAGTGAACTGTGATGGCGCCACTGCACCCCACCCCTGAGCAACAGAACAAGAACCTGTCTCAAAAGAAACCAACAAACCAAAAACATCTGCCTAGTAACATCTAGAATGGTGTTCGACCAAACCTCATGAAAAGTTTAATTCTCTAGTCTGTTAGATGATCACTTGGGGTTTCTTCTTATTGCTCATCATTGAATTTTCAAGAGCCCCTCATCAAAATACATCTTTCCACCCAAGAACTCAACGATTTTGGGGGTGAAGCCCCATATCAGATAGCATATTGGCAAACATTAACAGAAAGGGGACAGGGGTATAAATAGGCCTAAAAACCATATGGCTGGTGTCATTTTGCCTTTTACCACACTGCGAGTTCTTAGAATGTGACACATGGATCTCCTTCCTCCCTCTCTCCATGGTCCAGCCTGGCTAAAAAGAAGGCACCCCCTAAGTGTGTTGTTCCATTGCCTTGCCTTGAGTGGAGTGGCTCAGTGGCTCATCTTCTTTTTTTTTTTTTTTTTTTTGTTTATATGGAGTTTCGCTCTTGCTGCCCATGTTGGAGTGCAATGGCGCAATCTTGGCTCACGGCAACCTCTGCCTCCTGGGTTCAAGCAATTCTCCTACCTCAGCCTCCCGAGTCGGTGGGATGACTGGCATGCGCCCAGTTAATTTTGTATATTTAGTAGAGACGGGGTTTCTCCATGTTGGTCAGGCTGGTCTTGAACTCCCGACCTCAGGTGATCCGCCCGCCTTAGCCTCCCAAAGTGCTGGGATTACAGGCGTGAGACACTGTGCCCAGCTGTGGTCCATCATCTTAATGAGGCTTTCTACCGGAATTCAATCCAGATCCTCCGAGTTCCACTGACATCCACCCCCATGCCGGACCAGGGTGGACAACTCTGGAAGCCTAGAGACAGATGGGATGGCCGATTCCCGGGGTGTTTCCGGGTGATCTCTGCCAGGAGCTTCTCTATTGGCGTTGATAACAAATTAGCCAATGGATACAAACCTATTTTGTAAACTGCCAGGTGTTGAAGATCCAGCGGTGTCCTCTGAAATCCAGTTCTTCCTGCATACAGTGTCTGGATATCTTTGCTGGGGCGGAGAGGGTGGTGCATCGAGTTCAGAGGGGTGCGAGGATAGGATGTACAAGTGACTTGCAATTTGGCACATAAAAATACAGGACATCCCATTAAATCCAGTTTCACAGAAACAACAGATATATACTTTGTATGTTCCATGCAATATTTGGGACATGTTTATACTCAGAAGTATTTGTTGTTTCTCTGAAATTCAAATTTTGGCCAGGTTCAGTGGCTCACGCCTGTAATCCCAACACTTTGGGAGGCTGAGGTGGGCGGATAACCTGAGGTCAGGAGTTCGGGACCAGCCTGGCCAACATGGTGAAACCCTGTCTCTACTAAAAATATAAAAATTAGCCGGGTGTGATGGCAGGCACCTGTAATCCCAGCTACTCGGGGTGGCTGAGGCAGGAGAATCACTTGAACCCGAGGCGGAGGTTACAATGAGCTGAGATCCTGACACTGCACTCCAGGGAGCAAGACTTTGTCAAGAAAGAGAGAGAGAGAAATTAATTGGACGTCCTGTATTTGGTCTCCTGACCCTAGTGTAGATTTAAACCAGAAAGGACTTCTGATCCCTGTCTCCCACCCCAACCAAGAGCTGTTCTGGGATCATTGCTATTGTTTTTGTTTTCTTTTTTAAAGACAGGGTTTCACCGTGTTGGCCAGGCTGGTCTCGAACGCCTGACCTCAAGTAATCCGTCCATCTCGGCTTCCCAAAGTGCTGGGATTACAGGCGTGAGCCAGTGCGCCCGGCCCCGGCCCTTGTGGTTAAAACAGCTGGACGAAGCCCGTGCGCCTAACGCTTTCGAGAACTTCTTTGGCCAAGAGGGGGCCGGGCTGTCACCATTCCCGGCGTGCCCGCGACCAAGCAGGCGACGGAGGCGGCGCAGGCCGAGAGCTCCCGCCCCCTGACACTGAGAGAAAGGTTGCAGCGCCCACGGCTGCCTATAACCCGAAAGAAGAGAAGCGGGATGCGGGGGAACAGGGTTGCTCAAGAAAGTGAGCTGTGCGCAGTGCTCCGGGAGAGCTCGGCTCAAACCAGGCCTCAAGTCAGGGCAGAGGTATAACTTCGTACTGGGCAGTTTAAAAGGTAGGACATATGTCCCCAGTATCCTCCTTCCCACAGGAAAATGCCGATGAGTCAGTATTCCCTTAACTGCTCCAGCCCGAGATCCCACAGGGTGTTGACCCTGTTGACTGTGCAGAAATCACACGTAGTGATGACTAACACCTAAAACGGAAGCCCTGCCAAAACCCGGGATTGAACCAGGGACCTTTAGATCTTCAGTCTAACGCTCTCCCAACTGAGCTATTTCGGCTGTATTAGAATAACTCTTTCTTTTTTTCTACAAAATTATAATAAAATAGTATTCATGGGAACAGATTATATGGATTCAGCTAGAGGTAGGCATTTTACAAATGTTACAAAGGTGATAAGGCAAGGCCCTTGTTTACAAATTAGAAGTGATAAATCACTTTTCTCAGGGGTTTTTTTGTTTGTTTTTTTGTTTTTTAAGTTCCCTGCAATTCGCTTTTTTCATTTAAAAATATGTTTTTATGGACTTGTTTCATGGCAGTTTTGTAGACCTATCGTGCTTTTTAATCCACGTTTACCAGTATTGGATTGTATGGTTATAATGTAATCTATGTAATCAAACTGACAATTATAGGCTTTTTTACGTTTTTCTATATCTCATTATTAAAAACAATACTGCAATTAATTTTTAAAATATATTTGTTGTTCTTGTGCAAAGGCAGATTTTGCAAGGTAGATATATATGAACATTATGATTTTTACAGATATCTTCAGATTGAAATCCAGGATATAGAGAAGAGGTAAGGAAGGCCACTTGTAAAGGCTTCAAATGTAAACTTTCAATCCTACCTCCACATGAGGTAAACATACAGTCACTGTACAGTATTTGTTAAAAGCATTGATTTACTAAACCTAGCATTAAAAATATACCTCAATTTTTGTAATACCATCTTGGCATTTTTCATTTTTAAATATATATAGTCAAAAAAATAGAATTTACTCAGGCTTCCCTCAAACTCTAAGAAGTAAGCTGTGGTTTAATAATATCTCTAAGATGCCGATTTTATTCCTCCCCCACCTCCCATTTCATAATTTTCATCTCTTGCATTTATTCACTTAAAAATGTTTTAGCTGGGCGCATTGTCTCATGCCTGTAATCCCAGCACTTTGAGAGGCCGAGGTCGGCATATCACCTGAGGTTGGGAGTTCAAGACCAGCCTGACCACCATGGAGAAACCCCATCTCTACTAAAAATACAAAATTAACCTGGCATGGTGGCGCATGCCTGTAATCCCAGCTACTCAGGAGGCTGAAGCAGGAGAATCCCTTGAACCCAGGAGGTGGAGGTTGCGGTGGGCAGAGATAGCACCATTGCACTCCAGCCTGGGCAACAAGAGCAAAACTCTTGTTGCAAAAAAAAAAAAAAAAAAAAGATTTTATATAAACTCCATAAGGCTGTTAGAATAATTCAACACTTCATATTCACTTGTTTCATAAATAAGGAGCCAGCATGGGCTCATTATAATTTGAAATAAAAATATAACCTTAGTTTAGAATTTATAAACAATGGGATTAAAATGGAGGATGAGTATAGACTGTCATTCTCAAGAGAGATTAAGAAAAGAGTACATCTGAAATGAGATGTTTGTGGCTGTCACGCCTAAACTAGGTGACTTTACAATTTTTTCAGACTCAAGAGCTTATCATTTGTTTAGCTTAAATTTCACCCTTTTGGTTTCCCTGGGTAGTTGAATTAGGAAAAATTCTAAAATGACCCACAAAACACCCTCCCAGTCCCACAAAACCCTGCATAATCCCTGGGACTATGAAATTCATCATATTAATTTATAACCTGTTATTAGGTGATATTATATAATACAGGTGACTCTAAAATATGTGATTATCTGGGTGAGCCTGACCAATCACTTGAGCCTTTTAAAAGCAGAGGGTTTTCTCTAGCTGGTTGCAGAAAGGAGTCAGAGACCCAAAACACAAGACTTGAAGATGGAGGGGACCACGTGGCAAAAACATGTGGGCAGTCTCTAGAAGTTGAGGGTGGGTCTCAGCTGACAGTCAGCAAGGAAATTGGTCTTCATTTCTACAACTGCAGGAAACCTAAGTTAGCCAAGAACAAGAAGGAGCTTGGAAGCAGTTTCCTCCCCAGCGCCTCCAGATGAGAACTCAAGCTAGTCAACTCCTTGATTTCAGCCTTGTGACACCCTGAGTAGAGAACCCAGTCACATCATGTGGGACTTCTCATCTACAGATGAACAGATAAACAGTGAACAGATAAAACAGGTGTTGTTTTAAGCTACTGTGTATTAGTTATGCAGCTATGGAAAATTAATACCGTCGTATAGACTTGCCGCAGGCTAGGTATATTAATGACAAATAGTGGATTTAATTCCTTTTGTGGTCACTTATTTGCCTGTTCTTGAGTCACTTACTTGTCTATGCTCAAGTCGGTTTCTAGGTACATTAATGAAAAAGAGTGGATTTAAGTCCTTTTCTGGTCACTTACTTGCCTATGTTCTTGAGTCACTTACTTGTTTATGCTTAAGTCAGTTTCTTTTCTTTTTCCTTTTCTTTTTTTTCCTTTCTTTCTTTTTTTTTTTGAGACGGAGTCTCGCTCTGTCGCCCAGGCTGGAGTGCAGTGGCCGGATCTCAGCTCACTACAAGCTCCGCCTCCCGGGTTCACGCCATTCTCCTGCCTCAGCCTCCCGAGTAGTTGGGACTACAGGCGCCCGCCACCTCGCCCGGCTAGTTTTTTGTATTTTTTAGTAGAGACGGGGTTTCATCGTGTTAGCCAGGATGGTCTTGATCTCCTGACCTCGTGATCCGCCCGTCTCGGCCTCCCAAAGTGCTGGGATTACAGGCTTGAGCCACCGCGCCCGGCCTTTTTTCTTTCTTTAATTTTTTTTTTTTTTTTTTTTTTTTGAGAGGGAGTCTTGCTCTGCCGCTCAGGCTGGAGTGCAGTGGCGCTATCTCGGCTCACTGCAACCTCCGCCTCCCGGATTCAAGCGATTCTCCTGCCTCAGACTCCTGAGTAGCTGGGATTACAGGCGCCTGCCACCACGCCCAGCTTGCTTATTTATTTATTTATTTATTTATTTATTTATTTATTTATTTATTCATTCATTCATTCATTCATTCATTCATTCATTCGAGACAGAGTCTCGCTCTGCCGCCCAGGCTAGAGTGAAGTGGCAGGATCTTGGCTCACTGCAACCTCCGCCTCCTGGGTTCAAGCGATTCTTCTGTCTCAGCCTCCCGAGTAGCTGGGCCTACAGGCGTGTGCCACCACGTCCAGCTAATTTTTGTACTTTTAGTAGAGACGGGATTTCACCATATTGGCCAGGCTGGTTTCAAACTCCTGACCTCGTGATCTGCCCACCTTGGCCTCCCAAAGTGCTAGGATTACAGGCGTGAGCCATTGCGCCTTGCCCCAGACTAATTTTTGTATTTTGAGTAGAGATGGGGTTTCACCACACTGGCCAGGCTGGTCTTGAATCCTGACCTCAGGTGATCCACCCTCCTTGGCCTCCCAAAGTGCTGGGATTACAGGTATGAGCCCCTGCGCCTGGTCCCAGTGTGATACATATATATATAAAATATAATTATATATATTATATATTTATATATTAATATAATTAATATGATCTATGATATATAATATATAAATAATATATGATATATACATATCCCAGGGTGTGTATGTATACATATATACATATCCCAGTGTGATAGATATATATATAAATTATATATGTGTGTGTGTGTGTGTGTCTAAAATTGCCCTAGCCCCTAATTAAATTAGAATCTCTGCAGATGGTGTCAAGGTATTATAAGTGTTTTTAAGTTGGCCAGTTAATTTTATATGCAGGTTCTCTGTCTCTCATTCCTCAGTTCTCACAAAATGCCACTATCACATGTTAAGACCCATTTTTAAAAATTGCTTACTCGACCTCTGAACAGGAATGTCCTACAAGCATGTCTAAAAATGAACCTGTTGAGCTCTGTGGCTCATACCTGTAACCCAGCACTTTGGAAGGTTGAGGTGGGAGAATTGCATGAGGCCAGAAGCTTGAGACCATCCTGGGCAACATGGTGAGACCCTGTTTCTACAAAAAATAAAAAATTAGCCAAAAAATAAAAAATCAGCTACTAGAGAGGCTGAGGCAGGAGGACTGCTTGAGCCCAGGAGTTGGAGGGTGCAGTGAGCTATGATCATGCCACTACCCTCCAACCTAGGCTACCCAGTGAGACCCTGTCTCTAAATAAATTAAAAATGAACCTAATTTTCCTTCTAAACTTGCTTATCTTACCACCGTCTTCCATCTAGGTTTCCGAAGTCAGAAAAATAAGAATTCCTTCTTCCCTTTGCCCTCTAT
This sequence comes from Theropithecus gelada, assembly GCF_003255815.1. Lineage (NCBI taxonomy): Eukaryota > Metazoa > Chordata > Mammalia > Primates > Cercopithecidae > Theropithecus > Theropithecus gelada. The sequence goes on along the minus strand of NC_037682.1, from coordinate 14,395,941 downwards.
TTATGGGAAAGCCATGAAATGATTTCACTCTACTTCATCCTTTCTGGAATCCCTCCATTTCTCATCTCATCATACCCTCTCCAACCTCCTTTTTTTTCTTTTTTCTTTTTTCTTTTTTTTTTTTTGAGAGGGAGTCTCGCTCTGTAGCCCACGCTGGAGTGCAGTGGCACCATCTCGGCTCACTGCAACCTCTGCCTCTCTGCCTCCAGGGTTCAGGTGATTCTCTTGCCCCAGCCTCCCGAGTATCTGGGAATACAGGCACCTGTCACCATGCCTGGCTACTTTTTAAATATTTTTAGTAGAGATGGGGTTTTGCCATGTGGGCCAGGCTGGTCTGGAACTCCTGACTTTAGGTGATCCACCCGCCTCAGCCTTCCGAAGTGCTGGGATTACAGGCATGAGCCCACCACACCCAGCCTCTCTCCAATCATTTTCCACCCTGCTTAAGAATGTTTCACTAGCTCTCCAGTTGAAAACAAAAACCCAGGCTCTTGGGCCAAATGCAGTGGCTCAGGCCTATATTCCCAGCACTTACTTTGGGAGGCCGAGGCAGGCGGATCACCTGAGGTCAGGAGTTTGAGACCAGCCTGGCTAATATGGTGAAACCCTGTTTCTGCTAAAAATACAAAAAATTACCATGCCTGTAATCCCAGCTACTCGGGAGGCTGAGGCAGGAGAACTGCTTGAACCTGGAAGGGGCAGGTTGCAGCAAGCCTAGATCGCACCACTGCACTCCAGCCTGGGAGCCTGAGTGACATAGCCAGACTCCATCTCAAAATAAACAAACAAACAAACAAACAAACAAATATAAAATAAAAGGCAAAGCAAAGAAAAAACCCCAGGCTTTTTCCCCCCCTTTAAATATAAACAGAGACCAGGGGCTCACCATGTTACCTAGGCTGATCTCGAGTTCCTGGGCTCAAGGGATCCTCCTGCCTTGGCCTCTCAAAATGTTAGAATTGCAGGCAGGGCTACATGGCTTCTCCATAGGGTACGTAAAGCCTTCCATAACTTGGGGCTAACCTTTCTCCGGCAGCATATCTCAGTGTTCTCTCTTTGACCCTAAACGCAAGCTATTCATGCAGTCATCTGAACTCAGAATGTTTTGGCCTTGCATTTCATCTTCCTCCATGCAGCATTTTTGACGTTGCCCTTCTCCTAATCCCTATGTAACCTGCAACTCTCAGCTCACATACATTCTCCTAGTTCTAGAAGTCTTCTCAGACATGTCCCTCTCCCCTCCCTCCTAATTCACTACAGAATAGTTGTCCCTACAGTGCTTTCACACCACTTATAAAACTGGATTGCAATTGCCTGTTTACACTCTTTCTTGCTATTTGTATCCCCAATGTATGTCATGTAACAGGCTGGAGTAAACATGGAATTAATAATTAATTTAAAAATCTCTAGCCATATCTCAGGACCAACTCATTCTTTAGCAATCTCTAACGTCACCTGGTCAAACTTAGATGTGACCTCTGCAATACTCTTTGTAGAAGATCCGAGACCTTCAGTTTCTTGCCTTTAAAGAAGCCTCATCTGGCTACCCTGTCTCCATCCCCCGAGGGATCAGTGAGCAGGAGAATTTAACCAAAAATTATGGGAAGAGTTTAACCACAAATTATGAGCTTTGGAAGGGAGCGCCATGAAAGACTTGGGATGCTTCCCACTGGGTATGGTAGAGAAATTGGCAAAAGTTTTTTTTTTTCTTTTTTTGCACTCTGTTGCCCAGGCTGGAGTGCAATGGCACGATCTCAGCTCACTGCAACTTCCACCTCACAGGTTCAAGTGCTTCTCCCACCTCAGCCTCCCAAATAGCTGGGATTATAGGTGCCTGCCACCATGCCCAGCTAATTTTTGTGTTTTTAGTAGAGATGGGGTTTCACCATGTTGGCCAGGCTGGTCTGGAATTCCTGATCTCAAGTGATCCTCCCACCTCGGCCTCCCAAAATGTTGTGATTATGAGCCACCCTGCCTGGCCCTAAGTTTTATAAACTTTTAGAAGCAAGTTATAAATTTTGATAACAATCTTAGAGTTGCACAAAATATACAACTATAGTGAATGAATTGCAAAGATTTTCTATACCTCCTTTTAGGACAATACTGTAGGTTGGTTCTCAATTATCTTGCTGAAAGTAGAGCAAGAAATGTATAGGTTTAACATTTTTGTGCAAATGCAGAGGTCTCTGACAAATTTAATAATTTATCATTTTGCTGAGTCATAATTTTGAATAATGACTGAGCATGGTACACCCCTCAAGATCCACATCTCAGTCCATCATGTCACATTAAAGGACTCAATGAGGGGTCGGGCACGGAGGCTCACACCTGTAACCCCAGCACTTCAAGAGGCCGAGGTGGGAGGATCGCTTGAGCCCAGGAGTTCAAGACCAGCCCAGACAATATAGTGAGACCTCCATCTTAAAAAGTAAAAATAATAAAGGATTCAATGAGGGATCGTTAAATGTTTCAGCTACATTTGATTGTCCCTAATGCAGGACATTGTATGCCATGGTAGTATTCAAGATTGCAGGATGCAGCTCTCACAAATGTCAGGGGTCTACTGCAGTGGTTCCTTAGCTTGCCAGAAAAAAAAACTTTGCTGAAACTTAATATCAAATCCAGTCAATGGGAATCAGGCAAATGACTTGAACTTAGGTGGCCTTCCTAAGAACCAGGCTAGAAAATCATCTCTGACATCAGAGCCAACTTTGTAGACATGAGGGCCTTGATCAATCAAGGAGCCTGTAGGCTGAATTTCAGGGATGCTCCTTTCTTCACGTAGAGCCTTAAAAGAAATGGTGCTGCTGGGCACGGTGGCTCACGCCTGTAATCCCAGCAGTTTGGGAGGCTGAGGCGGGTGAATCACAAGGTCAGGAGTTCGAGACCAGCCTGGCCAACATGGTGAAATGCCATCTCTACTAAAAATACAAAAAATTAGCTGGGCGTGGTGGCGGGTGCCTGTGATCCCAGCTACTTGGGAGGCTGAAGCAGGAGAATCACTTGAACACAGGAGGTGAAGGTTGCAGCGAGCTGAGATCACGCCACCGTACTCCAGCCTGGGTGACAGTGCGAGACTCCATCTCAAAAAAAAAAAAAAAAAGGAAAAAAGAAATGGTGCTATCAACATTAATTAGCTTCTGGAAATGGAAATGTGCATTTATGCATTATGTGATACAATCTAGGAGGAAAGTGCTTATCAGCTGCCTTCCAACCCAGAGTTTCTTCCAGAGCACAGGACTGTAGAGGTCACAAACTCAACCCAGCTTTGAATTCCAACACTGTGACTAACTGACCAGCTACATGACCATGAGTGAATTTATTTAAATTAGGTTTCCTTCATCTTCAAAATGATTGCAACATTTTCCTCTTAAAATTATTTATGCGTAAGCCAGAGAATGGTCAGAGTTCCTATTTCAGCACCCTGTACATGTAGGAAGATGCTCAGCAAATGTGAGGTCCCTCCCACGGGCAGGAATTGCGCTTGCTCTGATCTGAGCCCCCGCCAGGACCATAGGTTACTTTGCCTATCCGCTCCCTGAACCTGAACTTTCCAGTGAAAACTTGTACAAACATGTTCACTATCATCAGTTTTCTCAAAGGTCTTCAAATGAAAACTCAATTGCTTGTTTCAAAAACAGAATTTGAGGCCAAGTGCAGTGGCTCACACCTGTAATCCCAGCACTTTGGGAGGCAGAGGCTGGTGCATTGCTCGAACCCAGGAACTCAAGACCAGCCCGGGCAACATGGCAAAACCCTGTCTCTACTAAAAATTCAAAAATTACCTGGTTCTGGTGGTATGCACCTGTGGTCCCAGCTACTTGGGGAGCTGAGGTGGGAAGAATCACTTGAGCACAGGAGGCAGATGTTACAGTGAGCTGTCATGACACTGCCCTCCAACCTGGGCGACAGAGTGAGACCCTGTCTCAAACAAAAAACAGAATTTGAATTCCCACATAAAACAGCCAACAATCTGAGAATCTAAATGGACAAGATAAATTCAATTTACAGGGAAATTTTTATTTTTTTGAAGTGAAGCAGGCCCAATATCAAAGACACTAAAAACTATTCCCCTGTACCAAGGTGGGATGTTGACTGTCAGTTTAAGCAGCAGGGGCTGTTAAAACTACTCCTCTGCTCATGGCCCTCCAGAGTGGTGGTGAACAGCTTTTCTTTCTCATGAAGACCAGGGCTTCTGAGCTCTCAGAGCAGAACAAATTACCATTGGACCAGTTCTCCTTCCCCTCCCCAACACCACTTCCTGCCTAGCAGCAGAAGTGAATCAGACAAACAATATGACTTTTAAAAAATTATTTAATTTAGTAGTTTTTTTTTGGAAAAAAAGCAATAAGGCAAAAAAACTGAAAATATATATAGTTGTGTTTTGTTTTCATGTGACTTTATTCCACCTGAAAGATTCTAAACTTCTTCCATTAGCGGGAATCTGATTGGGGATCAAGCCAGAAATGTAGTGCAGATGGTGAAGGAAGGAAAGGAGATAAAGCAGAGAAGTCCAATTTAGTTGGGGAATTCTCACTCTATCCAAAGCCCCAGATGAGGTCACTGCTTTTATGAGCCTCCTTGAAAGAAGCCTTGACATAACCCCTGGCTTATTTTGGGAATAAGGTTCTTAGGAGGAAATTCCCCAGCAGTCAAAGTCACTCCTCTCCCATGTTTATCACAACTAGGAAGGAAGGGATAGGGGAAGGAATAAAAGTACTAATTTACCCAGTAAAACCAATTTCCCCGTAGGGATGGCTTCCTTTGGAATGATATTTTCCCCCAGGACCCACGCTGGCTGAGGCTCAGCAGTTAAGGAACAAAACAAAAAATACTAACAAAAAGCATACAAGGAAGGCACCTCAATTTGTGATCCTCAACCAAGGGTGGGTTGCACAGGGATGGTATTTCTCAACAAGACAACGAAAACAAATACAGAACAAACAGAGAAGGAAGCCAGGGCCCCACAGGAGCAATTATCTGATCCACCCCACACGACAGTGCTTTAAGCCCCACATACTAAGAAGAAAGTTCTTTTGGGGTTTAGCCCATGTGCCGGACAGAGCAGAATTAAACTGGAAGTTGCCCTCCGGACTTTCTACCCATACTCTTCCTAAAAAGAGAAAGAAAAGAGGCAGGAAAGAGGTTAGGATTTCATTTTCAAGAGTCAGCTAATTAGGAGAGCAGAGTTTAGACAGCAGTAGGCACCCCATGATACAAACCATGGACAAAGTCCCTGTTTAGTAACTGCCAGACATGATCCTGCTCAGGTTTTGAATCTCTCTGCCCATAAAAGATGGAGAGCAGAAGAGTGCCATCCACATCAACACGTGTCCGAGAGAGAGTCTCAGGGAGACAAGGGATATCAAAAAACAAGATTCTTAATGGGAAGAAAATCAAACCAAAAAATTAGATTTTTCTCTACATATATATAATATACAGATATTTAACACATTATTCCAGAGGTGGCTCCAGTCCTTGGGGCTTGAGAGATGGTGAAAACTTTTGTTTCAGATTAACTTCTCCTCTCAAATTCTGAAGTATATCAGAATGGGACAGGCAATGTCTTGCTCCACACTGGGGCACAGACCCAAAATGGTACTGTGCCAGGAGAAAGAAGAGAAGCCAGAAAGACAATGAAGGATGGCATTGAGGGGGGCTGGGAAAGCAAAAGTGTCTTTTCCCATCCTGCTTGTGTTCTCAGAAGCTCTCCGCCAGAGAAAGTCCATAAAATCCCTTTGTGAGGAGAATGCACCCCTCTTACCAACCACCAAAGTGGTCTCCAGTTGCTATTAAAGATGATGGAGAACAACAGAGGGCTGTTCGATGCAAGTAAAAACAGAAACTTCCAAGAATGTAACTCTGAATATTCCAGCCCTATAGAACAATCTCTCTCACAGGTGTTCCAATATCGCAGTTATCTCCGTGTGGACACTCCATTAAACCAACCCCACGTGTGAACACATTTGATGATGTTACACCTAAGCTCCACTGCAACCATTCACGATGCCTCCATTGGTAAGTCTTACATGTTTCTTTTTAAGGGAACTTCTAAATTCGGTTCTTGCTTTGAACAGCACCAAAATGCCCCTGAATCATAATCTTATGCAGATCTTGGCTGAGCAGGATACTACAAGGGGAGGGTAAGTGATATCATCTTAAACGGGGGCAGAGGGAGAAAGAAAAGCCCAGAATACTTGACTTTGTGGATGTGGAATACACTAACCTTCAGCCACTAAACCCCTCCCTTACAGACATAGTATCTCGTATGTCGATTTCAGTTTCAATCAGCTAAGGCAACCAGCCAATCACCACCACTGGTGTCTCCTTCTGGTGATTGATTTGGAAAAAATGATTGGTCAAGAGAGACAAACTTGAGGAAAGCACTTGGCAAGAGAGTCACAACTGCCAGCTTTCCCACACATCCTCTGTCCTCTTCTCCATTAGATGCTCCTCTTTTTTGTTACTGCCATTTCAGAAAATGTCCGGGCAAGAGCTCCAGTCCTGTTTTTCTTTACACTCCCAGTATTCTCCCCTATAAATATGGGTTAACTCCTTGGTAACAGGGTCCTTCTTCCGCTCAAACCACAGTGCCTTATAGGGATCATATGGTGTGCCTAAAAGGAAAAGAGAGGAAAGAAAAAAATTAGTGCTGGCATTCTCTATGCATTAAGAAAGAAAAGTAGAAGGGAAGTTCATTACCATCCTCTGTGGCTTTCATAGCTTCTGCTTCTCTCTTCTTTCTGGAAAGTCTTTGTTTTTCCTCCAGGCGCTGCTTCTCCGCATTTGCTTCATCCCAGCGCCCATTTTCCATCAGTCTCTGGTCAGGTCGTAACCGGCTGTCTGTGGGGGCAGTGCCACTTTCCCAAGCATTGAGAGTCAGAGCAAGCTCTGAGAAGTAATACATGTTTTCTGCATTCTTCCTAAAAGTAGAAGATAAGAAAAAGAAATGGTAATCCCAGAGCCCAGACCCTATTTAAGGAGCAACAACAACTAAGTACACTGCCAAGGCCACATCACCAAGGCTGTTCTACAAAAACAGGGTCTGTGAAAAGGATCTAGGACCATGTCACGTTGCCCTAACTAAAGGAGAGATCACTCCCCATCTCCTCCCCGGCATCACTCAGTTCCACAGTCTTCTGGTGTTGTGTGGCGCCCAGCTGAAATTATCTACATTCAATAAAAAGAAGGAAACATTCTACTGAATGAAAATTCCTCACTCCTGTTTCCTTAGTTTTCTTTTTAACCTCTCTCTGGGATAATCTTGGCTATCACTACAAACTGACTGTATTAGAAGATGACAGGAAGTAAGTGACCTCCATCTTGTTTCCAAAGTCCTGCACATTAGGGATTCACTTGCCCTGGCCTCCCAAAGTGCTGGGATTACAGGTGTGAGCCACCGCATCTGGCTGCTGATGGTCCTTTAGGCTAAATTGTTAACAGGTGCTAGGCACCTTCCTCCTCTAGCCACTTTTGAACAGTTTTGCTCTAAACAGTAGAAAAATATCCTTCTGAATCACAATCCAAAGGACCAAAGCACAAAGTATTTTTTGTCAGATGTAGTTTGGTTTGAACTTCCTTGAAATAAGCATATGCTGCAAGTCAAATCACACAATGACAACCTTCTGTTAATCTCTCCAAAGGTCTCAATTTCCCTTGCTCAATTCCTCACATAATTAAGTGAGAGGGCAGGCAGAAATGCCTTCGATATTGCTCCACAGTCAAGGTCAAAGTGGTATCTGAGCAGCGTGCATGCTGATACTCACGGTAAAGGATTCCTTTTCCACAGCATGACCCTGCTATCCTCTGCTTCATGGCCTCTCTGTCGCGCATCACCCCCATTTTCCCCAATGACTGGCTGTACTTTGAAACATTCCATTTTCTCATCCCATGTCCCCAGAAGGGCAAAGTGGACTTTTCCTGATGGATCTGTCACTTCCCCTGTCACCTGCAAGGGTGGAGAACAGGGCTTGGCTATATAGAATTCATTGTGAATTAGCTTACCTGACTATACTGGAAGTCCTAGGATAAATACTGGTTAGATGCTGTTATAACAAACACCAGGGAGTCATCCAAATTATTCTTATTATTAGATATGGGATCTTGCTCTGTTGCCCAGGCTGGAGTACACTGATGCAATCATAGCTCACTGTGGCCTCCAACTCTAGGACTCAAATGATCTCTCACCTCAGCCACTCAAGTAGCTAGGACTACAGGCATATGCCACCACATCTGGCTAATTCTTTAATTTTTTTTTTTTTTAGAGAAAGGGTCTTGCTATGTTGCCCAGGCAGGTCTTGAACTCCTTGGCTCAAGCAATCCTCTTATTTCTGCCTCCCAAAGTGTTAGGATTATAGGCATGAGCCACCATGCCTGGCCTCAAATTATTTTGTTGTATTTTTTTTTCTGCTACTTGAAATAACTGAGCCAGGCCGGGCATGGTGGCTCAAGCCTGTAATCCCAGCACTTTGGGAGGCCGAGACGGGCGGATCACGAGGTCAGGAGATCGAGACCATCCTGGCTAACACAGTGAAACCCCGTCTCTACTAAAAAACACAAAAAACTAGCCGGGCGAGGTGGCGGGCGCCTGTAGTCCCAGCTACTCAGGAGGCTGAGACAGGAGAATGGCGTGAACCTGGGAGGCGGAGCTTGCAGTGAGCGGAGATCTGGCCACTGCACTCCAGCCTGGGTGACAGAGCAAGACTCTGCCTCAAAAAAAAAAAAAAAAAAGAAATAACTGAGCCATGACTTGGGGATTTCATTAATATTTTTTGTTATATGGGGATTTTTGGTAAACTTTTTATTTTTATTTTTTATTTTTGTGAGTACATAGTAGGTGTATATATAATTTGCATTTATCCTTTGTGTTGCAAACAATTCAATTATACTCTTTGTTATTTTAAAATGTACGATTAAATTATTTTTGACTGCAGTCACCCTGTTGTGCCAGCAAATACTAGACTTTATTCTATTTTTTTGTACCCATTAACTATCCCCACTTCCTCCTTGCTCTCTGTCCCCTCCCCTCACTACCCTTCCCAGGGAGTTTTGTATCAAAGATGCATGTAGAAAAAGCATCTGACTGGTACTCAGAATTATATTTTCTTCTCTCCAGAAATTCATAGGGACCCATAAACAGATTGAAATCCCCAGCTATTCTTCAGTCTCCCACAGAAACTCATGACACAAATCATTGTGGTGGTATCACACAACTCCCCATCAAACTTCTCAAACTTCTCAGGGATCAAACCCCTTCTTCCTGAAATCTTTTATTAGTCCTTTCTCTGTGTTTTCCCATTTACTTTCTCTTTTTTTCTTTTCTTTCTTTTTTTTTTTTTTTGAGACGGCATTTCTCTCTTTTGCCCAGGCTGGAGGGCAATGGCGTGATCTCGGCTCACCACAACCTCTGCCTCCCCGGTTCAAGCAATTCTCCTGCCTCAGCCTCCCAAGTGGCTGGGATTTCAGGCATGCGCCACCAAATCACTTATTGTCATTCCCAGAAAAGAGAAGGAATTGGTTTAGTAATATAATATAGTATTTCTTGCTGACTTTCTCCTACACCTCTACCTTTTTTTTTCTTTTTCTTTTTCTTTTTTTTTTTGAGACGGAGTCTTACTCTGTCGCCCAGGCTGGAGTGCAATGGCGCCAGACTCACTGCAGCCTCTGCCACCCAGGTTCAAGTGATACTCCTGCCTCAGCCTCCCGAGTAGCTGGGATTACAGGCACGTGCCACCACACCCAGCTAATTTTTGTATTTTTAGTAGAGACAGGGTTTCACCATGTTGGCCAGGCTGGACTTGAATTCTTGACCTCAGGCGATCTGCCTGCCTCAGCCTCCCAAAGTGCTGGGATTACAGCTGTGAGCCACCGTGCCCAGCTTTTCACCTCTACTTTTTTTGAATCACTATATGTACACATACACTATATATAATGGACACACCCCCCACACCTCCCCACATGTATATACATTCCAGTCCTAAAGGAGTATGCTTTCTAAGAGATACATGCTAAGTAAAGTAATTTAAACTTCCCTTACCTTTCTTGCTACATCCCGAGAGAAGTAGCTATAAGGAACAAATTTAAGATTACACTTGTCTCCTGTCTTGTGATTCACAATATCAATTTCACCAGACTGTAAAATGAAAAAATTCATAGTTTTATTAAGACTGGATAAATTCAATGTCTGCCAAACCCATGGTTCATAATTCTTTACTTTTCAATCTTACCTTCTAGTAATCCCTTGTTTAAGATTCCGATCTTAGCTAGCCTTGGGAATGCTATAGAATCCCTATGTAACCTTGGTTTTCCAGGTTGAGATCAAGACCAAGTGACTACTTGTTTTGAATTGTATCTCACATGTTAGATGGCATGATTTGACCTTCAGCACATATACTGAAATTCACATAATAATTTACCTTTCCAAACCAATCCCTCACTAGTACCCTTCATGAACTCTTCTGCTTAAATCAAAATACTCTACTCACAATTTCAAATTACATATGGTGGGCCTTTCTATACTTTACTCATTTCATTTTCCCTCCTTTCTTCTTCTTTTTTTAAAAAATTTTTTGTAGAGACAAGGTCTCACTATGTTGCCCAGGCTAGTCTCAGACTCCTGTGCTTCAGTGATCCTCCCAGTTTGGCCTCCCAAGATGTTGGGATTACAGGCATGAGCCAATATGCCCGGCCCATTTTCCCTTCCTTTCTATCTTCTGAATCCCAAACCACACTTTAAGATTCAGCTTAATTCCCACATCTACTGTGAGGCCTTTCCTGACTGCTCAGAAGACAGTATTCCCTCTTTTCTAAATTTACTGCAACCATTGTCTTAAGAGCAAACTGACAAACAGATACTATCGTAGGGCATCTTTTATATTAGTGTATGTTGCTGCACACTTTCCAACCTACACATTGGTCATGTATCTCCAATGATATAATAACTTCTTGAGGGACATCTCATCAGACTTTGTATCCCCAGGACCTAGCATACCGCCTGGCAATAAATATTTGATGAATAATGAAAGGATTAAGAGTTGGGGCCATGTTTGTTTTTTCCACCTGTCGTAGCACCCAACACTGTCCTAGCAGAATAGTCATTGATGAATGTTATAATTTGGTCATTTATAAACAATAATTTGTGGTACAGAAACTTGGGGAGGTAGAGGTAGGGTTACTGCCTGAGAGAAATTCCTTAGGAGAAACTGATGAATCAGTAGCAACATTCTGGGACCAGTTCACATGTCCTAAATACTGCAGAAATATATCTAAAGAGGTATTCTTTTAAACTTCACACGCACTTTAGGTACCTTTCCTCACCTGATCTATCCACAACTTGCCCACAATAATGTTGTGTACAGTTGTGGTAACTTTCTTCCAAGTGTAGTGGTGCCCAGTTGCATGGAAAATACAATGAATGGTACCTGGAAGCAGAAAGAGGTATCCAAATTAAGCCAAATGTCAGAAAAATAGCATCATGCAGCCTCAAAACAGTAAAGGATTAATTTCTTTCTACTGATGTTTATTACTTTTAGAAATAAAACAATAAAAATGACTTATACTTTCTTTTTTTTTTTTTTTTTTTTGAGACGGAGTCTCGCTCTGTCGCCCAGGCTGGAGTGCAGTGGCCGGATCTCTGCTCACTGCAAGCTCCGCCTCCCGGGTTTACGCCATTCTCCTGCCTCAGCCTCCCGAGTAGCTGGGACTACAGGCGCCCACCACCTCGCCCGGCTAGTTTTTTGTATTTTTTAGTAGAGAGGGGGTTTCACCATGTTAGCCAGGATGGTCTCGATCCCCTGACCTCGTGATCCGCCCGTCTCGGCCTCCCAAAGTGCTGGGATTACAGGCTTGAGCCACCGCGCCCGGCCGACTTATACTTTCTTAAATGCTGGAAGTATTGACTGAATTTTTCTCACTTGACTTTTAACAATCTATGAATAAAACATAACCAAATGATGACAAACCCTGGCAACTGATATACCTTAGCCAGGGCGCTGTGTTCTATAACACAACTGCAAAATTCACAGAAATAAGTCAAATGTGCCCCAACATGCATTGTGGAAGTAACTGCATTATGGAAGGAGCACACATTGGTAGTCTGTACTGAGACCAGGCTCTACTGTTAGATACTAGCTATGTGACCTTAAACAAACCACTTATCTAAGGCCCCTTAACTGTAAAAACAGAATAGTGGATAGAGCTGGGGCTTTGAAATCAGACAGAACTGGATTAAATCCTGGCCCTAGTCCTCATTAGATGTATGACCCTCTGTTATATAATGAAGAATAAAACCCTTATAATTTCCCAAGTGACAGGAGTATCTCTGTTATTTATGGTGGACCTTGACAATTTATACTAATGAGGTGACTCATGGTGGGCCCCAGAGAGCTAATGCTAATAACTTAGGATGAGAACAAGCCAGGCTCTACCATGTGATTAAAGACAGGGTTTTGAGTCACCTGATACTGGGTTAACTTCCTGACCTCCGGTGATGAAAGAGGATCTGGATATTGAATTAAATCCTGCAATCAAACCTAAATAATGAAGCCCTACTAAAATCTCTGGACACCAAAGCTCAGTGGAGTTTCCTGGTTGATGAATATATCAATGTGCCAAGAGGGTGATGTGCCCTGATTCCATGGTGACAGGGCACAAAGTTCTGTGTTCAGGACCCTCCCAGACCTCACCCTATGGGTCCCTTCGTTTGGCTGGCCCTGATTTGTACCCTGAATAATAAAACAGTAATGATAACTAGAGCACTTTCCTGAGTTCTGAGTCATTCTAATGAATTATCAAACCTGAGGTAGTTGTGGGAACTCCTGAACTTACAGCCAGTTATCAGAAGTGCAGGTGGCCTAGGGCCTCCAACTTGTTGCTGGTATCTGAAGCAAGGGCAATCTTGTTGGGTACTATGCCCTTAACTTAGGGAATCTGCGGGAACTCTGGGTGGTTAGTGTCAGAATTGCATTACAGTATTGCACTATGAATGTTTCAAGGGCCTTGGTTTTATCATCTGTAAACTCGGAATAACCCGTCCTACTGTGCAGTAAATGTCTGTTTATTTGCCTAATAAAATGCTTGAAACATATAGCTGACTCCTGTTCCTATGAGTCAATCTCCAATGAATACCAAAATCAGTGGTTTCACAGGAGAGATAATTGAGGATTCAAAATAATCAAAAATGTAAAAAGATAGATAGTTAATAATAGTCAATTCCAGGCCAGGTGGGATGGCTCACCTCTATAATCCCAGCACTTTGGAAGGTCAAAGCGGGCAGATCACTTGAGGTCAGGTGTTCAAGACCAGCCTGGCCAACATGGTGAAACCCCATCTCTACTAAAAATACAAAAAATTAGCTGGGTGTGGTGGTGTGTGCCTGTAATCCCAGCTACTCAGGAGGCTGAGGTGGGAGAATCACTTGAACCCAGGAGGTGGAGCTTGCAGTGAGCCAAGACCACGCCACGGCACTCCAGCCTGGGTGACAGAGTGAGACTCCATAAAATAAAATAAAATAAAAATAAAAAAGTCGATTCCAGTAAAAGTATAACCCTAAGTTCTCTCTGTAACCACTGATAAAAATAACTCACCAGTTGTGGTTTAGACATGTTTCTTACACAAAAAATTAAAGTAGCCCTAGTAGTTGGCAGATAAGGATAACAACAATGAAGGCGATGACATTAATGATGATAACAGCAACTCTGAGAACACTTGCTATGTACTAGGCACCGTGCTATTGCCTCCTCATGCATTATTTCATTTAATCTTCACAAACACCTTCGAAATATTTGCTCCACCTAAACATATTCTAAATCTCTGGGTTTCCTTTTTTTTTTTTTTGAGATGGAGTCTCGCTCTGTCGCCCAGGCTGGAGTGCAGTGGCCGGATCTCAGCTCACTGCAAGCTCCGCCTCCCGGGTTCACGCCATTCTCCTGCCTCAGCCTCCCGAGTAGCTGGGACTACAGGTGCCTGCCACCACGCCCAGCTAGTTTTTTTTATTTTTTGTAGAGACAGGGTCCCACTATGTTGCCTAAACTGGTCTTGAGCTCCTGGGCTCAGGTGACCCTCCCACCTCAGCCTCCCAAAATACTAGGATTACAGGCACGATCCACTGCACCCGGCCTAAATCTCTTAACCAATACCTCCTCCTCCACCATCTCATTCTATGAGGCCAGCATTCCCTGACACTAAAGCCAGACAAAGACACTATAAAAACCCAAAGCTATAGACTAATATCATATCCCTTATGAACAGTGATGTAAAAATCCTCAAAAAAAACCTAGGAAATTGAATTCAGCAGCATATTAAAAGGATTACACACCATGACCAGGTGGGATTTATTCCTGGAATGCAAGGATGGTTGAACACATAAAAACTGGTAAATGTAATACACCACATGAACAGAATGAAGGGTAAAAAAACACATGATCATCTCAATTGATGCAGAAAAAGCATGTGACAGAATTCAATACCCTTTCAGGATGAAAACTCTCAATGAGCTAGAAATACAAGGAAAACACCTCACCATAATAAAAGCCACATATGAAAACCCCACAGCAAATATACTCAATGGTGAAACACTTAAAGATTTTCTTCTAAGATCAAGAACATGGCAAGGATGCCCACTTTCACTGCTTCTATTCAACATACTACTGGAAGTTCTAGCCAGGGCAACTAGGCAAGAAAAATAAATAAAAGGCATCCAAGATGGACAGAAAGAGATAAAGTTACCTGTGTTTGCAGATGATCTTATATATGAACATGCTAAGAATTACACCAAAAAAAGAAATCCTGATAGAATTAGTAAATGAATTTAACAAAGTAACAGGGTATAAAGTCAACACACAAAAATTAGGTGCATTTCTATTATACACCAACAATGAATAATCTGGAAAGGATATTAAGAACAATTCCACTTATAATAGTATCAAAAAGAACACTTAGGAATTAACTTAATCAAGGAGGTAAAAACTGTAAAACATTGCTGAAAGAAATTAAAGTTAAGATAAATAAATGTAAACACATCCTATATTCATAGATTGGAAGACTCAACATTGTTAAGGTTGTCAATGCCACTCAAAGCAATCTACAGATTCAATGAAATCTCTATCCAAATCCCAAGATGTTTTCTGCAGAAATAGAAAAACCTATCCTAAAATTCATACGGAATCTTAAGGGACCACAAATAGCCAAAATAATCTTGATAAAGAACAAAGCTGGAGGACTCAAACTTCCTGATTTTGATACTTAACACAAAGTTAGAGTAATCTAAAAAGTGTGGTACTAGCATAAAGACAGACATATAGGCCAGTGGAATAGAACAAAGAGCCCAGAAACCAACCCTTCATATATGGTCAAATGATTTTTGGCAAGGATGCCAAGACTACTCAATGGAGACAGGACAGTCTTTTGAACAAACGGACTCACATGCAAAATAATGAAGTTGGACCTTTATCTAATACCATGTACAAAAATTAACTCAAAATAGATGAAAGACCTAAATGTAAGACCTAAAACTATAAACCTCTTAGAAGAAAACATAGGGCAAAAGCTTCACAATATTGGGTTTGGCAATAATTTTTTGGATATGACACCAAAACCAGAGGCAACAACAACAACAAAAAGACAAAACAGTCCTCCTGAACATTAAAAAATGTTGTGCAATAAATGACAATAGCAACAGAGTAAAAACGCAGCCTCTAGAATGGGAGAAAATATTTGCAGATCATATATCTGATAAGGGATTAATACCTAGAATATACAGAGAACTCCTAAAATTCAACAATAAAAAAAAACTAAAGAACTCAAGTCAACAATGGGCAAAGGAGGCTGGGTACGGCGGCTCACGCCTGTAATCCCTGCACTTTGGGAGGCTGAGGCAGGCGGGTCACTTGAGGTCAGGAGTTCAAGACCAGCCTGACCAACATGGTGAAACCACGTCTCTACTAAAAATACAAAAAATTAGCCGGGCGTGTTGCAGGGGGCCTGTAATCCCAGCTATTCTGGAGGCTTAGGCAGGAGAATCACCTGAACCCAAGAAGTGGAGGTTGCAGTGAGCCAAGATTGCACCACTGCACTCTAGACTGCATGACAGTGTGAGACTACATGTCAAAAAAAAAAAAGGCAAAGGACTTGAACAGATATTTCTCCAAAGACATACAAATGATAAATAAGTACATAAAAAGTGCTCAACAACACTAGTTATTAGAGAAATGCATGTCAAACCACAATGAGATACTACCTCATATCCCTTAGGATAGCTACAATACATTTTTTAAAAGTGTTGGTAAGGATATAGAGTAACGGGAACCTTTGTGCACTGTTGGTAGGAATGTATAACCACTGTCGAAGGCAGTATGGTAGTTTGCTCAAAAAATTAAGAATGTAATTGCCATGTGATCCAGCAATTCCATTTCTGGGTATATACTACAAAGAACTGAAAGCAGAGTCTTAAAGAGATATTTGTCGTTTTTGAAACTTTTTTTTTTCTTAAGACTTTAGGCAAAGAGATGAAAGGGTATTTGTATATTCACGTTCACAGCAGTGTTACTCACAATAGCTAAAACATGGAAGCAACCCAAGAGTCCATCAATACTTGAATGGATAAGCAAAATGTGGTACATACATACAATGGGATAAATATTATTCAGCCTTAAAATGAAAGGAAATTCTGACACTTGCTACCACATGGATGAACCTTGATGACATTACGTTAGGTGAAACAAGCCAGTCACAAAGCGACAAAAACTATATGATTCCACTTATAGGAGGTACTTAAAGTAGTTAAAACAGAGACAGAAAGTAGAATAGTGGGTGCCAGGGTTTGGGGAGGGAGAATAGAAAATTATTTTTTGGCCGGGTGTGGTGGCTCGCGCCTGTAATCCCAGCACTTTGGGAGGTCAAGGCGGATGGATCACTTGAGGTCAGGAGTTCAAGAACAGCCAGGCCAATATGGCCTGGCCATCTCTACTAAAACAACACAAAAATTAGCCAGGTATGGTGGCGGGTACCTGTGATCCCAGCTACTCAGGAGGCTAAGGCACAAGAATTGCTTGAACCTGGGAGGTGGAGGTTGCAGTGAGCTGAGATCATGCCACTGCACTTCAGCCTGGGTGAGAAAGTGAGACTCAGTCTCAAAAAAAACAAAAAACAAACAAACAAACAAAAAAGCCCGGTGCGGTGGCTCACGCCTGTAATCCCAGTACTTTGTGAGGCGGAGGCGGGTGGATCATGAGGTCAGGAGATCAAGACCACGGTGAAACCCCGTCTCTACTAAAAATACAAAAAATTAGCTGGGCGCGGTGGCGGGTACCTGTAGTCCCAGCTACTCAGGAGGCTGAGGCAGGAGAAAGGCGTGAACCCGGGAGGTGGAGCTTGCAGTGAGCTGAGATGGCGCCACTGCACTCCAGCCTGGGTGACAGAGCGAGACTCCGTCTCGGGAAAAAAAAAAAAGAAAATTATTTTTTAATGTATATAGAATTCCCATTTCATAAGATTAAGAGTTTTGGAGATGGAGGGTGGTGATGGTTGCACAACATTATGTATTCACTACTACTGACCAGTACACTTAAGAATGGGTAAGGTGCTAAATTTTATGTTACGTGTATTTTACAATTAAAAAATTGGGGACCAGGCACAGTGGCTCATGCCTGTAATCCAGCACTCTGGGAGGCCGAAGCAGGTGGATCACTTGAGGTGAGTAGTTCAAGACCAGCCAGACCAACATGGTGAAACCCTGTCTCTACTAAAAATACAAGTTAGCCAGTTGTAGTGGTGCACGCCTGTAGTCCCAGCTACTCAGAAGGTTGAGGCAGGAGAATTGGTTGAACCCGGGAGCGGGAGGTTGCAGTGAACTAAGATTATACTACTGCACTCCAGCGTGGGAGACAGAGTGAGACTCTGTCTGAAAAAAAATAAGTAATAAAAATAAAAAATATGAAATAAAAAAACTGGAAACAGGACAAGAAAAACAAGTCCTAGAGGTCAGAAGGCAGTGGGATATAAGCAAAATGCTGAAAGGAAAAGATTGTCAAAGCAATCATTCCTTTTTTTTTGTTTTGTAGAGATGGGGGTCTCCCTATGTTGCCCAGGTGGTATCAGACTCTTGGGCCCAAGTGATCCTCCTGCCTTGGCCTCCCAAAGTGTTGGGACTACAGGCGTGAGCCACTGCATCTGGGCCAAGAGTCTTAATTAAATCTATCTTTTTGGTCAGGCATAGTGGTGCCGCACGCCAGTAATCCCAGCATTTTGGGAGGCTAAGGCAGGTGGATCACTTGAGATCAGAAGTTCGAGACCAGCCTGGCCAACATGGTGGAACCCAGTTTCTACTGAAAATACAAAAATTAGCTGGGTGTGGTGGACAGCTGTAATCCCAGCTACTTGGGAGGCTGAGGCAGGAGAATCGCTTGAGCCTGGGAGGCGGAGGTTGCAATAAGCAGAGATTGCACCACTGCGCTCCAGCCTGGGCGACACAGCGAGCCTTTGTCTCAAAAAAAAAAAAAATAAAATAAAAAATCCATAAATAAAAATAAATGCACCTTTTTAAACTTCAAGCATATCAGCTAATTTCTATATCCTAGAACTTGATGAAGAAATTCTTATTTGCATTGGGCATGGTAGCTCACGCCTGTAATCCCAGCACTTTGGGAGGCCAAGGTGGGTGGATCATGAGGTCAGGAGTTTGAGACCAGCCTGGCCAACATGGTGAAACCCCGTCTCTACCAAAAATACAAAAATTAGCCGGGCACGGTGGCAGGCACCTGTAATCCCAGCTACTCAGGAGGCTGAGGCAGGAGAATCGCTTGAACCCAGGAGATGGAGCTTGCAGTGAGCCGAGATTGCGCCACTGCACTCTAGCCTGGGTGATACAGCAAGACTCAATCTCAAAAAAAAAAAAAAAAAAAGAAATTCATATTTTCCCCTTACAATAGCCTTATTTGGAAACTTCAGTTATATTTTCTAGAAGCATTCTTCTTTCCAAATGTCAAGCGTTCTAATCTTTTTAGCCTATTTTATAGGGAGACTCAAACTCATTGCCACTGCCTCCAAGTATCTTTAGGTACTTTCATTGGTCTGTATTAGATTTTCTTCAGTCCTGGCTATGACTTTTTCACAGTGGAGTTAACAGAACCATAATTTTGTACAAAGTTGTCCTGCTACCAAATAACCTCAAAACTGTCTTATCTTGTCAGACCTTCGTGAGAATATTGGGCTGATGTCTTCAGTGTCCTTTTTGCATTGTAATTGTAACTGATGGCTTGCAGTCTCTCCCTTTCAGTACAGCCTACTGATAAAGACAGTGGTCCCTGAAGCCAGATTGCCTCAACTCAGATTCCATACTAGCTGATTAAGCTGACCCTGACAACCTAACCTATCTATGCCTAGTTTTCTTTGTTTAAAAAATGGCAATAAAGGTGTCTATCTCATGGAATTATTGTTGGGCCTGAATGAGTTAATACATGAAAAGCACTAATATCAATGGCTGACCCATAACGAACACTCAACAAATGCTACTTCAATTATCAACATAAAAGTTTGGACTACTTTTCCCGAGATGCATTACTTCTTGCTGAACACACTGGAGCAGTGTATTAAACTGCCAGTCATCTATCTGTTCACTCACTCACAATCCTGTCCATAAATTTTTCTTTGGTTATATCTACTGGCTTAACAATAATTTTCTCTCTGAGAATTGAGTGCCATGGCAAATGTAAAAATTTCACTGCATGATTCGCCTTCCAAGCCACTGAGCCTAAAAGTGTTAAATACAGCCATCCCCAGGGCAGATATCTAGAAATTCCATTCTTTAGATTTCTATATTCAGCTTCCTATCACAAAGTCAATTCTTTCTTCAATCTCCCCATGAAGACCAGGATTTTTGTTTTGTTCACTTACACTTCCCAAACACTGAGAACCATGCCTGCCCCATGGCAGGTACTCAGTTAAGCAGCCGACATGTGGAGGAACTTAACAGGATCCTGGTGATCCAAATCTTAAATAACCATAGGAATGCAAATACTATCAAATTGTTTTCTTTTTAATTAATTTTGTTTTCTTATTTAATTAATTTATTTTTAAAATGAAGTTTCCCTAGGATAAGAGAAATGTTTTAACGTTAAAAAATTAGATCCTTAACAAATTACTAAAACTTAGAAAAATTAGATCCACCATCTATACCATGTTCATATATTCATTCCTCAAAGAAACCTAGATTAGTCAAATTATAGAGAAAATGTACCATATTTCATTAGTTAAGTTTATTGTTATCTTTTAGATGAATACTCTTCCCTTGGTATTTGTGAGGGACTGGTTATAGAACATCCTGCAGATACCACAATTTGGTCAAGTCACTCATATAAAATGGTGCAGAGTATCTGCATGTAACCTGCACATATCCTCTCCCTCGTATACTTACATTACTTATAATACATAATACAATATAAATGCTATAGAAATAGGTTTTTTTTGGTCTTTTTTTGTATCATTATTTTTTATTATTTCTTTCCCACCAGTATTTTTTCTTTTCTTTTTTTTTTTTTTTGAGACGCAGTCTCGCTCTGTCACCCAGGCTGGAGTGCAGAGGCCAGATCTCAGCTCACTGCAAGCTCCGCCTCCCGGGTTTACGCCATTCTCCTGCCTCAGCCTTCCGGAGTAGCTGGGACTACAGGGGCCCACCACCTCGCCCGGCTAGTTTTTTGTATTTTTTAGTAGAGATGGGGTTTCACCGTGTTAGCCAGGATGGTCTCGATCTCCTGACCTCGTGATCCGCCCGTCTTGGCCTCCCAAAGTGCTGGGATTACAGGCTTTTTTTTTTTTCTGAGAGGGAGTTCTGCTCTTGTCACCCAGGCTAGAGTGAAATGGCTCGATCTCAGCTTACTGCAACCTCTGCCTCCTGGGTTCAAGCAATTCTCCTGCCTCAGCCTCCCGAGTAGCTGGGATTACAGGCACCCAACACCACACCTGGCTAATTTTTGTATTTTTAGTAGAGATGGAGTTTCACCATGTTGGCCAGACTGGCCTTGAACTCCTAACCTCAGGTGATCCGCCTGCCTCGGCCTCCCAAACTGCTGGGATTACAGGCATGAGCCACCACGCCTGGCCCTCAGTACTCTCAGTGTCCATGAATGCAGAATACCCAGGTATGGACGGCTGACTGTACCTAACCATCCATGGAATGAAATATAATTCATCCCTTTAGAGATCCTCAAGGGGCCTCTGAAACTCTTCTCTATGGCAAAACATCACATTGCAATATGGCCACTGACACCCTAATTCTGCAAATAAGATGGTAACATCCCAGTCATTTACTACTCTTAAGCTAATACTTCTGAAATTGTTAGCTGCAAAGACAATTAAGCATGTAGAAGCTTTTTAAAGCTCCTTGGTAAAGATTAAGACTGATGTATCACTTAGTCCCCTTTTCATTTAGGGACCTTCTGTATATTAACCATGAAATTAGAGGTAACACTGCAATTTCTCCCTTTACATATGTTACAAAACATTTGTGAATTTTTTTCTGGCTAATTTCTAGTTTGCACTATGTTTGCTGCATTTGTGTTTCTGAGCAAAGGTGAATTCATTAAAGAAGCAGTCTATATTGCAGTATTTAAGAACTGTAGCTATGCTTCGTGAAAGACTAGAACCTGGAAATGGAAAGCCACCAGCAGCTCAGGGAGTTATGGTCAGCTCTGTCTCTTGGGAGCTACTTGGTTTCTCTAATTGCTTTATGCTTTGATCTCTTTCTGTAGAGCAGCTTTTACTCTTCAGTACACACTTGGCCAAACATGGTTGCTCTAGTTCAAGAAAGCATTGAGAAGCTCTACTACACTTTTTGAATAATTGGACTTCTTCTAAGGTATAGGATCTCTAACATTGTATATTAGGATTCCATTCCCAGGACTGATTCTGACACAAAATTAACTTGTAATCCAATAAGAGTTTTTGTTTTTTGGGGTTTTTTTTCTTTCTTTCTTTGTTTTTGAGATAGAGTTTCACTCTGTAGCCCAGACTGGAGTGCAATAGCACAATCTCAGCTCACTGCAACCTCTGCCTCCCGGGTTTAAGCAATTCTTGTGCCTCAGCCTCCGAGTAGCTGAGACAACAGGTGTGTACCACCACAGCTAATTTTTTTGTATTCTTAGTAAAGAGGGGGTTTCACCATGTTGCCCAGGCTGGTCCAGAGCTCAGACAATCTGCCCGCCTTGGCCTCCCAAAGTGCTAGGATTACAGGTGTGAGCCACCGTGCCCAGCCCCAAGTAAGATCTTTTTAAAATAAAGTTTCACTGACCTAGAATTCAGCCATTACATAATTGATACCTAACCCATCAGGTAGAGGAAGAGAAAAGGGAGGAAGGAGAGGAGAAAGCGGAGGGATTAGCTGAGAAACCTAACCTTGCAATCATGAGTTCTGATTTACAGAGAGAACCTGATTGCTAGAGAAAGGAGAAAAACACCACCAGTTAAGAGACAGAATTTTTTTAAAACATGCATGCTAGAATTTGTGTTCTAAATAGTGCTTAGAGATGCATTAAACATAGCTAAGAGGATAAAGAATTTAGGACTAGATGAGTCCTTAAAGAGTTTCTAGCCTCCACACTCATTTGATAGCTGAAAAGTTAAAATCTGCCCAAAGCCAGTCAGTGAGGGTCAGTGCCTGAATCAGACCTCCTGTCTCCTGACTCTTGAGCCAGTGACCTCCTCCATCGTGCCAGAAAACCTTTCATTCCAGGAGCATTAATTCTGACAAAGATGGGAACCTTACCGAGGGGCATAATGGAGAGGTATTTGCCTCGAAACTTGCTGGTGATTTTGATTTCCTGACGCAATGTCCAGCCATTTTTGGACTCAGCATGGTGCGCAGCAGCAGGGGGATGATGACTCACCTTGAAGAAATCAGGTTCAAATTAAGAAGGCAGAAAGGAGAAGAAAAAGATACTGCCTATAAATTGGTGAGAAACACCCAAAATTCACACTTGATGTTTTTACACCCACAACAGTAGCTGAATACCAGAACCTCCAGTGTCTCCAATGCTGAAGTTCTGAAGAAAAAGAATAAAAGCTGGGATGACAGGGACTAGAATTTCTGCAAACATTAAGACCCAGGGGATTAACCAAAAAATTATCTCTTTCTTCAGAAAGGAAATGCGTTATGGTCCTGAGGCTCCTTTACCTGCTCACAGAGTGATCGGTACCCATTCTCCTCTAATCGGTCCAGCTCAAAGGTCTCTCCAAGCAGTGGGTTGAATGGCTTACTGGTGCGGAAGACAGTAGTGGAGTAGGAGGACACGGTGAAAGCTGCAACATAACAGAGCTGTTCTAGAGAATTCTCACATTTTGCAGCTCGGTCTAACAGCTCATGGTATTCCAGATCTTCAGTAAGGCGCTGAAGCATGGACAAGGGCTCATTAAAGTTTACCTGTAAGGAAAAGAACAGTTACAAAAACTCTGCCCACCCATCTATATGAGACAGTTTAATTTTTTTGCAGTTGAGGAAATAAATCACTGGGGAAAGAGGGCTTTGCTCAGTAGAGCAGCTCTAATATTTAATCCGCAAACAACCCATTCTCCTTGTCAACTGTTCATGTCTGTGAGTGGCAGAAATCCCTGTTTTCATTTCACTAACTGTAAGCTCTTTGAGATGGTAAGCATGCCTCTTCTGGTGAGCACTACATACCCAAGATCCATCAGTGCCTGGCCCACAGAAGACCATCATCAAATAGGTGTTGGATAAGTTTTTTAAAAAATAAATGTAATGTATTTTAGCACAAGTATACCCAGAGAGGAAGTCAGGTATTTAAAATTCTTGGAGAATGAAAGAAACAGTAGTAAATTATAAGTATAGTTGTATCCTGACTAGTTATAAAAGTTAGCTTTCACCCTGGACAAAACAATTGCTAAGTCTCAGTTCAGTTCTGCATCAGGCCAGGATTCTGACTTCTCCTCTGAGGCTGGATAATTGTGTTTCTGGGAGTGAAGTGCTCATGATGGGGGTTGAGAGGGGGCTGTGCATGCTCTTACTTTTCTAATTTTGAAGCCAGCTTAAGGTGACCAAGTACTGGATAAAGCAAGCATGTGTGTGTATATGTCTGTGAAGCAGGGGTTGGGGGCTTCTGTTGCGGGAGATGTTCATTCATTCATTTATTCACTTACTCATTCCACAAATATTTATTGAGTACCCATGTGTGCCAGACCCTATGCTACCCACTGGGTACAGAGAAGCAAACAAGAGAAGCTGACTTTTTTGGGGAGTGGAGGGGTAGGGAGTGAGAAACATTGTTAATGCTCCCCACCCATCTACTCCCCAAAAAAGTCAGCTTCTAAATTAACTCTTTGAAATTTTAAATGATTTTACTATGTAAAAATTCACTATAAAACAAGTCGGGTTCCCAAGTTAGTCCATAAAGCTTATTTAATTAACAACATAGATGAACAAGTCTAAATATTATTAGCCTGAGTTCTAAGTCTAGAGAAGAAAAGAAGAAAAAAATTCCCTTTTTAGTGAACGGTTCTGGCTTTAAGCAACACTTTAGTTAAACAAACAAAAAAAACACAACACTTTTCTTTCTGATGTTTCACCTCTTTCAGCATTTTTGTTCACCCTCCTACTCACCAACCTCTGAGCTACATATTACCCTAATACTTGCTATCCCCCTCAATTGTGAAATTAATATCGTATGACTTTTAACTGTAAAAAACTTTGAAAACAAAGTATCAAGGAAAAAATTTTCTTGAAATGAGATCACCACTATTAACATTTTCAGTTTGTTTCTATACATTCATACATTTTTTTAAAGTAATAAACTTGGCCACGCGTGGTGGCTCATGCTTACAATCCTAGCACTTTGGGAGGCTGAGGCGAGTGGACTGCTTGAGCTCAGCAGTTTGAGATCAGCCTGGGAAACATGGCAAAACCCCATCTCTATAAAAAAATACAAAAATTGGCAGGGTGTGGTGGCGTGCACCTGTAGTCCCAGTTAATTGGGAGGCTGAGGTGGGATGATGGCTTGAGCCCAGGGGGCAGAGGTTGCAGTGAGTCAAGATCATGCCACTGCACTCTAGCCTGGGTAACAGAGTGAGACCCTGTCTCAAAAAAATAAAAATAAATAAATAAATAAAATAAAATTAAATTCATAAACTACAGCCTGCTTTTTCTCTGAGAAATATCCCAAATGTTTCTCTGTGAACATTTTCCAATGAACACAGAGCCACAGGACCAACAACACTCATCCTTTGAGAAACAGGACCTACCAAAACAGTGTGCCATACTCCAGAGCCCTCTTCCCCACATTGATAGACAAGCAGTATGAGGACACGAATGCACACTGAGGGGTGGTGGGTTGAGAAAGCCCTAATCTTCGATTCTTTTTAAAGAGGGCACTTATTAACTACACCCAACAAAATCTCTCAGTGGCAGAATTTCAGGCAACATGAAGTAACATTTCCATACATTTTGAGGAAAACTGGGGACAGGCAGTGTACTCCACTGGTGGTACTAGACATACCAGCAGTGCATGGGACTAGAATCAGCACATTTTTATCACTGCTTTTCACACACACACAGCCTTGCCCATCAACAACCAGTTTCTCCAAAAGTGCCAAGCTTCTTATAATGGTCATTTTATTACTCAAAAGCCAAGCAGGGAAACAAATGAGTCTGAGTATTTAAAGTGGAAGGAAGGAGGGAGTTACACAGCTGATGAAAAATTGGGCAGCCAAAAAAAGACAACCCAGAGATTAGCAGCAGCAGGAAGCTATAACCATTGGTAGGGTGGAGAGATGGGGAGAAGCAGCAGTATTTCTACAGCTCAGAGGTGGAGGTCCAAGAGAGGAGGATCAGGAGAATGTAAAACATCAAGGCGGGGGAGGCCTGTCCAGTGAACACTGGAGCACACAGGTGCTGCCAGAGCACCACTCAAGAGGGCATAGAGGAAGAGACTTCCGACAGCTATAACCTCCTACTGGTATCTTGCATTAGTGAAGCCCAGCCAGACTCCAGTAGCCACGGAAGCCTGAAAAAACACTTCCTAGAGGGATTAGTTTTCCTGTGTCACAGCCCAGAGTAGGGGAAGGGTGAAGACTTGATCTGTGGGCAAAACGGGTACAGGATTGTACATTCCTAAAGGCAGTATCAACAAGGGAACTAATGGTAAAGGAGAACAGAGAAGTCACCTAGACCCAGAAGCTATTTCTTTTTTTTCTTTTTTTTTTTTTTTTTTTGAGACAGAGTCTGACTCTGTTGCCCAGGCTGGAGTGCAGTGGCACGACCTCGGCTCACTGCAACCTCTGTCTCCCAGATTCAAGCAATTCTCCTGCCTCAGCCTCCCGAGTAGCTAGGATTACAGGCGTGCGCCAACATGCCCGCCTAATTTTTATATTTTTAGTAGAGATGGGTTTTCACCATGATGGTGAAGGTCTCAAACTCCTGATCTCAAGTGATCTGCTCGCCTCAGCCTCCCAAAGTGCTGGGATTACAGGTGTGGGCCACCGCGCATGGCACCAGAAGCTTTTTTTTTTCTTTTTTGAGACGGAGTCTCACTCTGTTGCCCAGGCTGGAGTGCAGCGGCTCGATCCCAGCTTACTGCAAGCTCCGCCTCCCGGATTCACACCATTCTCTTGCCTCAGCCTCCCGAATAGCTGGGACTACAGGTGCCTGCCACTACACCCGGCTAATTTTTGTATTTTTTAGTAGAGACGGGGTTTCACCGGGTTGGCCAGGATGGTCTCGATCTCCTGACCTCGTGATCCACCCGCCTCGGCCTCCCAAAGTGCTGGGATTACAGGCATGAGCCACTGTGCCCGGCCAGCACCAGAAGCTCTTTCTAAGCAGAAACTACATTTCTGAGACTGCAATGACATGCCTTTCCAGTCCACTTTCCCACTACTCCCTTCAAGGCACCTAATACTCCAGGCAAGTGGGGAATCTCTTCAAGCCCCCAATAAACTAATTATTATTTTAGGTTTATCCTAAGGTTACTCATGGCCTTTTCTTACCTGAAGGTCAACCTTTTTTTGAGACAGGGTCTCGCTCTCACCCAGGCTGGAACGCAGTGGTGAGATCATGGCTCACTGTAGCCTCAACCTCCCGGGCTCAAGTGATCCTCCCGCCTCAGCCTCCCAAGTAGTTGGGACTACAGGCACACACAACCATGCCTGGCTAACTTATTATTATTATATATATATATATTTTTTTGAGACAGAGTCTCGCTTGTCATCAAGGCTGGAATGTAGTGGCACCATCTCGACTCACTGCAACCTCTACCTCCAGGGTTCAAGCCATTCTCATGCCTCAGCATCCCGAGTGGCTGGGACTACAGGCACACGCCACCACGCCCCACTAATTTTTTGTATTTTAGTAGAGACAGGGTTTCATCATGTTGCCTAGGCTGGTCTCGAACTCCTGAGCTCAGGCAATCCACCCACCATGGCCTCCCAAAGTGCTAGGATTAGAGGCATGAGCCACTGTGCCCAGTCGAATTTTTTATTATTTGCAGAGACAGGTCTCCCCATGTTGCCCAGACTGGTCTTGAAGTCTTGGGCTCAAGCGGTCCTCCCCAGTCTCCCAAGTGTTAGGATGCACCCAGCCCAATACTTTTCTAACAAAAATTCTACATATTTATACATAAACCTATTTGTTTTCCAAGACCCAGTTAATTAATTACTTCGACATCTGCTGAATGATTTACACATGCCAGGCACAGGGCTAAGCATGGAGGATATAAAGACTATCAACATGTAGCCCCTGATCACGAGGAATGCAGTCTATGAAGAGGCAAAAACTACACATTGGTCCATAGCTTCAAGAGGGTAGGGGGAATGCTTCTGTATTTTTGTATGCTAAGTAGCTGGCTGTTGACAAAACCTGTAGCCACTTGCCCATCCCCACTATCCATTCTTCCCTTCTTCTACAACTGGTAGAACCCTTAATTTTTCACAAGGTCATGTCATCCAGAACAGAAGTCTTCATTTCTAGCCTTCTCTCCAGCTACCTGTGGCCATATAGCTAAGTTTTAGCCACAAAGCTTTAAGTGATAGTGATTTATGCAACTTCCAGGAAGCATCTTCTTGGTTTTTTGAGACAGAGTCTAGCTCTGTCATCCAGGCTGGAGTACTGTGGTGTGATCTCAGCTCACTGCAACCTCTGCCTCCTGGGTTCAAGCGATTCTCCTGCATCACCCTCCCAAGTATCTGGGACTACAGGTGTGCACCACCACGCACGTTTAATTTTTGTATTTTTAGTAGAGATAGGGTTTCACCATTTTGCCCAGGCTGGTCTTGAACTCCTGACCTCAAGTGATGCACCTGCCTCGGCCTCTCAAAGTGCTGGGATTACACGCATTAGCCACTGCATCCAGCCAGGAAGCACCTTAAAAGGTACAGCCTTTCCTCTTTTTCCGTTTTCCAGCTGGCTGGAATGAGGCTCTGATGACTCAAGCTGGAGCAGCCACTTGGGCCTGCGGACTGAGGCCAAAGGCAGCAGAACCCCAGGATAGAAAGAAACCTGGCCCTGACACCACAGACTATGGCACTAGCCCTGGACCACCTACTTCTGGGCTTGAACACAATAATGAGTTAAGTCAACATTTGTTTAAGGCAGAGGGTTGACAGCTTTTTCTGTAAAGGACTGGATAGTAAATATTTAGGCTTTGAGGGCCATATGGTCTCTGCCACAACCACTTAACACTGCTGTTGTAGGATGAAAGCAGCTGCAGATGATACGTAAATGAAAGAGTATCACCATGCTCCTATAAAACGTCATGGATGTTAACATCTGAATTTCATCTAATTTTCACATCACAAACTATTATGCTGTTTGTTGAGCCCTGGCTTAAACTGATATATTCTGATTTTTTTGTTTTTGCATCCCCAACCCCACAGCTGGCCTCAAGAATTTGTTTCTTTAATAAATTGAACCTATATCTTCTATACCTAACTGAAAACTAGGACAACATCAGGCAAATAGTAGACACCCAGAAAATACTTGTGAAATGAGCAAGCAGTGATACACACTGTTTACACCATAAACAGTGGAACTTGTTGGAACACAAAGGAGAGACATTTCATCCTGATAGGAAGCACTGGAGGAGGTCTGCTGAAAAAGACACACTATAGCTGCATCCTGAAGAAATGGGTATTAGCCACAGCAGAAAAAAGGTGGCAAGTGTTGATAGGGAACTGACAGAAGTCCATGCAGAAAGAGCAGTATGTACAAATGCCCTGAGGGAAAGGACAGGATGCCTGAAGGTAATCCTAATGACTAGAACTCGGGACATGTGGGGTGGAGCCTTGCCCATGGGGAGGAGTTACCAAGCCCCCTAAGGTATCTGGACTATGCTGAAAGCAATGAAGATCCAGTAAAGGATTTTAAGCTGAGGACTGATATTTGCCATTTTTCAAAAATCACTCTGACAACAGTGTAGACAGATTGGAGGAAGACATGACAGGGGGCAGGGAGGTCAGCCCAAACACCATCTTTGCCATGGGGAGGGTCCTCATCTTTCTGGTTTGAATGAACGATTTTTGCTTCGGTATTCCCTAAGCCTTTGTCTGTGTTGTACTTTCCATAATACTATCACAGAAAATAATGTTTTCTACCTGTTTTCATGTCTGTCTCTTTTAAACTACATGCTTCTTGAAAACAAAAACTATGATGTATTTATCTTTGCATGCATGTCCCCAGTGCATCTAGCATAGGAATTTGCTCAAAAATAACTGTTACTGAAAATACACATCTGATTCTAGGTGATCTGGGAACATATCAGATCCAGAGCCAAAATTAAAGCAGCTAAATTTAAGGAACAGTTTATGACTGTAAAGGTAAAAGAGACCATGCCACAAACTGCCGCACAAGTGGGTGGGGCTGTCATATCAGCACTCTTTCCACTGAGGCTTGAGAGGAACTCCTGGCAGCAGCTCCAGTGTACAAGAGCCTTACCGGCATGGGGATCTTAGAGAGTTCTTTTCCAATGCAGTTCTTCATGATGCTCCATAAATTGAGGCTATAGTTTGGCTTGTATGGTATTCTGGTTCTTTTTTCCTTTTTGGTCTCCTCCAGCTGATGCTTGTACTGAGAGCAAAAACAAAGCCATTCAACCACCCACAAAGAACAGAAAACCTGGTATTTATAACCTTCCCTTCCCCCATGCTAAAAAAAGAAAAAAAAAATCAGTTTCTCTTAGCACTTCACAAAAAAAAAAAAAAAAAAAAAAAAAAAATTCCTTGGGAATCACAACCCACGTCCCTCACCTCTGACAACTCCCATATAAGAGTTACCTGTTCATCAAGGCTGATGTCACTGCTGGCTCCACTGATATTGCTGCCAGTACGTCTGTACGGATGGGAAACACAGGAGAATGAGAACAAAAACCAGAACTAGAGTTTGGTCCTGGACATTTCTTTACAAAGCAGAATGCCAAGTATACTGTATAAACTTATTGATGGGTGATCAAATGACAACATTTAGAATAGGAATGAATTTAAATATCTCTGGAGAATTTGTTTATGTAAAAAAGCTGACACTTTTTCACTTATGAAAAAGGGCCCATTCTACAAACAGATCTTGAGACAAAAAAGAAAAAAAAAAAAAGGAAAAGGGCCCAGACTGAATATTGACAATTACAATACTCTCACTGAAATGTTTTTAACCTTTTGATGGCCAAATATGTTTAGTTTCTTCAACAATCAAGGATAACTTACTTGTGGCCCAAATTTTCAGGCATGGTGATGATCTCAGGTGCATCAAAAAATTCATTCTCATCATCTTCATCACTCATGTCCCCTTTGCCAGAGCAGCACTGATCTACAAGAAGAAAAGCCCCATTTGTTGACTTTGGTTATCTTTACTAAATGTCTGATAGAGCAAGTTCTTTTAAACACTAGCCACAAACACAGCAAAAAATGGTAGACAGCAGTGGAAAATCCAGAATAAATCAATGGGTTCCAATTCCATTTCACACGAGTCAGTGACTGTGGAGAGTTTGGAGTTCTCCTATCAATTGCAGAAAACCATCTGGCTCAGCTTAGACCAGGCTACCTGAGAGCTAAGCGTCTTACCTTTACCAGAACCCACACTGCCAGGAGTGTTTGCCGGCAGCACCGTGGCTCCTCGGAAGGCCCTCTCCAGGTGATTATGCTGCTTCGCCAGCTGCTCAAGGGTCTCTTCCAGTCGGATACGCTGGTCTCTTTCGTACTGTAGTGACTTTTGCCATTTTTTACTATGGGTCTGGGCTAACATGAGGAAATCTCTGCAGGCCTGTATGGAGAAAGCGTTGACTGTGTCACCTCAACTAGTCAGTTTCCCCTCAGGCTTCTGCAAGCCCATTGAGTAACCTTATTCCGGGAACTTTTAACTGGCAAATTACAATGAAAGACTTTCCCTTTTATGCCAAGGTATCAGGGACAGCTAGCTCCATGCTGAAATCAAGGTCAAACACAGAAAAAAAGTAAATACGGTTATCACGGTTCTTTTATACTTTCCTGGTCATAAGAACCAAACAAACGCCAAGTGAGCAGTAAACCTAGACAAAGTATTTGTGGCAACATCAGAAAGAGCAGGTATGTGAACTGCACCAAAAGTAGAGAACTGTTGACTGAAAGAAGGATGACAGCACACACAGGATAACTACTTTCAACAAATTCTTGACTAAACTCAAGTAACTGAAAGCTAAGGAATTCAGACACCAAGAACAGAGAATCTACACTGAGGTAGTCTAGTATGGGGAAACTCATTTTGTTTTTATTTTGGTCACTAAGAGAAACAACTGATCTTAAAAATTAGGAGCCTTCCAGTGTGCAGGAAGAAGGGTTAAAAAGAAAAATATTAGAAGCCTACTTGAAAAACCAAAGAAGGCATTTAGAGAAAAAACCCACAAACATGATTATACCAAGTCCCTCCACTGGCTCCCCACTAACATGAGGATCAAATACTAACTATTGGTTATGAACATAAAGGGACCTTCACAATACTGCCTTGTATTCTCCTCGCCAGGCAGGTGTACTTAGCACTGCACCCTACAATGCAGCCACACTGAATTGTTCACCATTTCTTGGACACAGATTTCGGGGCACAGGCTGGAGTGGAACGCAGATCACAGTTCAATGCAGCCTCAACCTCGCCAGGCTCACGTGATTCTCCTACCTCAGCCCCGCCGAGCAGCTGGGACTACAGGTATGTACTACCATGGCCGGCTAATTTTTGTATTTTGTAGAGATGGGATTTTGCCATGCTACCCAGACTGGTATCGAACCTATGGACTCAAGCGATCTAACCATCTCGGCCTCCCAAAGTGTTGGGATTACAGGCATAAGCCACCGTGCCCGGCGGTGGACACAGATTTCTTTCAGGCCTGCCTACTTCAGCATATGCTATTCACTCTACCTTGAATGCCCATCCCTATCCCGTTTCTAAGAAAGGGGAAATATTTCTTTAAGATCTATGGCAAATGTTACTTTGTGACACCTCCCCACCAGTCTCATAAGCAGCCAGTCTCTTCTCTACATTTCCATTGCATTTTGCACAAACTTCTATTTTACACATGCACGGCAGTATCGTGACTGATTTTCTATCTCTCCAGATGGATCATATGCAATTTAAAGACACATTTTTGAGCTTATTCATATATAGATCTCCAGCTCCTAATTTAGTTGCTCTGTACATAACAGGGATCTGATAAAGTTTGCTTAATAAATAAACAAAGGAAGGAGGCAAGCAACGTAAGCTTAAAAGGCTGTTCCCTGTTATATAGAGAAGCTAAAAGGTAAACAGGATATTTACTCCCATGGTTTCAACCATTGCCTATAGGTTAACGGTTACTAAATCAGTAATTCTAGCCTAGCCCTCACTGAGATTCAGAATAGAATATCCAACTCCCTATTCAACGGCTCAAAGTAACTTCAAAATTAATGCGTCCCAAAGTGAACTCATCACCTTCCGTTTTTGTTTGTTTGTTTTTGTTTGTTTGTTTCTTTAAGACATGTTCTTGCTCTGTCACCCAGGCTGGAGAGTAGTGGCACAATCATGGCTCACTGCAGCCTCAACCTCCCAAGTTCAACTGATCCTCCTACCTGAGCCTCCCAAGTAGCTGGGACTACAGGAATGAGCCACAATGCCCAGCTAATTTTTGTAGTTTCTATAGAGATGGGATTCTGCCATGTTGCTCACGCTAGTCTTTCAACTCCCAGGCTCAAGGGATCCACACCTGGGACTACAGGTGTGAGGCACCACGCCCAGCCTCATCAGTTTCCTATGTTATCTCTGCTTTTCCCTTTGATGTTCTCCAACCCAACTTTCAGGGCCCTCCCAGTTGTCCAAGCCAGAAAATTAAGGAGCATCCTTCTCTTACTTTTGTCTCCTTCCTCATAGCCAGTAATCAAGTCCTACTGATTCTTCTTTAATATTTAAAAAATCTGTACACGTCTTTCCATCCTCCATACTCAGAAACAGTACAGAGTGCATACTCTGGAGTTGGACTGGTAGGGCTCAAATCACAGATCCTTCCCACTATCTAGCTGTACAAACATACGTAAGTTATTTTACCTCTCTGTGCCTCATCTTCCTTTTCCATAAACAAATAATAACAATAGAGTACCTCATAGAGTTGCTGTTTTACATGTAAGCACTTAGAACCATATTAGGCTCACAATAAACATTCAATAAGGTGTTATTATCATCATAAGCTGGGCATGGTGGCACACGTATATAAAACACTTTGGAAGGCCAAGACAGAGCGTCAGTACCTGAGGCCAGGAGTTTGAGACCAGCCTGGACAACATACAAGACCCCATCTCTGTATAAAAATTCAAAAAAGATATAAAAATTTTAAAAAGAGGCTGGGTAGAGTGGCTCACACCTTTAATTCCAGCACTTTGGGAGGCTGAGGCAGGCAGATCACCCAAGGTTAGGTGTTTGAGACCAGCCTGACCAACACAGTGAAACCCCATCTCTACTAAAAATACAAAAATTAGCCAGGCATGGTGATGTGTGCCTGTCCCAGCTACCTGGGAGAATGAGGCAGAAGAATTGCTCGAACCCAGGAGGTGGAGGTTACAGTGAACCAAGATTGTGCACTGCACTCCAGCCTGGGTGACAAAGTGAGACTCTGTCTCAAAAAAAAAAAAAAAAAAAAAAAGTTGAGTGTAGCGGCTCTGCCTATAATCCCAGCTACTCAGGAGGCTAAGGAGTGAGACTCACTTGAGCCTGGGTGCTTATGGCTGCAGTGAGCTCTGATGGTGCCACTGCACTCCAGCCTGGGTGAGAGAGCAATACTCCGTCTCTAAAAAAAAAAAAGAAAGAAAAAGAAAAAGGCCAAGCACGGTGGCTCATGCCTGTAATCCCAGCACTTTGGGAGGCCTAGGCAGGTGGATCACGAGGTCAGGAGTTCAAGACCAGCTGGCCAAGATGGTGAAACCCCATCTCTACTAAAAACACAAAAAATTAGCTGGGCATGGTGGTGTTGAGCCTGTAGTCCCAGCTACTTGAGAGGCTGAGGCAGGAGAAATGCTTGAACCCGGGAGGTGGAGGTTACAGTGAGCTGAGATCACACCACTGCACTCCAGCCTGGGTGACAAAGCGAGACTCCATCTCAAAAAAAAAGAAAAAAATTATGACTGCATCAAAATTGGTCTCATCTTCTAATCCACTACTACCAAGCTTAGTATGATCTGCACCCCTTCCTTTCCCCCACAATTAACTCCTCCCAAGCCTCATGCTAGCTACTTCCTTGCCTGACTAACAGTCAATTACCAGCCGTTCCCAGACTCTGGGGAAAGGGATGGATCTGAATATCCCATACCAGTAGCTGGATCAAAGCTTCTCCCTCATTCCCTTTTATTTTATCTTATTTTATTTTATTTATTTATTTATTTATTTATTTATGAGACAGAGTCTTGATTTATTTATTTATTTATTTATTTATTTATTTATTTATGAGACAGAGTCTTGCTCTGTTGCCCAGGCTATAGAGTGCAGTGGTGTGATCTCAGCTCACTGCAACCTCTGCCTCCTGGGTTCAAGTGATTCTCGTGCCTCAGTCACCATGTCTGGCTAATTTTTTTATTTCTTTTAGTAGAGATGGGGTTTCACCACATTGGCCAAGCTGGTCTTGAACTCCTGACCTCAGGTGATACACCTGACTCGGCCTCACAAAGTGCTGGGATGAGGCCACCATGCCTGGCCTCATTCCCATTTAGTAATACTGACTGCAATTAAAATTTGCCAGAGACAATCATATGTCAGGCACTTCATATCAATTATCTGACAGAAGCCTTTCAACAAGCCTTTGAAGTATCTACTAGTATCATTACCATTTATAGATAAGGAATTGATGTCACAGAGGATGCAGGTTGCCCTAAGTTATACAGCTAGGTCACAGAGGCAGTTGGACAGGATGCAAGTTGCCTCAAGTTACATAGATAGGTCATGGAGGCAGCTGGCCTCCAGGCCCCAAGCTCTAGCTTGCCTTTCTTCATAGGAAGACTCTCACTGCTCCTTCAGAATTTAGTTGAGGAAATTAGAGAAATTTCCTAGTCTGAGCCAAATACTTCCGAAGTGCTATACCACAGTGGCCTGTGCTAATTTCTATCAAGTCACTTAGCATAGTCCCTAATGATCCCTTTAATTCTTCAACCCTCACTAAATAGTGATCTTCCTGAGGACACGGACCATATCTGCCCTCAGCAATATCCACTAGCACAGTTTGTGAAACACAGCTCATGCTCAATAGATGGCAGATGAATATATTAAAAGTGTCAAATTTACTTCTCTGGTTAGATTCACTTTAAGAGTTAGAAAAGTTCTATCCTAAGCAGTCAAGAAACTGAAGCAGACATAAAAAAGAACAATATTGGCCGGGCGCGGTGGCTTAAGCCTGTAATCCCAGCACTTTGGGAGGCCGAGATGGGCGGATCACTAGGTCAGGAGATCAAGACCATCCTGGCTAACATGGTGAAACCCCGCCTCTACCAAAAAAAAAAATACAAAAAAACTACCCGGGCGAGGTGGCAGGCGCCTGTAGTCCCAGCTACTCAGGAGGCTGAGACAGAAGAATGGCGTAAACCCGGGAGGTGGAGCTTGCAGTGAGCTGAGATCTGGCCACTGCACTCCAGCCTGGGCAACAGAGCAAGACTCCGTCTCAAAAGAAAAAAAAAAAGAACAATATCATGTCCTTTGCAGTAACATGAACGCACCTGGAGGCCAACATCCTAAGTGAATTAATGCAGACACAGAAAAAAAAAAAAAATGTGTTCTCACTTATAAGTGGGAGCTAAACATTGGGTACACACCAACACAAAGATAGAAACAATAAACACTAGGGATTCCAAAAGTGGGGAGGAAGAGGACCAAAGGTTGAAAAACTACCTGTTGTGTACTATGTTCACTACTTGGGCAACGGGATCATTAGAAGCCCAAACCTCAGCATCACGCAGTATACCCATGTAACAAACCTGCACACATGCCCCTTGAATCAAAAATTAAATTAATTTTTAAAGAAGAAGTTGAGTGAAATATATTCTTCCTTTGATATAACTTTGCCAGTTTGGAGCTGTGATGCTTTAGCATGTTAATTTTTAACATGTGTATTATACTTAAGGCCTTGCTAGTATCATCTAAAAGGTACAAAGGAAACAACACAGGGATTAAAAAAAGTGTATTTTAAACAATAAGTGGCGAGGAAAAGGGCATAGGCAGTGCAGCAAGAGAGTAAAGAATGAAAACAGAACTCACCTCTGACTTCTAAGAGATCATACCCTTTAACACAAACTCTGGACACTTAGAACTTAGGGAAGAATGTCCCCCAGCGAATAAAGATGAGTACATTTTCGAGAGAAAAATTGAAACTAAAGTTTTAGTTTTATAAAGGGGTGCTTTACTTTGCAAAATTTTTACATCAGAGTAAAAAGAAAATTATGGAGTGGGGTGTTCACCTGATTTGGATAAAAGGTGGCATTCACTCTCAGGAGACCATTGTGCCGAGCTGTTTTATTTAAAAAGTATACGTATGGCTGGGCACAATGGCTCAAGCCTGTAATCCCAGCACTTTGGGAGGCCGAGACGGGCGGATCACGAGGTCAGGAGATCAAGACCATCCTGGCTAACATGGTGAAACCCCGTCTCTACTAAAAAAATACAAAAATCTAGCTGGGCAAGGTGGCGGGCGTCTGTAGTCCCAGCTACTCGGGAGGCTGAGGCAGGAGAATGGTGAGAACCCGGGAGGCGGAGCTTGCAGTGAGCTGAGATCCGGCCACTGCACTCCAGCCTGGGCGACCGAGCGAGACTCCGTCTTAAAAAAAAAAAAAAAAGTATACGTATTTACTATTTAATTGACTGTATGACTTAATGAGGTTTTCCTGATCACAAGGGGACTGGAAAACCAGACACACAGTCTCCAGGAATACACGACCAGACATCAGAAGCACAGGCACCCTGAATGGCTGACTGGTCAGTCCTAGAAGATAATCTTCCTGCAGTTCCTAAGTGGAGAATATGTCTTTTTACTTTGTGTGAATCACAGCACTGAACAAAGTGTGAATCACAGCACTGAACAACAGAAAAACGATGTTAAAATAAAGGTTATAACAACTTTCTAAGTAAGAAGGGGGTTAAATGAGAAAAATGATACTTTCCCATGGTCATGGGAAATATCTTTGACGTTTAGGGGTGACATGAACTAAACTAGTTCAAAGCAGATGATATATCTTACTATGACATATCATAGCATCCTAAAGAAAAGAAAAGTCTGGCACTAGAGAGGTAATTTCACCCCACTTAATTAGGAAAAAAAATCTACCCTGCATAATTTCTCACAGAGTACTCTTCTCACTTATGAAATGCCTTTGAGTGTTTTTATGTAGAAGGTAACTAAAACAACCTGCCAGGCAAGAATCAGTAGAGGAAAAGCAGCACTGTTTAACACATGTATTCATTTCATACATATCAATACATCGGTAATGCCATTGGTGCTCTGTTTACTCAGAGTCTTGCACCCAAGTAGCTAAAATATTCTGCAAACCAACAACAGCCACCCAAGTTAGGAGTCATAAGGAGGCTGAAGTTTTACCACCCTATTTAAAGAAAGGTGCCCAAAGTTGAATATTTTGTCTTATCACCAAAATTATCCTTGAATTCAAGGACTAAAGATGGGAATAACTAGTATTATAAGGTTCTCACTAGTACCTGATCTAGCCTCACTTACCACCCTTTATGCCTGAATGCATTAGTAAAGTAAGGAGATGACTCCAACTTAAAACTCAAAGAACATGACAATGGAAGGGACTTAGGGAGATCTTTTAGTTCCAACAGATGAAGTGAGACAAAAATAAATAAATAAATAAATACACACATAAAATCACAACCTAGAGAAATTAAGGGACTCAGCTAATACTGATCAGATGTCCTAGTGGTTGTAGAGCAGTCAGTGCAGGAACCCTGAACTCCTGATTCCCAGCTGAAGCAAAGACCTCCTGATCACTGGAGCAGAGCGTGAAAGTCATTCAATCTGTACAGCCTGTTCTATTTCATGCAGTAAACAATGTAACTTAAAGCCCTTGAGCAATGAAGCAGACCCTAATGTTCCGTGCTTTTATCAATTACAATTTTTAGGCATTTGGGGAGAATTATGTTTCAAAGAGGGAATGAATCAAAAAGCAACACAGACACCATCTGCACTCACGTTGATCATGGCATTGGATGTTATCCTAAAGAGTGTGGCTCGTTCGTTGACCTGTTTGATCTTTTCATTGCTCTCAGCAGGCAACTTCAGGGACTCTAGCTCACTGAGGGAACGCTGCAGAGCTGTGCCATGCTTAGCTATCAAGTCATTGCACGTGCTCAAGTCCTCTACTTTGCTGGAGAGGGTCCGAAGGGTATTCTGCAGCTCAGTCTTGTCAGTTTGTGAGACAGACTCTTCATCTCCTGATTCATCTGCAGGAATGAAAAGAAAGGTTACATGAATCCAGAACCAGGAGTAAGAGTTGGAACCCTACCTACTCTGTCCAGAAACACACCAACATTCCTCATGCTGTGCGCATTCTGACTCACTGAAAACTTGCCATTACCAGATGGTTTCTCTATGGTGTGGTCCACAGATCACCTGCACCACAAACACCCTAGGTCCTTCTCAAAGGGGCAGAGTCTCTAGGCCCACCCCTAGAGACTTTGATTTAGCTGGTGTGAGGCAAAGCCCAAGAATCTGCCTTTCTAATAAGCTGCCCAGGTAACTGATACACACTGAAATTTGAACACCACTGACCCACAAGACAGAATGGAAAAGCTGAAAGGCTCTTGGAATTGGGAATTAATTACTGAGCTCTTTAACTCTAGCTTGAGGATTCCTATCTAGTCCAAGCTAACTATTATTGCAAATCCACTAACATCTGATAGGTGACTGATGGGACCTGTATTAAATGAGTTGAGAATCACAGTCTAGCTCTTTGTAGACAAAGTCCACATCACAAAAAAGGCCATCAATTTTCTTCTGAAAGAGAGCTCAGAAACTTCATGACTAAAGCCACCATGAAAATAATGCAAAAACTCACTTTAAATAGCTCTCCAATAATAAGTCAAGTATAGAAGCTATGTTGTACCTCTCACACTCAACACTTCATAACTGCAAACTGGTTTTCTAGCAGTGTCACTTCCTTTGGAGAAGCTAACATCAACACTAAAATCAAAGCAAGAAAAAAAAAAAAAAAGACCTGTCCTTTATGCTAGACAGAGAGACAGGGCCAAAGTCAAAATATAACTTACTACCAAAAATTTACAAACCAATGAATTCTCCTTTCACTGATGAATGAATATACAGTATGGGAAATGACAGGGGATAAGATAACAAAGTCAGCAGGTGACCATCTTGGTCGATGCTAGGTAAACAAGCTCAGTATGATTAAACTATCAACATATCAGTGGAAAATCCTACCATTTTCCTT
The DNA here is from genome assembly GCF_003255815.1 of Theropithecus gelada. NCBI lineage: Eukaryota > Metazoa > Chordata > Mammalia > Primates > Cercopithecidae > Theropithecus > Theropithecus gelada. Next base: position 14,356,032 of record NC_037682.1, on the reverse strand, counting down.
GAAGAATAATCAAAACATAACTTGATTGCTCCTTTTAGTTAACTAATGCAGCAAAATGAAGATTTTTCATAGAAAATATCACATATACAGTTTTTGGCAGTCTACTAAAATTGTTTCAGCTTAACTAACAAAGGGTTAGGTAAGAAGATATCAGGAGAAAAAGCATGAATAGCTCCAAATTGTGAGGTATAATACTCCCAAGACTGACCCAGCAATAAAATAATTATTTCTCAAAATTTTAAGGTAGCCAATTAAAAGGCAAAAGAACAACTGTTATGCCTCTAGGACAGAATTTTTCAACCTTGGCCAGATAATTCTTTGTTTTGGCGGCTGTTTGGCATAGTATAGGAGGTTCAGCAGCATCCCAGGCCTCTACTTTCTAGATGCCATAGCAGCTCCCTCCCTTCAGCTGTGACAACCAAAAATGTCTCCAGACATTGCCAAATGTCCCTTGGGGAGGAGAATCAACCCTGGTTGAGAACCATCACTCCAGCAGAAATACTGCATGAAGATGAGAAGCTTGAGACATCTAGGATACAGGTGATAATCAAATGATACAGCATAACGATGACAAACAAAATCTGTGCATAAAAGGGGCAAACAGAAAGTTCCCCAGGCAGGTGTTCTTTGCTCCTGACCTGACTCTGCCAGCATCTTCACAGCTTTGGCCTTGGCCAGTTCCAGGGCCGTCACCCAGCGCTGCCGCTCAACTTCTGAACTAGCTTTCAGATGGTAGGTCTGAGCACCCCCATTGGAAATGATGAAGTTGCAGGAGTCCTCCACGGTGATGTTGGCTGTGGCGAGGTTGATGGTACCACGGCAGGTATGTCTCATTTCTGCCTTTGATCTGCAATAACAAGACAAAGACAAGTTAAACAGAAAGTTGATGGTTTATTCTTTATCACATTCCATTTCTTTTCATAACTCTGAGCTCCCTGAAAATATGCTCGTCTTAGGAATCAGCAAGTTCTGGTCCCTCAAACGGGTCCCTAAAATTCGAGAAACAATTAGTAGGCATTTCCTTTCAGAGCCTATGGTATTGTTTCTGAGTCAGATTTTCTTTTTTTTTTTCTTTTTGCTTTGCTGTCCCTCTTACCATTTTCTTTTTAGAAATGGGCTTTACAGGCCGGGCGCTTGTAATCCTAGCACTTCGGGAGGCCGAGGTGGGCAGATCACCTGAGGTCAGGAGTTCCAGACCGGCCTGACTAACATGGTGAAACCCCATTTCTACTAAAAATACAAAAAATTAGCCGGGCATGGGGGTGTGCACCTGTAATTCCAGCTACACAGGAGGCTGAGGCAGGAGAATCGCTTGAACCCGGGAGGGGGAGGTTGCAGTGAGCTGAGATCGCACCACTGCACTCCAGCTTGGGCAACAAGAGCGAAACTCCGTCTCAAAAAAAGAAAGAAAGGAAGAAAGGAAGAAAGAAAGAGGCTTTACTGAGGTATAACTACATGCAATGTTAATTTAGCAATTTTAAAGGTACAACTGAATGAGTTTTGACAAATGTACACAATTGCGTAACCACCACCACAATCAAGATGTAGAACATTTCTATCGTCTCAGTAAGTTCCCTCATGCCCTTTTGCAGTCAGGAATTATCTTTCACTTAGCAAGTTATAATTATAAATTGCCCTATAACCTTATGCAACAGTCTCATTTCCTAAGAATAGCTCCATTTTATATATACCAAACCATCTCGCTCCTGACTGTAACTCAGCCCAAACGAGAACTGTTACACCATGCTTAGAATTATATTGCAGAAGTGTAAAAAAGCACACTTAAATGTTTAGAGTATGAAATATCGGCTATGGTTCAAATGATATGAAATAAGAATAACTAGCTTTCAGGGGAAGTAAAAAGGAATCACCAAGTGTTTTAATCTTTCCGGAAAATGTTCATTCCTAAGGTCCACCATACTCTACTGGTGGGAACTCCTAAGCCGTCTATTAATAGCTAGGAAAGATTCAGCAGATCTGCTCTCAGAGGCCTGGGTGTAAAAATTTTCCCGATCTCTACTGACTGACAGTTCTATTAATAGACTAACTTTTGAACTTTGCAGCATTACTTGGTGACAATAAGCTATAAGACACTTCACATAAAACACCAAGCTTCACATAAAATATCAAGCTTCTAGCGCAATCGAGTGTCTAACACAAACGGTGTCATTTCCCTACCACCCGCTGGTTATGCCCAGGAACCTGCATGTTGAGACTGCAGTTTTCCCTGTACAAATTGGAATACAGAGGTCAAAGTCCTTTGCCAACTGCCACAGTACAAAACAGAGCCATTTCCCTTTTAGTGGAGTTAAGCAGCCAAACACACCTGGCATATCCAGAATTCCTGCATGCCAGAAATGGCACGCACCCCATAAGATCTGGTATGTCTGAGAAAGTCTGGAAGACAGGTTTGTTGTTGTTCAATTTCTCACATGAACTGTTCTTCCTTCCTCAAATGCACACGAGTAGTATGGGAAGGCCAGAGGGGTCTCAATGGACTGGGCCATTTTCCATCTCCTGCACCTGCTACACTGTAACATGAATCCGTTTTTTCTATTCTTACCTCCCCACCCCCAAGCTTCAGTTACATTATGAATAATGCAGGCTGAATTACAGATGCACAGCTGACAGGCCAGCTTGCTATGTTCTCTACTCCAAGGATACTACTTGGACCTTCTTCCACATTCCTCCTTATTGGAGCTTTTCACAAACCACTTCTTAGGAATCTCTTCTGCCTGGGTCATCATTGTAAACTAAAGAAGTTTCTCAAATTACAAAAAGTCTGTAGCAGTTTAAAAAATACCAAGGAACTCTGGGAGTAAGGCAGGCTTGATCTTGGAGCTCTTGCGTTTGGGCAGATACACTTATGATTATAAATGATTAGTGCGGAAGCTGGAAAGACACGAATCTCAGGGTACAAGAGAGGTTCTTCAGGCACTACAATATTAGGTGGTATTTTCTGACCCGAAAGTTCTTTCCTGAAAAAGCTAGCTGAAATAGTAGTTCAATCTCTAGAAGCCAGCCAGGAAAACTAATACTATGGCCTGTCACGATGTTTCTGGGAGAGCTGGGATTCCATATAAGGTTTTAAATAATGGGACATCTAAGTAACTGGGTACGTAAGGAAGCCCAGGATAGGTAAAAAGAAGGAAATGGTTTGCCAAGGCCTATTAGGACAGCTCATCCGAGGATGGGTCTAGGAAGTACACAATCCCACTTAAAAGGAAAACAGTATTTTGGAAACAGTATATATAAGAAACTGCAGGTTTTGGAGGTATGAAAAGCAGGAGGAATGACACTTGTCTAGGTAATTCTTGGAGGAAGATGAGGACCAGAAGAACCCTGCAGGAAAAAATAACTGCCAGTATATTTGATAGGAAGTATTTCAGTGCAATTTTGAGGGTAGTGCACAGATTGGTAACTCTGGATCCCGCTGGTTTGTTTATGGCTGGGACCGTCTAAGTTGGCTAGGGCAGGCCTATGGCATATTTCCCAATATGTGGTTTGGTGTGTTTGGGAAGGAGTTGTATCTGTACTCAGACAGGTACCACTAGCTCTTGTAAGGGAGAAAAGTGGTAACAAATACTTAAAGAGACAGCAACATATAAGTTATTAGTGTCTAAGATCACTACTGATCAACACAAGTACTGATCAAAGAATCCACTGGCCTGGAAAGTGGATCTGGTAAGAACTTGGATGAGAAATGACCACACCTGAAGGCCCTGGGGTGATATACAATTTTTGAAAACGCAAAAACAGTAATATTGACTTGCTACCCAAGTCAGGATACAAAGCAATTAAACATTAAAATGATGGTCAATAATAACAGGAAAACATGAACTTGAATGAGAGAAAAATCTGGGGAAATTAAAATTTTAGATTTGTAATCTAAGTTCAAATGGATGGTCCTGGATAGTTAGAAAGGGTTATAGTTAAAATCAATTCTGAATACAGTAATGCAAATGAAATATACAATTATTCACAACTGTTGATGAAGCAGTGAGGATGAGCTATCTAACGCATTTTGCCGTGTAAGAGGACAGGTAAGAAGAATGTGTTCCTGCCAACAACCTCCAATTCCCACCTTCAATTTCTCCTCAAAATTCTCTAAGAGCCACTACAGTGGAGTTAATGGAAAAAGAGACTTGTTCAGCCTAACTCTCCGGGTGGCAGAATGATTCCTGGTGAAGGAAAAGAAATATAGAGTGAACTGCTCTTCAACATCAGTGTTTTCGGTCTCAAAGAGGATGGTCTCTGGAAAAAAATATTTCCATTGGAATGTCATTAAGCAAAATATCCCTTAAAGGAGATTTTTATACTTTTTGCATAAAATACACATAGTAAGCATGATCCATAAAATTACTCGCTATTGATAAGCAATTATCTCTGTAACTGACTGATTCATTTAACACTAACCTGAGTTTTAGGTTAGATTAGTGTGAACAGAAGTAGTTTCAAATCCCAACTCCTCCAAAACCTTGGGAAAGTTGCCCATGCTAAGTCTGTCTCCCTCATCAGTAAGATGGGAATATTTCCCAACTCCTAGGGTTGTTGCTGGGAGTCAACAAAATACTGTAATGAAATACTGTATATAAAACACCTAGACACCTTGTGCAGCCCTCAGGAAATGTCTACGCCCTGTCCCCAAATCACCTATCTTAACTCCTCTATCCTTTTTAGCCCCAAAGCATGCTATGTGATGGCGATGGCCAAGTTATAAGTCACCATAAATATATATTAAACAGTCCAAAACACCTTGTTGAACAGAAGTAATCATACCAAAGACATGGATTCTTCTTTTAATAAATGTTAATCCCAACGAACCAAAAAATCACAGAAATACTGGGTAAAACAATCATTTCCACGGGAGGAAGTGGGGCAAGCAAAAATAAAAGCAGCACTGGGGTGCACATCTCCATTCTGGGCTGTCCAGAGGCAAGAGCGTATGCAAAGTCTTGGAGAGATAAGGCAGAAAGGGGACGGAATACCAAAGCCACCCAGTGTGACTGATGCCCTTGTGTCTCAATGTGAAGGAAGCAAGGACGGGCACATCAAGAGCTACGAATAACCTTGAGTTTTGGAGACTGGGCACTGACAGCTAAAACTTGGGACTTCCCATGTAAGTTCCTTGGGAGGAGTGCCTCAGGTTTGCTCTGCTGTGTTCCCTTAGTACCCACACCAGTGCCTTGCTTGCAGAATTAATAATTGCACCCACGTGCTGGTGGAAATATAATGGAAGAACAGACGCTCTCCAAACAATTGCTGACTGGAAAGGCCGGGAGTGAAGGGAAGATAAGGCACCAAGAGTGGGTAACCCGAGGGAAGGTGAGGTGTAAGTCCAGGGGCTTTTCACTTCGTGACAGTGGGGTCTGACCCCCAGGCTGTCAATCCGCACAGATGACGAAAAGGGGCCTGGGGCAACCCTGGCTGCGGTGCCGGCTGGCGGTAATGCCGGCGCTGGGACTGTCGGCAGCGATGGGAGAGGCAAGGTGAGCGACGGCGCCCCGGAAGCAGTTACCTGTAGTAGCTCAAGAGCCCGTTGCTCAGCACGAACCACCGCCGCTGGTAGCCTTTGATATAATTGGTCCATTTGAAGAGCCAGCCCTCTCGAGCCGAGCCCGAACCCCCAGCGCCCGAGCCGCCCGAGCCCCCAGTCGGCGGCGCAGGGGCCGGGCCAGCCGCCGCCACTCCCCCGGCCCCCGGGCCTCCCGCCGCCGCCGCGACCACAGTCCCTGACGCGGCCCCGGAGCCTGGCCCCGCGTCTCCGCGGCCGCCGCCTCCTCCCACCAATGGGGGACCGGCGCCGCCGCCGCCAAGTGCTGCAATGGCTGCCGGGCCTGGCCCCACCACTCCTCTCAGCTCCGTCGCCGCCATGAGCCGCCGCCGCCTGGAGACACAGGACCGGAACCGCCTACGAGAGCCGCCGTCGCCGCCCGGAGCGCCCCACAACGCTACCGCATCAGCCACCGCCGCGCAGCGTCCCCGCCCCGCCAGGCGAGCCGCGGGGAGGAGGGCTCGACCGCCGGGAAGAAGGACGTCGATTGGTGCCGCTGAGTGTCACTTGAGGAAGACCCCGCGGACATTGGCATTTCTCTCGGGCCTGTCATTCTACAGCGCCCAGTGAGAGCTTGGGGTGGGACGCGTCCTCCTGGCCCACCGTCGATTGGTTCAGATAAAGGCCAATCAGACATATGAAGAAGTTCATTGGTGCTTTCCTGAAGTTTCCAGCGCTCAGGGAGGACGGGAGAATGCGGGGTGCCCGGCCAATCTGATCGCCGATTGGCTGGTGTTTCCGCCACTCATTTCAGTTTATGCTCCTGTCACTGCCACGTCACCCCCTCCCATCACTCTTCTCATCATCCTTTTCCGCCCTTATGGATTGGCGGTTGGTATCAGCTGCTCCACATTTTCTACCATTTACTGAACGAGTTGAGGAAAAAGGGAAGGAGTCTTGTCTTTACATCTTCATTTTCTTTTTTTATTGGTTAGCACCTATGCCACTCACGTGGTGGAGAGGCGAGGCAATAGTTGGAGATGATTGGTTCTGAGAATTGGCTGTGAAAGCGGCATTGCTGACCAATGAGAGATACTTAATAAGAGAGGGGCAGGCCGGGGCAACCAACGAAATCCGAGAAGAGCGCTTGGGGGCGTGTCCGCCTGTTTCAGCCTTTGGGACGTTGGTGGGAGGTGAGAGTGACTCGGCCTCTTAAAAGCGTTCTTTTGACATGGGTGTGTTGTCGTGTTCACGTTTTCTGAATTAAGACCTTTGTAGCTTCTTGTTAGGAAGAACCTGGCGGACAGAGTAACTCTCGGCAGTCAGCCCCCGCCTGAGGCTCCCTTGAAGGACGCCTTTCTAACTCGAAGCTGGACACCCAGATTCCAGGGCTGCCCAGAAGTAGCTTCTCCAGCCCCTTCCTGGATCAATGGTCCCCCTAGTTCCCTTCCCTGTTTGCTCGTTATCGCTCCACACCGCTTGTGTCTTGATTCTAGACTGTCGTATGCCTATACTAATTCTGTCCCTTTCAGAAGTAGATTCGCGAGGACCTGACTTTATGTGTCTCTTCCAGACCTAAAGGCCCTTGGTCTTAGCATCATAGGTGCCATGTAATGCTTTGGACAGAAAATCATTACTTTTTTTGTATCTTTAAACTGATATATCGTAGTTGTACATATTTAACTTTGGACAGAAAATTATTTTTTGTATGTTTAAACTGATATAGTTGTACATATTTTCAGGGATACATCTGATATTTTGATACACGTATTCAATGTACAATTATCAAATCAGCGTAATTGGGATATCCATCATCTCAAACATTATCTTTGTGTTGGGAACATTTTCTGCTATACCTTCTCTTGTAGCAGGAAATTGTTATTTTTGATCAACTCACTATTCACACATTTGTGAAGATTACAAATTCAGTAACTAATGTAACATTTAGATGTAAGCTCTTGTTGCAAATGTAGCCCAAAGCGCTGTACTTTGGGGAATCTAGCATCTGTTACATTTTGCTAGTTTGAACAGGCAATAGAAATAGCTATTAGATACTGTAAAAGAAATTGACTTTCTTTGCCAATGTGCTTCCCAGTGTCAATAAATTAAAGTATCCTTTTTTAGAAAATGGTTTCAAAAGAAGAGCAGTATTTATTGAATTCTGGAGAGAGAATGCTCTTTAAAAATCTGCAATTTTTACTATCAGGGATCATTTCTATAGCTCATTACTAGTGAATTTCCCTGAATGTGTAGAGCAAAATAAAATCTGCTGTTAGATGTAGGCTATTTGGGATTTTTTTTTTAATCGAACTAGAGTTAATCTATTTAGGCTTGAGTCCTGCTTTTGCTACTTACTGGGTCTATGCCTTTGAGAAAGTTATTTAAGCACTCCAAGTCTCAGTTTTCACTTCTATTAAACAGGAATAAATCCTCACAGGGATGCTGTTGTGATTAAGTGCGTTTGAATGTGTTTGATAAACTGTAGATAGCTACAAACATGTGAGTTGTGTTGCCAAACACATCTCACAGGTTACTTGCCATCACAAAGGAGAAACATACTTTTACAACAGGGAGATCCGGCAGTCCCCACCTTAACCCAGTTATCCAATTTAGTATCAGTAACCCTTGGACAACCAACATTTTTATGAGGTTCCCAGTGTGCTGCAGCACGAAGTATACAGCATCACTTAATGGTGTTTTCTTGCCAAAAATACTGAAAGTGAATCTTATCAAGGCTTTGGATCTAAACTCCAGTTTACCGGGGCTGGAGGAACCAGTTGAACCATAACCCCAAGGAGATAATCAGATAAATCAAGAACGTGAAGCATTCTACAAACAACTATTTTATAGAAGATAAGACATGAAGATCAAGGAAAATCAATGTCATAAAAATGGTCATGGGTGATTGTTCTAAATTTGAAAAAAAAATAAGTAAAAAGATACAATCAAATACTTAATTGGATTCTGGTTCTGAAAAAGCAGCCTTTTAGACATTTTTGAGACAATTGGGGGAAATTTGAAATGGTATTAGATGTTGTTAGTTATTACATTTGTTCAATGTAATAATGGTATGCTGGATATGGGGGAAAACATCTTTACAACTTGGAGAAACGTAGGAGTGAAGAGTTATGATATCTGTAACTCTCTTTGAAATGGTTCAGCAAAAAAGAAAGATAAGAGACCAGTCTGGGCAACATAGTTAAACCTCTGTCTCTACCAAAAACAAAAGCGAAACAAAACAAAAAATTAGCTGGGCATGGTGGCCTATTCCTGTAGTTCCAGCTACTTGGGAGACCGAGGTGGGAGGATTGATTGAGCCCAGGAGGTCGAGGCTACAGTGAGCTGTGATTGTGCCAGTGCACTCCAGCCTGGGTGACAGAGTGAGGCCCTATCTCTCTCTCTCTCTCTCTCTCTCTCTCTCTCACACACACACACACACACACAGCCAAAGAAAGATATATACTTTGAAATGCATACACACACATCTATCTGTCTGTCTGTCTACTTCCTTTCCTACCTATCAAGCAAATATGGCAAAATGTTAATTGTTAAATCTATGTGGTAAGTATATAGGTGTTTACTATTATTTCTACTTTTATTGTATATTTGGAATAATAATTTTAAAAAAGGTTTTGAAAGGCTAGTTTGACCTACTGTTGTTACCTAACACTGCCTCCAGAATACAGACCAGAATTCTTGGCCTGGCAAATGAGACCCATGACAATCTGATGTCACCTCTCCTTTCCAGTTCTTTTTTTTTTTTTAGACAGAATCTCACTCTGTCACCTAGGCTGGAATACAGTGGCACTATCTCAAGTGATTATCCTGCCTCAGCCTCCAGAGTAGCTGGGATTACAGGCATGCACCGCCATGTCCAGCTAATTTTTATATTTTTAGTAGAGACAGGGTTTCACCATGTTGGCCAGGCTGGTCTCGAACTCCTGACCTCAGGTGATCTGCCTGCCTTGGCCTTCGAAAGTGCTGGGATTACAGATGTGAGCCACCCAGTGGTGGCTTTGAAATGCATACACACACATCGATCTGTCTGTCTGTCTACCGCCCTCCCTACCTACCTATCTATCAAGCAAATATGGCAAAATGTTAATTGTTAAATCTATGTGGTAAGTATATATGCTCACACCTGGCCTCTCTCTTTTGTACTGGTGTACTGTGCGCTCCAGTTAAATTGATCCACACATCTTTTTCCACATTCACCCTACACTTTCTCAAACTGATGCCTTTGTGTATACTTTCCCTCCATTAAATGCCCAGTGAACTCCCTCCACAGAATTTCCTCGGATTTTCCTGGCTAGAAGTAATGCCCCTTCCTCAGGAATTGCAGAGTTTCCTGTGATGTTAATTGTCTTGCCTTATAATTATCTATGTTTCAATCATATCTCCCCTACTAGAGGGTCAATTTCTCTAATGTGTAACCTGTATCTATTTCATCTTTGTTTCCCCTGTGACAGCACACAACCTAACATATTCATCTATTTAACAAATACTTATCAAGTATCTATTATATGTCTTCAGGCCTGAGCCAAGTCTTAGGGACAAAGTAGTGAATGTACAAATATGCTCTGGCTCCTCGTGAAACATAAAGGATCTTAGGGATATACACAGTATTTGTAGTGAAAAATATGTACAGTAATTATACACATATGCACAGTAATATGGAGGACAACCGGTGTAACCTGTTTCAAAAAGGGATAAACTGTTTAAGCTGCCATCTGGGGACTGGGGAGGAGTAAGCAAAGGAAATAAATCAGTCTTTCTTTTCCTTTTTTTTTCCTCCGTAGCTAAAATCAGTCATTTTTCTGTGAAGGCCTGAAGAAGAAAAGAGAGGCAGTAACTGAAGTGAGTACATAAGGCATGGAGAGTGAAGACCCCAAAGGGCTGTAAGACCTCATAAGGAGTTCAAGTTTTATTCTCATTGCAACAGGAAGCAATCAAAGGGATTAGGGCAAGTGACCCCAATTCATTCATTCTTTGTGTCTTTGTTTCTTTCTCTCTCTTCTTTTCTTTTCTTTCTTTCTCTCTTTTTTCTTGACAGGGCCTTGCTCTGTCATCTAGACTAGAGTACAATGGTGTAATTATAGTTCACTGCAACCTTGAACTCCTGGGCTTAAGCAATTCTCCTGCCTCAGCTTCCCAGGTAGCTAGGGCTACAGGCATGCACCACTTTGCCTAGATAATTTTTATTTTTTGTAGAGACAGGGTCTTGCTATGTTACCCAGGCTGGTCTCAAACTCCTGGCCTCAAGTGATCCTCCCGCCTCAGCCTCGCAGTGTTGGGAGTGGAGCCACCATGCCTGGCCTCAATTCTTGTTTAAAATGATCACTGGCTGATGTGTGGAGTCACAAGAGTGGAGAGGGACAGCAATTAGGAAACTTCTACCATCTTTTTTTTTTGAGATGGAGTCTCGCACTATTGCCCGGGCTGGAGTGCAGTGGCGCCATCTCAGCTCACTGCAACCTCCACCTCCCAGGTTCAAGCAATTCTTCTGCCTCAGCCTTCCAAGTAACTGGGATTACCAGCACCCGCCTGCATGCCCGGCTAATTTTTTTGTATTTTTAGTAGAGAAGGGGTTTCACTATGTTGGCCAGGCTGGTCTGGAACTCCTGACCTCACGTGATCCGCCCGCCTCGGCCTCCCAAAGTGCTGGGATTATGGACCTGAGCCACCACACCTGGCCTTCTACCATCTTTTAGAACAGAAATATTGATGACTTGGTTGAATGTGGTGGAAACAGGAATGGAGAGAAGTGGATACATTCCAGATATATTTGGAGATATAACTGATAGGACCGGGCACATGATAGTGATTCAGTTAATGCTTAATGTGTGAAATAATTACAACTTTTAAAAATTGGTGTTTTATTTTTCTCATGAAGTCATTGTTCTTATCCCTATGTCCAGTCAGTAACAAAAAACTGGATGATCTTTTATGCACCCCTTTCTTTACTGGCCTAGATTCTTGTGCATTCTTCTCACTTTTAAATTCATCTATTTGCCTTTAGTCTATCTTCCAGAATTCTCCTCACAACTGCCAAAGGGATCCTTTTTTTTTTTTTTTTTTTTTGGTTCAGGGTCTCTCTCTGTCACCCAGGCTGGAGTGCAGTGGCACAATCTTGACTCACTGCAACCTCTGCCTCCTTGGTTCAAGTGATTCTTGTGCCTCAGCCTTCCAAGTAGCCGGGACCACAAGTGCATGCCACCACGCTCTGCTAATTTTTGTATTTTTTGTAGAGACAGGTTTTTGCCATGTTGCCCAGGCTGATCTTGCATTCCTGAGCTCAAGCGATCTGCCTGCCTCAGCCTCCCAAAGTGCTGGCATTACAGGCATAAGCCACCACGCCCAGTTGGATTTTCTTAAAATAGTCTGTTCTTAACTGAGTTTCTTGCTCCGTAATCCTCAATGACCCCTCTCTGGTCTATAGGATAAAGTCCTGATAGCTCACTCTGCCATCTAAGGCCCTTCCCTACCAGGTCCTAATCTTGCTTTCCTGTCCCACTTTTTACAACTCTTTTCAGTCCATACTGGTTTACCTGCCAGACACCAATATATTGGACATTTTTGCTTTCATGATTTTTTTACATAGACTCTATGTTTTTTTAGAACAGTTTTAGATTCACAGCAAAATTGAGCTGAAATTATAAAATTCCATGCACAGCCTCTCCTACTGTCAACATCCAGAGTGGCATAACTGTTAAAATTGATGAATCTACACTGACACATCATTATCTTTTTTTTTTTTTTTTTTTTTTTTGAGTCGGAGTCTCGCTCTGTCGCCCAGGCCGGAGTGCAGTGGCCAGATCTCAGCTCACTGCAAGCTCCGCCTCCTGGGTTCAAGCGATTCTCCTGCCTCAGCCTCCCAAGTAGCCGGGACTACGGGCGCCCGCCACCGCGCTCGGCTATTTTTTTGTATTTTTTAGTAGAGACGGGGTTTCACCATGTTAGCCAGGATGGTCTCGATCTCCTGACCTCGTGATCCGCCTGTCTCGGCCTCCCAAAGTGCAGGGATTACAGGCTTGAGCCACCGTGCCCGGCCTGACACATCATTATCTACCCCAAACCTATAGTTTATATTAGAGTTTATTTGGCATTGTACGTTCTATGGGTTTTGACAATGTATAATGACATTTATCCAGGATTATAATATCATACAGATTAGTTTTATTGTCCGAAAAAACCTCTCTGCTCCACTTCTTCATCCTCCTTTTTCCTTAACTCTTGGCAACCAGTGATCTTTCTACTGTCTTCATAGTTATGCCTTTTCCAGAATGTCATATAGTGTGAATCACACACATACTGTTGTCTTTCAGTATCCATGGGGAATTGGTTCCAAGATTCTCTGCAAATACCCAAATCCACAGATGGTCAAGTCTGTTATACAAAATAGTATAGTATTTGCATATAACCTATACACATCTTCTCTTATACTTCAAATTATCTCTAGATTACTTCTAATACCCAATACAATATAAATGCTATGTAAATAGTTGTTATCCTGTATTGTTTAGGGAATAATGACAGGAAAAAAGTCTGTACATGTTCAGTACAGGCACAAGCATCTCTTTTTGGGAGAATATTTTTGATCCTTGGTTGAATTCATGAATGCAGAACCCACAGATATGGAGGGCTGACTGTAGTTTGAAAAGAAACCTTTTAAAAATTGGCTTCTTGCCGGGCGCAGTGGCCTCACGCCCATAATCCCAGCACTTTGGGAGGCTGAGGCAGGCTGATCACAAGGTGAAGAGATTGAGACCATCCTGGCCAACGTGGTGAAACCCCATCTCTACTGAAAATACAAAAATTAGCTGGGCATGGTGGTGCATGCCTGTAGTCCCAGCTACTCAGGAGGCTGAGGCAGGAGAATCGCTTGAACCCGGGAAGGGGAGGTTGCAGTGAGCCGAGATCATTCCACTGCACTCCAGCCTGGGCAACAGAGCAAGACTCCATTTTTAAAAATAAATAAAATAAAATAAAATAAAATTGGCTTCTTTCACTTAGTAGTATGCATTTAAGTTTCCTCTATGTATTGCATTATATAGATGTACCACTGATCTTGACCACCTCACTTCAAATCCTGTTTTGACTAAGTGATGCAATCTTGGACTGTTTACTTAACCTCTCACCAGTTTCCTTATGACCATAATAACAGCATCTGTTTCTCAAGGTTTTGGGAAAGGATTAAATAAAAATACATGAAATGTGTCTGGCATATGGTAAATCATAAATGCTGACTGTAATTACTAATTATGCAAGACTATCTTTGTAGCACAATGTAACTAACCCTAAGGGGACCCACACGTCTTTCTTGAGGGCATTAGACGTACCATAGAAAAACCCGGAAATACTGGGACTTTATGTGAGGTTAAAATGGATTAATATAATGAAGGCATGCCAGCTTTTATTGAGTGTTAAGCACTTTCACTAATATCAATTTTTTGTCATAATCCCACTTGTTCTATCTCCCCTTTTACAGGGAGAGAAACTGAGATTCATGAATAAAGTAACTTGCAAAGGTGAAGCTAACACTCAAGCACAGATATGAATAGGGCTATAGTCCCTAATATTACTTGTGCCTTGGAATCATTTTTAAAACAACAACAATTTGAGGTGCCGGGTGCAATGTCTCATGCCTGTAATCCCAGAATTTTGGGAGGCTGAGGTAGGCAGATCACTTGAGCTCTGCCTGGGCAACATGGCGAAACCCCGTCTATACCAAAGATACAAAACATTAGCCAGGTGTGGTAGCTCACGCCTGTGGTCCCAGCTACTCAGGAGGCTGGGGGAGGCTCTCTTGAGCCTGGTAGATGGAGGCAGCAGTGAGCCAAGATCATGCCACTACACTCCAGCCTGGGCGACAGAGTGAGACCTCGTCTCAAAACAAACAAAACAATCCGAATAAGTTAGGAGTCGAGATGTATTATATTTTCTGTCATCAAAATTAAACCAAATGTCACAGAAACCCTTCTGTTTCACAACTGATAATCATGCTTTGCACTTCACAGAGAAAATGCAGGCTCCCAAAGTGCTAGGACCACAGGCCTGAGCCACCATGCCTGGCCAGACATAGACTTCTTTCTCCTCCTTTGTATATTGTTTATTACCTTTTGCCCTAAGGTGGCTGCTAGAGCTTCTAGAATTCCCTAGAATTTGTCATAACTTAAAATTCAAGGGTGGGCACAGTGTTTCACCTTTGTAATCCCAGCACTTTGGGAGACTGAGGCAGGCGGATCACCTGAGGTCAGGAGTTCAAGACCAACCTGGCCAACATGGTGAAACCCCGTCTCTACTAAAAATAAAAAAATTAGCTGGGCACAGTGGTGGGTGCCTGTAATCCCAGCTACTCAGGAGGCTGAGGCAGGAGAATTGCTTGAACCTGGAAGGTGGAGGTTGCAGTGAGCTGAGATCGCGCCATTGCACTCCAGCCTGGTCAACAGAGCGAGACTCCATTTCAAAAAAAAAAATTAGCCAAGCATGGTGGCACGTGCCTATGGTCTCAGATACTTGGGAGGCTGAGGTGAGAGGATGGCTTGAACCCGGGAAGTGGAGGGTGCAGTGAGCTGAGATTGCACCACTGCACTCCAGCCTGGGCGGCAAAGTGAGATCCCATCTCAAAATAAAGCAAAATAAAATAAAACTAAATTAAATTCAAAAAAAATTTGGAGGTTGGAATGGTGACTCAAATGAAGTCTTCAGAGACATAGACTCTTCTTTTTTTTTGAGCCAGGGTCACACTCTGTCACTCAGGCTGGAGTGCAGTGGTTCAATCTTGGCTCACTGCAGCCTCGACCTCCCAGTCTCAAGGGATCCTCCCACCTCAGCCTCATGGCTATTTTTTTGTTGTTGTTGTATTTTTAGTAGAGATGGGGTCTTGCTATGTTGCCCAGGCTTGTCCTGAACTCCTGGGCTCCAGTGATCCACCTGCTTTGGCCTCCCAAAGTGCTGGGACTACAGGCCTGAGCCACCTTGCCTGGCCAGACACAGACTTCTTTCTCCCCATTGTATGTTGTTTCTCTTATTACCTTTTGCCCCAGGGTGGCTGCTAGAGCTTCAGTTGTTACATCTGCATTCTAAGCAGCAAGAAGAGAGAAGGAAAGAGGACAAAAGTGTAGTGCCTTCCCCTTAGGGAGAATTGTTGGAAGTCACACACAACATGTCTACTTATTCTTTGTGGGATAGAGAAATGGTGGAAAATGATTGTAATCAGGTTTTCTTTGTCTGCCACTCACTCACTGCAATCTTGGACACATGTACATATTCTCTCTCCCTTCTTTTCTTCCTTCCTTCAAACACAAGCCTATTACATTTTAACTTAATTAACTCTTTAAAGAACCTATTTTCAAATAGAGTGACATTCTGAGGTATGGGGATTAGGACTTCAACATAAGACTTTTGGGGGTGGACACAATTTAGCCCATAACATACACAGGATACATATGATATGTGAAAGTTACAAAGCACAATAGTCAAACCAATACTGCTCAATGCACCACTCAGCATAAGAAATACAAAATGACCAGTTTTCTACATCCTATCCCAATACCACTCCCCTAAACACTTCCAAAAGTAACTGTTGTCTTAAATGTATTTTTTTCCAACTTTCATTTTGGATTCAGATGTGCAGGTTTTTTACAGGTGCATTATGTGATTTTGAGGTCTGGGGTATAGATGATCCTGTCACCCAGGTAGTGAGCATAGTATCCAATAGTTTTTCAGCCCATGTCCACCCTTCCCCCCACTTTTGGAAGTCCCCAGTGTCTAGTGTTCCAATTTTATGCCCATGTATACTCATTGTTTAGCTCCCACTTATAAATGAGAGCATGCAGTATTTGGTTTTCTGTTTCTGCATTAACTCACTTAGGACAATGGCCTCTAGCTGCATCCATGTTCCTGCAAAGGATATCATATTGCTCTTTTTTATGGCTGTGTAGTATTCCATGGTGTATATGCACCACATTTTATTTATCCAATCCACCATTGTTGATGGGGACCTAGGTTGATTCCATGCCTTTGCTATTGTGAGTAGTGCTGAGATGAACATATGTGTGCATGTATCATTTTGGTAGAATGATTTATATTCCTTTGGGTATATACCCAGTAATGGAATTGCTGGGTCAGATGGTAATTCCATTTTAAGTTCTTTGAGAAATCTCCAAACTGCGTTCCACAGTGGCTGAACTAATTTGCATTCCCACCAGCAGGGTATAAGCATTCCACAGCCTCGCCAGCATCTGTTATTTTTTTTCACTTTTAAATAATAGTCATTTTGACTGGTTTGAGATGGTACCTCATTGTGGTTTTGATTTGCATTTCTCTGATGATTAGTGATGATGAGCATTTTTTCATGTTTTTTGGCCATTTTTCTGTCGTCTTTTGAGAAGTATCTGTTCATGTCCTTTGCCCATTTTTAAATTGGAATATTTGTTTTTTGCTTGTTGCTAAATCTGTGTTTAAAAAAAATTATTCTGTCAGTCACTTTGCCTTTTAAAGGCCCAGATTCATCCTGTAGACCAGTGACAATATGAGGCTCTCTGATAAGTGCTCCCTTTTTTGTTTATTTCCATCTCCATACAGCAGAGTGATTTTTAAAAGTATAAGTTATATGACGTTTTGTGTTTTTTACTTAAAACTCTGCAAAGATTTCCCACTGCAATAACAATAAATCCCTTCAAGACCCTGTGTGGTCACTCTCTGCCCCACTCCATTCACTCTAGTGACATTGACTTTCTGTGGTTCCTTGAACTCCAACTCATTTTCATCTCAGGGGCTTGGCTACCTTCTTGATTTTGCTTGGGGTGCTCTTCCTAGACCTTTGCATATCTGTCTCTTCTCATTATTCAGATGTCTGCTTGAATGTCACCTGCTTATCGAGGCCTTCCTGGCTACTCTGTCTACAGTACAAGTACATCTCCCCCACTCGAATCACTTTGTTCTTTTCTTAGCACTTATCATTGTAAGTATCCCCCTCAGAATGCAAACTGCACCAGAATAGGGGTTTAGTTTGTCTTTGTCACCACTGTATCTGGAGTCATGTGAGACGTACAAGAGCTTAACTGACTTATGTTATCCAATTGTTCCTGATCTAGGGGTTGTTGTGATAACATGAGTGACAATGTATTTTGAAATGAGTCTTGTACACAGAGATTAATTTATTACATCGAGCTCTATTCTCTGAATAATCTCTTTAAGCTTTGTTTAAGCTTTGTTTGTTTGCTTCTTTCTTTTTCTTTTTTCTTTTTTTTTTTTTTTTTTTGAGACAGGGTCTCACTCTGTCACCCAGGCTGAAGTGCAGTGGCACGATCTCGGCTCACTGCAACCTCCACCTCCCAGGCTCAAGCGATTCCCCTGCCTCAGCCTCCCAAGTAGCTGGGATTACAGGTGCTGCCACCATGTCCAGCTAATTTTTTATCTTTTTAGTAGAGATAGGTTTTCAGCATGTTGGCGGGCTGGTCTCGAACTCCTGACCTCATATGATCCACCCACATCGGCCTCCCAAAGTGCTGGGATTACAGGTGTGAGCCACCATGCCCAGCCTTCTCCTCTCCCTTCCCTTCTCCTCCCCTCTTTTCCTCCCTTCTCCTGCCCCCTCTCCTCCCCTCCCTTTCCCTCCCCTCCCCTAGTCTCCCCTCCCCTGCATTCCTTCCTTCCTTTGTTTTTGTGAGATAGGGTCTCATTTGTCAGCTAGAGTGCAGTGGAACAATCACAGCTCACTGCAGCATCAACTTCCTGGGCTCAAGTGATCCTCCCACCTCAGCCTCCCAAGTAGCTGGGACTATAGGCATGTGCCACCATGCCTGGCTAATTTTTTAAAAAATTTTGTAGAGATGGGGGTCTCGCTATGTTTCCCAGTCTGGTCTTGAGCTCCTGGGCTCAAGTGATCCTCCTGCCTCAGCCTTCCAAAGTGCTGGGATTACAAGGGTAAGCCACTGCACCCAGCTAAGCTTTTTTTCTTTCTTTCTTTCTTTTTTTTTTTTTTGAAACGGAGTCCTGCTCTGTTGCCCAGGCTGGAGTGCAGTGGCGTAATCTCAGCTTACTGCAACCTCTGCCTCCCGGGTACAAGCGATTCTCCTGCCTCAGTCTCTTAAGTAGCTGAGACTACAGGCACAAGCCACCATACCTGGCTAATTTTTGTATTTTTAGTAGAGACAGGGTTTCACTATATTGGTCAGGGTGGTCTCAAACTCCTGATCTCAAGTGATCTGCCCACCTAACTCTCCCAGAGTGCTGGGATTACAAATATGAGACACTGTGCCCAGCTTTGAATTTTAAGTTGGGATTACAGGCGATGGGATTACAGGTGTGAGCCACTGGGCCTGGCCAGCTTTGTTTCTTAATAACAAAACTATTTCATGACCAGGTATTTGCTGGATGCCTGCTAATAGCGTGTTGACTTTGTGCTGGGCTTGTGGAGCTGTGAACAAGATAGACTATTTCTGTATTTGTGAAGCTCCCATATTAATGCAGAGAATTTATGAAAAAACCAATTGCTGTGACAATATATCTAATGTAAAAAGTACATTCTAAAATACTGGGAATGAGGAAGAGTGGAAGCAGGAGTCTTTTTTTTGCCCTCCCGAGATGATGTTTAAATAAAAAAGACCATAAAGATACCTGACAGCTGCATCGCTGTGACTCTGATCCTTATATATTGCAATTGGTCCTGATAATTACAACCTGAATTGCTCCCTTTTTGACATTACTGAGAGGCAATTGCCTAATCTGCTTACCGAAAATGAAGGCATTAAAATCCAGTCAGAAGAGTTTGCAGATGCAATGTTAAAGCCTTGCAGCTTTTCAGCTGCTCCTCCGAAGCACGGGTCCAGGAATAGGAGCCTTCTTGCAGCCAAGACACTAGAAATGGAGCTCAAAACTTAAGGTTTAAATCCCAGTTTTAGACCTTACCAGCTGGAAGGTCTTGCTGATCTAGTTTTGGTACCGTACAATTATAGTTGCCCATCCTATTTCAAAAGGTTATGGAGAAGACTGAATTGGAATACAAATATGTTCTTTGTACACTGTAAAATAACTATAGAAATGTGACATTGTGGGTTTACCTTTGTTACTGTTAGATGAACAACCGTAACTGAAAAAAAAGTATTTGAAGGTTGAATCCTATTAACAGGAGAACAATCAGATAAATGATGGCATAATGGTACACAGTGGAATACTATACAACTATGAAAAAGAACAGGGGACTGGGTACAGTGGCTCACGCCTGTAATCCCAGCACTTTGGGAGGCCAAGTTGGGAGGACTGAATGAGCCCAGGAGTTTGAGACCAGCCTGGGCAACAAGCAAGACCTTGTCTCTGCAAAAAATAAAATAATTAGGCAGGCATGGTGGTGCACACCTGTTTTCCCAGCTATTCAGGAGGCTGAGGTGGAGGTTGGGGGTCTAGTGAGACATGACCTCACCACTGGACTCCAGCCTGGGCAACAGAGCAAGACCCTGTATCAAAAAGAAAAGAACAGAGTAGCTCTCTATATACCAACACAGAAGGATGCCCATGATATATTAAGAGAGAAAAAAGTAAAACTATAATTCTATGTATGTATGCATGTGCATGCAGACATCACTTGGAGAACAATACACTAAACTGTTAGCAGTGTTTTTTCTGGGCGGTCAAATTTGAGAAACCTTCCTTTTGTTAGTTATATGCAGATTTGTTTCTCATTTGTTAGAGTAGGGCAATCTAAGTAATTTAACAAATTTTATATTCACAACTGGCAAAGTACATGTGTCACTGATGACCTAGCTCCCTGCTAGGTATTTCACAGATCTCAAGTCTGATTTTGGTTAATACTGCTTTGGAGAATGAACTTGGCTAAACTGAGAGCTTGGAGAGTCATGTTGAATAACAAACGAGCTCCTCAGAACAGCCTTACGTGCAACATTTGCAAAATAAGAAGCAAAGTAGAGGCTGTCATGAGACCTGCAATCTATTCACAACTGTGTTTCTGATGCAAGAAGGAAGAAGGTCAAAATGCTATTAGGTGATTTTAAGATACTGATTTCCCAGACCCAGACTTGTTTCCTAAAAACCCACATGCTAAGTTCTCAGGGACCACAATATTAAATGTATTTAAGCATAGCTGGGAGAGGAGGAAAAATATAAGACCCCTTCAGTCTTCCCAGTTCTGCTTCTCACACCAAGAACTTCACGGCCCCCCAAAAGTAGACGGCTGTCAAATTCCGAAAGTTAGCCAGGCACACTGGCTCATGCCTGTATTCCCAGCATTTTGGGAGGCCAAGGCGGGTGGATCACTTGAGGTCAGGAATTCGAAGCCAGCCTGTCCAACATGGTGAAAGCCCATCTCTGCTAAAAATGCAAAAATTAGCTGGGCGTAATCTCAGTAGCTGTAATCCCAGCTACTCAAGAGGCTGAGGCAGGAGAATCACTTGAGCCCAGGAGGCACAGAGGTTGGAGTGAACCAAGATCGTGCCACTGCACTCCAGGTTGGGCGACAGGGTGAGATTCTGTCTCAAAAAAAAATAAAAATTTCAGAAAGTCATGTCTTGTCCTTCCTAATGTTTAGCAGGGCAATTTGGGCGATTTAACAGCCACAGTTTGGAAAAAATGCAATTTAAATATGGAAGCTATATTTTGGGATTTGTTGAAGTGGTTCTTTGATCCCACACTTGGTATATCATCTTAAATGTTTATAGTAGAGGTCAGGTGCGGAGGCTCACGCCTGTAATCCCAGCACTTTGGAAGGCTGAGGCTATCATCTTAAATGTTTATAGTAGAGGTCGGGCGTGGTGGCTCACGCCTGTAATCCCAGCACTTTGGGAGACTGAGGCGGGCAGATCACAAGGTCAGGAAATCGAGAATATCTGGCCAACATGGCGAAACCCGTCTCTACTAAAAATACAAAATTAGCCGGGCGTGGTAGCTCATGCCTCAGAAGGCTGAAACAGGAGAATCGCTTGAACCCAGGAGGTGGAGGTTGTGGTGAGCTGAGATCGTGCATTGCACTCCAGCCTGGGCAACAAGAGGGAAACTCCGTCAAAAAAAAAAAATGCTCATCATCACTGGTCGTTAGAGAAATGCAAATCAAAATTAAAATGAGATACCATCTCATGCCAGTCAGAATGGTGATCATTAAAAAGTTAGGACTTATTTTTTAGGCTGGGCCCAGTGGCTCAAGCCTGTAATCCCAGCACTTTGGGAGGCCGAGACGGGCGGATCGCAAGGTCAGGAGATCGAGACCATCCTGGCTAACATGGTGAAACCCCGTCTCTACTAAAAAATACAAAAAAATAGCCGGGCGAGGTGGCGGGCGCCTGTAGTCCCAGCTACTCGGGAGGCTGAGGCAGGAGAATGGCGTAAACCCGGGAGGCGGAGCTTGCAGTGAGCTGAGATCTGGCCACTGCACTCCAGCCTGGGCGACAGAGCGAGACTCCGGCTCAAAAAAAAAAAAAAAGTTAGGACTTATTTTTTAACGAGAAATAGCTACTATCTTTAGCAGTGTTTTTTTTGTTTGTTTGTTTTGTTTTTGTTTTTTGAGACAGAGTCTCGCTCTGTTGCCCAGGCTGGAGTGCAATGGCGCGATCTCCGCTCACCACAACCTCTGCCTCTCAGGTTCAAGCGATTATCTTGCCTCAGCTTCCCGAGTAGCTGGGATTACAGGCATGTGCCACCACACCCGGCTAATTTTTGTATTTTTAGTAGAGACAGGGTTTCACCATGCTGGCCAAGCTGGTCTCAAACTCCCTACCTCAGGTGATCCGCCCGCCTGAGCCTCCCAAAGTGCTGGGATTACAGGCGTGAGCCAGCATGCCCAGCCTATCTTTAGCAGTTTTAAGATAATATCCCCCTTTTAAGGTTATGATACATGCTCATTGAAGACAAATTGGGAAAATATGAAAAAGCAGGAACAATCACCTACTCACAAAATTCTCCACAGCCCGTTTCCTTAAAGGCAACCACTATTTGGTCATCTTTGATTTCACTCTTCTCGCCCATATATATATGTGTATATATATGGAGATATATATACATACATATAGATATAGACATATATATGTAAAAAAATATAAAACATATATAGATAGAGAGAGAGAGAGAGAGACGGGGTATCACTCTGTTGCCCAAGCTGGAGGTCAGTGGCACAATCTTGGCTCACTGCAACCTCCACCTCCTGGGTTCAAGCGATTATCCAGCCTCAGCCTCCCGAGTAGCTGGGATTAAAGGTGCACACCACCACGCCCAGCTAATTTTTGTATTTTTAGAAGAGACGAGGTTTTGCCATATTGGCCAGGCTGGTCTCGAACTACTGATCTCAAGTGATCTGCCTGCCTTGGCTTCCCAAAGTGCTAGAATTACAGGCGTGAGTCACCACGCCCAGCCTCCCATATATTTTTTACTCCACAGAGATTGTCATGTACATATACAGAACCTATTTTTTACTTAACATTATATTCTTACATTTTCCTATGTAACTAAATTCTTCAAAAACAACTTTTTCTTTAAAAACATTTTTTCTTCTAAGAACATAAGCAATACATTTTCTCTATAGGAAACTTGAAAATTATCAAGAAGCCAAAAGGAAAAGAAAGTTCTCCATAATCCCATCACCTACAGATACCAGTAATCTTTAGAAACATATCTTTCCAATATTTTCTTCATACATGCATTTTTCTTAAAAATTGGATTCAAAGCATATATATGGTTTTTCACCATACTATATCAAATATTTTCCATGATTAAATATTCTGCCTTTTTAAATTTTTCTAGACAGAGTCTTGCTCAGTCTCCCAGGTTGAATCTCATTACAGCCTCGTACTCCTGGGCTCAGGCAATCCTGCCTCAGCCTCCTGAGTTAGCTGAGAGTACAGGCACATGCCACCATGCCTGGCTGATTTTTAAATGTTTTTGCAAAGTCTTGCAAAGTCTACCCTCCCAAAGTGCTGGGATTACAAGCATGAGCCACTGCACCTAGTCCAATATTCTGCCTAATTGTCCACAACACATGGATCATTGTTTACTTAATCATTATTGTAATGTTGAACATTTAGATTATTTCTAATTTTTCTATTATAAGTAAAGCTGACTGGGTGAAATGGCTCATGCCTCTAATGAATCATTTGGGAGACCAAGGCAAGTTTGAGACCAGCCTGGGTAACAGAGTCTCTACAAAAACTAAAATAATTAGCTGGGCAAGGTGGCATGTGTCTGTAGTCCCAGCTACTCGTGAGGCTGGAGTGGGAGGATTGCTTGAGGCCAGGAGTTCAAGGCTGCAGTGAGCTACTATTGCGCCACTGCCCTAAAGCCTGGGCAACAAAGCGAGATCTTGTCTTCAAAAATAAAATAAGTAAAGCTGTGGTAAGTACTATTGCTTTGTTATATTTCCTTAGATTTATAAAGCCAAAGTCATTGTTCAAAGGCTAAGAATACTTTGAAGTGCTCCACACGGTGAAAGCACTTTCCAGAAAGGTAGACATTTACCCCCGCCAGTGAGTGGCAGCCCCAAATTCTCACTAACATTATTTTTAAAGTGTTTATTAACTCGGTAGGTTAAAAACATTTACTTTTTACTTCTCTGATTACCAGTGGGGGTGAGGTTCTTAATATTATTCACTTGTACTTTATTTTGTGAATGATTATTCACAAGGTTGTACCTATTACCCATTAGGGTTAATTACCTATGTATTTATCAGGGTCTTCTTTTTCTTACACAGGATATTACTTGCATTAGTATCAGTTTTCAACTCTGTCTTATTCTTGTAGATTATTTTAGCGCATCACTAAATTTTTTTTGAAGTTAATATTGTCCTCATTAGTTACTCTGAGGTTTACAAACAGCTTTTTAAGAAATAATAATAAAAAAATTGTACATGGGATTTTACTATGTTGCCCAGAACCAGGCGTGGTGGCTCATGACTTTTAAAAGTCATTTGTGACCAGGCACGGTGGCTCATGCCTGTAATCCCAACACTTTGGGAAGCCAAGGCGGGAGAATCATTTGGACCCAGTAGTTCAAGACCAGCCTGGGCAACACAGTAAAATCCCATGTACAAATTTTTCTTTTCTTTTCTTTTTTTTTTTTTTTTTGAGACGGAGTCTTGCTCTGTCGCCCAGGCTGGAGTGCAGTGGCGCGATCTCGGCTCACTGCAAGCTCCGCCTCCCGGGTTCACGCCATTCTCCTGCCTCAGCCTCCTGAGTAGCTGGGACTACAGGCGCCCGCCACCAAGCCCGGCTAATTTTTTGTATTTTTAGTAGAGACGGGGTTTCACCGTGGTCTCGATCTCCTGACCTTGTGATCCGCCCGCCTCGGCCTCCCAAAGTGCTGGGATTACAGGCGTGAGCCACCGCGCCCGGCCTTCTTTTTTTTTTTTTTTTGAGACTGAGATGGAGTTTCGCTCTTGTTCCCCAGGCTGGAATGTAGTGGTGCAATCTCAGCTCACTGCAACCTCTGCCTCCCAGGTTCAAGTGATTCTCCTGCCTCAGCCTCCCGAGTAGCTGGGATTATAGGCATGTGCCACTATGCCCAGCTAATTTTGTAATTTTAGGAGAGACAGGTTTTCACCATGTTGGCCAGGCTGATCTCAAACTCCTGACCTCAGGTGATCTGCCTGCCTTGGCCTCCCAAAGTGCTGGGATTACAGGCATGAGCCACTGCACCTGGCCTCACATATGAGTTTTTTTTCTTGGCTTTACTACTAGCCAGCTGTGGCACCTTGGCCAAGTCACTGCTCTCTCAGAGATCTGGCTTCCTCAAATTGTGAGGACTGAACTACATGATCTCTAGGGATTTCTTCACGTCTGACTTTTGGAATCTAGTCTACTGTGAAGGTAGGGGCATCCTTGGGCCAGTCCAGTCTAACAAAGTAGGGCTATCTATTAATACCTTGTGTTGTTTCATGTTAAAAGGTGTGAATAAATCTTTTACTGAAAGATAATTTTATTTCCTTATAGCAATAATATGCTGTATGAGTCTCCTGCTCTGCTGCCCATTACCTGTGTCACCTCCGCAAGCTACTGCTGAACCTCAAGGAACCCATCTCCTCATCAGGGGAAAAAAAAAAAAAAAAGCTTTATGTAGGTAGGCACCTCATAATGTTAAATGATCTCCTGTCTCTTTATCATTTAAAACTTTGGAGGCTCACTCCTGTAATCCAGCATTTTGGGAGGCCAAGGCAGGAGAATCCCTTGAGTCAGGGGTTTGAGCCCAGCCTGGGCAATGTAGCAAGACCTCATCTCTACTAAAAATCAAAAAAATTAGCTGGGCATGATGGCACCCACCTATAGTAGTCCCAGCTACTTGGGAGGCTGAGGTGGGAGAACTGCTTGAGCCTGGGAGGTAGAGGCTGCAGTGAGCCGTGATTGTGTCACTGCACTGTAACCTGGGTGACAGAGAAACTCGTCTCAAAAAAAGAAAAAACCTTCAGGCTGTGTGCAGTGATTCACACCTGTACTCCCAGCATTTTGGGGGGCCAAGGTGGGAGGATCACTTGAGCCTGGGAGTTCAAGACCAGCCTGGGCAACATAGGGAGATCTCGACTCTACAAAAAAGTATAAAAATTAGCCAGGTGTGGTGGTGCACACCTGTAGTCCCAGTTACTTGGGAGGCTGAGGCGGATCACTTGAGCCTGGGAGATTGAGGCTGCCGTGAGTGGTGATTGTGCTACTGTGCCACTGCACTCCAGCCTGAGCAACAGAAACCCTGTCTTGAAAACAAAACCCCACTTTTTTTGCCCCTTTCTATGTGTTTGCTGAATCTTTTATCTTGAGCATTTTAGAGTAAAAATGATACTCAAGTCTGAAATAATAAAAATAAATTTACTATAAAGAATGACCAACCTTTTCCCATCTTCTTTGAAGAGATGAATTTTGAAATACAATATGCTCAGAACTAAGTACATACTATCCATGAAGGCAGCTGAATGCCTCATTGGGCTACATGAGTCTCTTAAACGGGGACAGATTCCTCAGTGCCCAGAGATGGGCAGGATGGAGAAGACAAACTACAGTTTATCTACTACAATTTATAATTTTGTCGTATAGTTAAAATGGGGGGAGGAGAAACTGAAAGCATCTTAGATTTTTAAAGAAAAGTTACTATATAAAAATGTCTTCTTTGCAACAAAATTAAAAAGGTAAAAATATAGGTAATAATATCTTTAATCCCCAACATCAAGTTGCCAGTCTATCTAAATATGCTAGAAACATAAAAATCATATTCTGAGGTAACAAAGTAGAAATGCAGGCACTCATTTTTAAGTATACAATTTGTTTTTATTTACAATACCCTATAAAAATGTAAATTTAGAAACTTTTATTTTCATTAATTAGAACAAAACAAAAAAGATAAAGCACAGTAAGGAAGAGATAATAATCAAGTATTCACTTGATTGGTTGTGAAGGGAAGGTAGGAAAGGCGTGTAGTGGAAATGGTCAGTAGATAACGGTAGAGGGAAGCTAGGTAACGTCACTGGGGAACAGCTGGTGGAGCCTGGGGTTACAGCATGGGAAGAAATGGAGATGGAGAACAAGGACAGCTGGTTTTAACAGAGGATCTTACTGTTGTACAATACATGTATGTGCAAAATGTTTATTCTCTTTAAATATCATAACCTGCCCCCCCACCCCCCAACTACATTCGAAAAGGTAAGAACAGCAGAAAGATCAGGAAGGCCATGTAAAATTAATTCAAATTTAATTTTCTTCAGGGCTGTAATCACTAGGGGTCAAAACTCCTTAGTCTGGTTGATTGCTGAATGGGAGAGGAGTAAGTGAGAAAGATCATGGCAGGCTGGCCCTGCAATTATTCAAACCCAGGCCCCTGGCTGCCTGGGAACGGGACTTGGGTGAGATGAAGTAGTAAGGACAGCAGTTCTGCCCATGGTGTGGAGACTAAAAAGTAAAGCAGGCCAAACTGAGCTTCCATGGTTACAGCTGGAAGTTTCTATTCATGACACCAAATAAAAGTGGGGAAGAAGGAAGCATGGCTTACTGAAGTAGTCTCTGGAAGACAGGGCAAGTGTGCAAAAAGCCACACTGCCAAAGCAGGCTACTAGTGAGGACCATCCTGGGTGACTTCAAATGCACTTGAGGGAAAGGCTCAAGTACACTGTAGTTGTAGCAGGAAAAAGACATAACCATGTGCTATTTCCATTAAGGTGGACAGAAACTAAGGAAATAAAGGTGGGAAGAAGAAAAAGGACTTCTCAGCCTAGATTTGGGCATAAGCCAATTAAGAGTTCTGATTTTATTAAACGTGCTGCATACTCTTTATTTATGTTAAAACAAGTAGAACCCACCAAATTAATTACAAGATAGAACAGAAACAGATTAAAATACATCAGCTGGTTTGTGTTTAGAGGAAGTAATGAGACAACTAAATATTTTTCAATCTAAAATTCATTCTTTAAGGACCCTCTGAAGACCACATAAATACATTTATGGGGTGTGTGTGTGTATCTACGTGTGTGTGTATATCTTGATTTCTACTTAATTGGCTCTTCTATAGTCATATTAATATGGGGCAATGAAAAAACAACTTCAATAGGATGAGGGAAGGAATCCTTTGGCAGGCTACAATCTACTCTGAGCTGGAGTAGTGGTGGGATAAAGGGAGAGATTACACTTTTGTCTCTAGGGCAAAGAAAATGCAAAATTGAGAACTGAGTAAAAGTAGGACATGCAGAACTGTAACATAGAAGGTAAAGAAGAAACCAGCAGAAGTATCACCCAGCCAAATTTCATAGAGCAGTGGGGAAATATCTGACATTTAGAGAGACAACCCCTGTAAACAGGAATCGATCCCACAAGACTTTGCTTTGGGGAAAAAGCTACCTTCCCTCCCTCATTAAAAACACTCCATTGGTGATGGCAGCAATGCAGGTGACAGCCAAAAGGAGGTACAGGACACATTTGGAGATCTTTTATCGTATCCCCTGAACTAGCCTAGGGGTAAAAGGAGAGAAAGGAAAATTGTATAAATGAGTTAAAACAAAAGGCAATCTTTCATATTACAGTTACATCTTTGTAAGACTTCTCATAACAAAACACCCGAGATACTTCTCTACCCTTAGCATTTAGTCATCTTTTATGAAGGCCCTGTTGTACCCAGTTCAGTGTTTTATATCTAACAGATAGACACAAATAGTTAATAAAAAATCAATCTCTTCCACCAAATTCAGTTTTATTCCCCCCTTCACCCCAATCATACCTTCTTTTTATTTATTTATTTTTTTGAGACAGGGTCTTGCTCTGTCACCCAGGCTGTAGTGCAGTGGCGCGATCTCAGCTCACTGCAATCTCTGCCTCCTGGGTTTAAATGATTTTCATACCTCAGCCTACTGAATAGCTGGGATTACAGGCATGCACCACCACACCTGGCTAATTTTTGTATTTTTTTAGTAGACAGGGTTTCACCATTTTGGTCAGGCTGGTCTGGAACTCCTGGCCTCAAGTGATCCACCCTCCTGGGTGTCCTAAAGTGCTAGGATTACAGGTGTGAGCCACCGCTCCCAGCCTCCCCACCATAACTTCTCAAGTCCCAGCTTTAGTGAGATGTGAAACTCTCCTGTTTCAAACTTACTGCAGTTTTGTCTCCAGCAAGTTCAATTTCTGCTGGTCAACATAGCGAGAAAAGAGGGACACTAGGTTTGTAGGTATAGAGATTGGCTTGGCCAAGGCTGCTTGGGGAATTCGTAGAAGTTCTCGTGTTGCCATGAACATCACCTCCGTCCTGACAGGGAAGACCCATAATAATATTATGAGACAAAAATTTAAAAGATTACCTCAAATAACTTAAAATAAGAGAAGAAACAGTCCACACTGACCACTGATTATTTTGCGTTGATTCTGTAGCAGGGTCTGAACTCTGTAGGTCTTCACCACGGCTCAGGAGGATAAGGAGCAGTGACAGGCCAAACTACGAGAGAAGACAGAGGGAATCAAACTCAACACTGCGTCTAGACCTCCTCCACCACTGTTAAAGGGATCCTGGCATCAGATGGGGAACGGCTCTAAATCAAAATGACCTCACCACTGTGCTTTTCTGTGAAACCAGGCAAAGATCAGACAAGCATGAGTTGAAAGGCTATGTCTCTCTCCAGGTTTTTTTCTGGGATAGCAGTGGCCAGGCGCAGCCAACAGAAACGGAAAGTCATGGTGTCCAACACGCCTCTCTGTTCCCCATGCTGAGGTTAACAGATGGTTTTTCCTTGCCATGGATAATGTAGAATTTGACTTTTCTCTTATTTATGAGAACTGAAATAGGCTAAAAAGGAAAGTCAATGAAGACCAACTTTGATACAGAAATTAAAATCAGGAAAAAAAAAGAAAAACCATTAAATACAGTAAGATATTTTGAATTAAGAAACAAGGTATAAACTGTAGGAAAATATACAAATAAGGACAACTGAAATAAACATGGTATAAAGGGAAACTTTTCATTAAAAAGCACATCTCTATCTGGAAATATAAAGTCTTAGAGAGAATGTTAATAAAAATCTAAAAAATAAAGAGAAAGGGTAAACAGACGTATATACCGTATCTATAATTAAAATTCAGAAACATGCTTTAGAGTATGAAATATATAAAAATGGTCAGGTGTGGTGGCTCATGCCTGTAATCCCAGCACTTTGGGAGGCCGAGGTGGGTGGATCACCTGAGGTCAGGAGTTTGAGACCAGCCTGACCAAAATGGTGAAATCCCATCTCTACTAAAAATAGAAAATTAGACAGGCATGGTGGCACATGCCTGTAATCCCAGCTACTTGGGAGGCTGAGGCAGGAGAATTGCTCAAACCCGGGAAATGGAGGTTGCAGTGAGCCAAGATCACACCATTGCACTCCAGCCTGGGCAACACGAGTGGAACTCCATCTTAAAAAAAAAAAAAAAAGTAATATATAAAAATGTGTTTTATTTAGTAGACAGTAAAATCAGGAAATGTAGTATTTGGGGCATAGGATAAAATTATGGGCCAGGCGCAGTGGCTCACACATGTAATCCCAGCACTTTGGGAGGCCAAAGCGGGTGGAGAGCGAGATCATCCTGGCTAACACAGTGAAACCCCGTCTCTACTAAACAACACAAAAAATTAGCTGGGCGTGGTGGCGGGTGCCTGTAGTCCCAGCTACTGGGGAGGCAGGAGAATGGTGTGAACCCAGGAGGCGGGGTTTGCAGTGAGCTGAGATCATGCCACTGCACTCCAGCCTGAGCGATAGAGGGAGACTCTGTCTCAAAAGAAAAAAAAAAAATGAACAGGGGACTGGGCATGGGCATGGTGGCTCATGCCTGTAGTTCCAGCACTTTGGGAGGTGAAGGCAGGACTACTTGAGTCCAGGAGTTCAAGACCAGCCAGAGCAACATAGTGAGACCCTGTTTTTGCAAAAAATATAAAAATCAATCGGAGGCTGGGTATGGTGGCTCACACCTGTAATCCCAGCCCTTTGGGAGGTTGAGGCAGGCTCATGTGAGGTCAGGAGTTCCGGACCAGCCTGGCCAACATGGTGAAACTCCGTCTCTGCTAAAAATACAAATATTAGCCCGGTGTGGTGGTGGGCACCTGTAATCCCAGCTACTTGGGGGGCTGAGGCAGGAGAATCGCTTGAACCTGGGAGGCAGGGGTTGCAGTGAGCCAACATATTACCACTGCACTCTGGCCTGGGTGATAGAGCAAGGCTCTGTCTCAAAAAAAAAAAAAAGTCAATTGGGCATGGTGGCACATGCTACTTAAAAGGCTGAGGTGGGAGGATCACTTTGAGTCCAGAAAGTTGAGGCTGCAATGAGCTATGACTGTGCCACTGCACTGAAGCCTGGGTGACAGAGTGAGATCCTGTCTCAAAAAAGAAAATACAAATAGGGACAAGATCTAGGTTAAATATATGACTCATAGCTATAAATGGACCATAAAAGGAAGGCTGGCAGTACTGTGGGATTCCATCCCAACTTTCTAAGCTCACTCAGAGGACAGGTAACCTCACTTTTCTACAAAATTTCCCTTCATGGCCAGTTACAGTAGCTCATGCCTATAATCCCAACACTTTGGGAGGCCGAGGACGGCGGATAGAGACCAGCCTGGGCAACATGGCGAAACCCCACCTCTACAAAAAATACACAAAATTAGTTGGGCGTGGTGGCACGTGCCTGTAGTTCCATCTACTTGGAAGGCTGAGGTGCGAATATGGCTTGAGCCCAGGAGGCAGAGGTTGCAGTGAGTCAAGATCTTGCCACTGCACTCTGGCCTGGGTGACAGAGCAGACCCTGATTAAAAAAAAAAAAAAAATCCCTTTTCATGTTATTCTCAGAAAAAAACTACTACTGCCTTTACTAAAATTAAAACTAAGAGACCAAATAACAGAAAGGCACATTCCTGATCACTCCAGAACCCCATCTAATGTCCCCGGAGGCACTGTCACTTCTTCTGCCTCTGATATACCACCCTTTAGTGTCATGCTTTGGCAGGTTTTCAGGTGCAAAGGAGCAAGAGGCCTTGAGACCACTTTTTCATCTCTACTATACATAGAATGGCCCTTAATGAGTAACTACTATGTACCAGGTATTATATCGAAGCACTTACAACTGTTATCTCATTTAAGTACCAGGACAACTCTATGAAGTCTAATCATCACCTCCATCTTATAGACCAGGAAACTGATTCAGCAATGTGGTATCATCTGTCCAAGGTCACAAAGCTAGACAGTAGCAGGCAAGGACTAAAAATTCATATTCTTCACTTCATATAATGCTTCTCCTAGGAATCTCTGAATCTTTAACCTGATGCAAATAAAGTATGAAATGGATGATTCTACTATGACAGAGACTGCTAAATGCCTACCTAATATGCCTTCCTACCCATTATCAGAACTCTTATGTGTCATGACAATGGCACAAACTAGAAGGTATTTTCTAGCCTTCCCTGCACTTAGGTGTGGCCATGTGACAATGTCCTGGCTATTAACAGTAAGTAGAAGTTTTTGGTTAGAACTCCTGGAAAAAGTCTCAATAAGGAAGATGGGCAGCTGGTCCACACCTTTTTGCCCTCCAAAATCCATCCATCCTTCTTGATGTAAAGCTGAATCTTGAATTCCACAGCCATCTTGGACCATGAGGAATAATGAACATGGAAGCCACTGCTAAGAATGGCAGAGGAAAAAAAGTGAAAAAGCCTGGATCCCTGATGACTGTGGAGCTACTAAATCAAATTTATTTCACACCAGACACATAAAATCCTATTTGGTTGAAACCACTGTTATTTCTAGCCTCTGTTACTAGGAGCTTAATGTAACTCTTGACTGAAAGAAGCCTTTTTCACAAGTTGCTAGAGATACAGCAGCCATTATTTTAATCTATAATGCAAATTAAGACACTTCACAAAGTTCAAGGACTGAAGAGGGCAAGATCACCTTGTTTTGGAGCACAGCAGTGAGGTGAGGATTGGAGGGTGCTGGTGTAGCTGCACTTTGAGGTAGGTTCATTAGCTGTTGCAAAAGGCTGGTGATAGTCACTGATGGAAGATGATAGAGGAGGAGAGAGAAGGGACTCAGTAAGCATGGCAGCACCTACAAAAAATAAATAAAAGCATTATATCCTGGCATGTGTTACTTCAGTTACCCTCCATCAGGGGCATGGATGGAAGGATGCTCATTTGCATATTCAACCACTTAAGGCACAAGTCTGGCAGATATGACTAGAGTCTTAACAATGACTTCTAAGCTATCTACTGAGAACTTTTTCATCTCAAAACACCACGACTTGTGTGAACCAAGGGTGTAAAAAAAAATCACTCGCAAATACATACCGAGAGTTATGCTAAAACATCAATATTTTAACTCATCCCATAAATATTCTTAAATGCTTACACTCTGCCAGGCCCCATGGGCTAAAAACAAATGGCAAACAGGACACAGAACCTCAGGGATCTAAAGTACAGCGGAGGAGATATGGGTTAATTGGCAATTTCAATATACTGTGAGAAGCACTCTAAGATAGGTTAAAGGCCAAGCAGAAGAGCACTTCAGGCCAGGAGTTCAAGACTAGTCTGGACAATGTAGTGAGACTTCATCTCTACAACAAATAAAAAAATTTCACCTGTAGTCACCAGCTACTCAGTAGGCTGAGGTGGTAGGTTTGCTTGAGTCTAGGAGTTCAAGGTTACATTGAACTATGAATGCACCACCACATTCCAGCTTGGGTGACAGGGTGAGACCCACCCTGTCTCAAAAGAAGTGTTTTCAGTGGCCGGGCACGGTGGCTCAAGCCTGTAATCCCAGCACTTTGGGAGGCCGAGACAGGAGGATCACGAAGTCAGGAGATCGAGACCATCCTGGCTAACATGGTGAAACCCCGTCTCTACTAAAAATACAAAAAAATTAGCCGGGTGCAGTGGCGGGCGCCTGTAGTCCCAGCTACACAGGGGGCTGAGGCAGGAGAATGGCGTGAACCTGGGAGGTGGAGCTTGCAGTGAGCCAAGATTGCGCCACTGCACTCCAGCCTGGGCAACAGAGCAAGACTCCGTCTCAAAAAAAAAAGAAGTGTTTTCAGATTTAATTGTATTTTCTCTTATTCTTATAAAAGCTCAATGAGGAAGAAGAGAAATAATTAGCCAATTTTTATAGATTTTTAGAGAATCTATAAAGTGATGAGAAACTCAGTGTTTGGAGTTACACAGCCAGCAGCTAGAGCCAGAACCCAAGGCTGTTGAATTCCAGTCTTCTAGTCATTTATTTCTTTTGTCATGTAGCCAACTGGAAAGTTAGAATACAGAACTATTAATATAAATAACTAGGTTATAACACAACAAAGGAAATCAAGAGTGCTTCCAGACAATCAATGCCCACGGTATAAAGTGATGGCTGGTTTTACTTTAAATGGCACCCGCAAATGGGGAGTAAAATATTTTTTGTGGTCTACTACTATAAATAAAAAAAGCTTTTATTATGGTCATTTTAAAACATACACGAAAATACAAACAGCAGCATAATGACATTGATGTACTCACCACCCAATTTCAACGTCAACCAAACAACATTTTGCCAGTCTTATTAAATCCATATTCCTCCTGTATCATATCATTTCATCCCAAAATACATCAGTTTGTATTTCTAACAAAATCTCTCACAATATCATACCTAACAAAATAAATAATAATTTTTTTTCATAGAACATTTCTCAGGAAATAATTTTAAAATATCATCTAGTGTCTGTTCCAAATCCAAATTCCCCCAAATGCCTTTAAAAATGTCTTTTAGCAGCTGAACTTTGTATTAGAACCATTATTGTGCTAATTATGGTTCAAACAAGATCCACACATTGCATTTGCCTGGTAAGGTTTTTAAAATCTCTCTAACAGGTCCTCTGCCACTGGCCCTTTTCTCTTGTTATTTAACTGTTAAAGAAACTGGGTCATTTGTTCTGTAGTTTGAATTTGGCAAACTGCATGTTGGCAGTATCACTTAGCAGGTTCTGCTATCCTTTGTTTCCCTCCTAAACGGATAGTTAGAATAACAGGTTTATTTGATTCAGGTTCAGTAGGGTGTGGGAGGGACATGTGAGAAAACGTCATGGATAGAACTTGTGTGTTTTCCATTGCATTATGTCAAGAAGAGCTAGGTATGGTGGCTCATGCCCATAATCCCTGCATTTTAGGAAGCAGAGATGGGAAGATTGCTTGAGCCCAGGAGCTTGAGACAAGCCTGGAAACATAGGAAGACTCTGTTTCCTTTTGTTTTTTTTTTTTTTTTTTAAAAAAAAAAAAGCACAGTGCTTGGTTGTCCCACTCTTAGAGGTGTTAAGAGTTCATCAGCGGGTTCACGTGTTGCCAGGCTGCTCCAACCACTGTAAAGTTCCCCATCCACTTTTTACCTAATGCTTTTAGCAGCCAGTAATGAGCACTGTCTAGATTGACTGCTTTTCCATTGAGGTTTGTGAAAACAGTTATTTTCTAATTTTATCATTTCTTTTGTATTTATTAGCGAAAATTCTTCTACAAAGAAGAACTTTGTATTATCAACTGTCTGATTACCATGACATTTGGTTTTAATGGAAAGGCAGGATAAATGCTTTTCTTTTCCTTTATTTACCAATTTTCTGAATAGTGAGTTGATGGTCTAGTAGTCTCCAAAGGAGATCAATATATGCTTAAACATTATTAACTCATTAAATATATTTGATATATTTCAATCTACTGCTGTAATTGTTCTTTCTGATGAAAATTATTCCACTTTTGGCCAATGTGAGTCCCTTGAAATTAGTTTGTGCATCCTTTAGACAGGACACTAGTAATCTATTAACTTCTTGCTTTCTGGCACGATATATTCCAGGATATCTTGTACATTTCATGATTCAGACCTAGAACCAGCTATTACTTCAAGAAAATGGTATTTAGAGATATGGTTTATTACTCCTTAAAACATACAGGTAAAAAATCAGCCTTGATATTTAGCCAAACTTTCCTCCCTAGCAGGTAAGCTCTACGAAAGCAGGCATTTTTGTACTCTTATCTTTTAGCACCTAGAACTAGGTGCTGTATTTCTAGGAGGTAAAATAGTGCCTGGCACATAGAAGTATTCAGCAAATATCTCCCAAACTTGTTTCCACAGAAGAGCTCTGGTGGGATTACAAGTGCCCATTACACTGCATACAATTTACATGCTCTAAGGTAGCTGTTACTTTTTTAGTCTGGTCTTCTATTTTCTAGGATAAACCTCAAATACTGGAACTTTTCCCCAACTCATTTTTCATTTGTGGAATCTTTTTTTTTTTTTTTTTTTTTTTGAGTAGCTGGGACCATAGGCATACACTACTGTGTCCGGCTCAGTTTTTTGGTTTTTTTTTTTTCCTCTAGTTTTAGTAGAGACAGGTTTTCACCATGTTGCTCCAGGCTGGTCTTGAACTCTTGGCCTCAAGTGATCCACTTGCCTCAGCCTCCCAAAGTGTTGGGATTATAGGTGTAAGCCACTGTGCCCAGCCAAATCTTTTAAATATATACTTGTCCCAACCCACTTCACTGCTTTCAATGAGACCTAAACTTCTCTTTCATTTCTTCTGCAGATGCTAACATTTCAAGGATCTATGAAGGAATAGTTTCCCTTTTGTAGCATACCATTTAGAAGGTATTCTGGTGTTCTGTGTTTTCTGGGGACTCATTACTTAGATGGTTATTACTCAACTTGTAGTCTATAACAGGTTCACTCTCATATATTTCACTACTCTGAATCTTGCACTAATATTCATCCTTTGTCCTACTTTTATCAATTTCTTATTTTGAACTTCTTAAGACTATTCTAAATTTTGCTCATCTTTCAGGTGTGCTATGACAAGGATAAGGAGAGAAAAACTCTAACCAAGAATTAACTTGCACATGTGATAACCATGTTAAAATTCCAGCCCAGTTTAGATCATGATAAAAATTATTTAAGGGGCTGGCTCGGGTTGGACGCAGTGGCTCAAGCCTGTAATCCTAGCACTTTGGGAGGCCAAGGCAAGAGGACTGCATGAGTCCAGGAGTTTGAGACCAGTCTGGGCAACGTGGCAAAACCCCGTCTCTACAAAAGGTAAAAAAATTAGCCGAGCATGGTGGCGCATGCCTGTAGTCCCAGCTACTCAGGAGGTGGGAGAATCACCTGAGCCTGGGACACAGAGGTTGCAGTGAGCCAAGATGACACCATTGCACTCCTGCCTGTGTGACAGAGCAAAACTCTGTCTCAAAAAAAAAAAAAAGAAACCAAAAGGGGACTAGCTCAACTGCTGTGGGATACCATTTAACTAAGTCTACAGGCTAATGTTAAGCTACTGATAACAGACCAATAATGATACTTTATATCTAGCAAAGTAACCAAGACTAAAAGTTTTCAAACTTCAGTGAACATCAGATTCAGTTGGAGACTAAGATACAAAAACCCTAATCCTTCTGTAAATTCTGATTCAGCAGTTTGGGGTGGAACTGACTTATCTACACAAGTAATTCTGATACAGACCACATCTTCACAACTATGTCAAGTAAGAGGGAATTGTTGTTTTTCTCATGTTTAGAAACGTAGTCTGTTTGACCAAATATGGGATTAAAAATATAGGCCTGAAATACTAAAGGTTTTGTTTTAAATAATCAAATCACACGGCCAAAGATTAGACAAAAATACAAAAGGGAAGAGGAGAGGAAAATAAGTTTGCATTCTAGAAATCTTATCAGTTATAAAGACTCAAAGGCAAGATGTCCCATCTTGCATAGTCACCTCATCTTGTGCATCCTTCTTGATAAGGAAAGGGAGGTTCCTGGCTGTTGTCATGAGAATGTCAGCTGCTTGCTCTGTGGAGAGGAAAGGAAGAATACGGGCAACCATTCTCTTCCCTTTTCGGATACACATGATCTGTACAAAGTGGTCATCACTAGGCCTGCAACGGAAGAAAAATGCCAACTTAGGTCAGCAAGAACAATTAAGAAACCCTCATTTTTTTCCTCTTAGATGTTACTGAATGAATATACTGCATTCATTTTCATTCTACAATAAAATAAATTAGTAGGAATTACTTCTCCAAATCTCAACCAAATAAAAAGTAAATTTTCAGGTTTTACAAATGTAGAAAATCATCATTTCACAAATTATATGGTTAAAAAAAAACTTGGCCAACTGTATGCACTAATTTCCTTAACTTTTTTTCTTTTTTTTTTTCTCTTTTTTTTTTTTTTTTTTAGACAATGTCTCACTTTGTTACCCAGGCTGGAGTGCAGTGGCGCTGTCTTGGCTCACTGCAGCCTCCACCTCTTGGATTCAAGTGATTCTCCTGCCTCAGCCTCCCAAGCAGCTGGGACAATAGATGCCTGCCACCATGACCAGCTGATTTTTGTATTTTTCTAGAGACAGGGTTTCACCATGTTGGCCAGGCTGGTCTCTGAATTCCTGACCTCAAGTGATCCACCCCCTCAGGGTCCCAAAGTGCTTGGCCTCCCTCTCTTAACTTTTAAGTAACCATACAAATAACATAGGTTAACAGAGCAATAGCTTTAAAAAAAAAAAAAAAAAAAAAAGAAAAACATTCATCAACTCAGAGTTAATTAGTGTTACCATTTTAAACAACATTTTGCTTTGTATTACATATTTTTTTCTTTCATAAAACAATGGGCTCATAGAATGCATATGGTTTTTTACCTTGACTTTTTTCACTCAACAACTTATTTCTATGTCAATAAATATATTTCAACCACATACATTTTAATGGCTAGATAACATTCCAATCTATGGATAAACCATTTATTCAACCAGTTCCCTGTCAGCCTAACTCCAGACAAGGTGTGTTGAAAAGGAAGTGCTTATTCTTTTTTCTTTTTTTTTTTTTTTTTTTTGAGACAGAGTCTCGCTCTGTCGCCCAGGCTGGAGTGCAGTGGCGCAATCTCAGCTCACTGCAAGCTCCGCCTCCCGGGTTCACGCCATTCTCCTGCCTCAGCCTCCCAAGTAGCTGGGACTACAGGCGCCCGCCACCGCGCCCGGCTAATTTTTTGTATTTTTAGTAGAAACGGGGTTTCACCGTGGTCTCGATCTCCTGACCTTGTGATCCGCCCGCCTCGGCCTCCCAAAGTGCTGGGATTACAGGCGTGAGCCACTGTGCCCGGCGGAAGTGCTTATTCTTATGTTTGGTTTTGTGTATGTCCTGGCTTAGAAGGATCAGCGATTCTCTTGAACGGGTAAAAGGAAAGGGAGTTATTAGAAGTTGTAGTTCTCTTGAATATATCAAATAAGTATTTAAGATTTACAGAACATTTAACATGAGCAAGATTCTTTTGCAGATAATGGGGTAGGAGAGGGATTCCTCATTGGAAGACTGAATGGTTTCAACAGGATATAAATATTTTGTGGAAATCCCAGGAAGTATAAATGTTTGTATATCTGATCTTAATAATAATAAAGATTACAAGGTTAAACATGCTAGTAATCATAAATCAGGTGCAATCTGTAAGCACAAAAACAAGAACCCAATAATGTTATCCACTATATCTCTAGCCCCTAGCACTGTCCCTGGAAGATACTATGTATTTGTTGAATGATAAATTCAGGATAAAGAGGTTTTTCTTCTTTCCTCACTGGAAAAGATAATTCATATTTTAAATAAAGTGGCATTTGAGTTAGGCTAAAAGGATAGATTCTGAGCTTACAGAGATGGTAGGGAGTGTACCTAAGAAGCAGAAATGTATGAAGTCCAGTTATGACAGAGGAAGGAGTCCAGTTAGTTTAATGTTTTCCTCAAAGTGCATAATGCTTACCTCTCTTGTCCAGGCAATTTCCCCCTCAAGTTGTCATA
Source organism: Theropithecus gelada (assembly GCF_003255815.1). NCBI lineage: Eukaryota > Metazoa > Chordata > Mammalia > Primates > Cercopithecidae > Theropithecus > Theropithecus gelada. The sequence goes on along the minus strand of NC_037682.1, from coordinate 14,316,278 downwards.
CATGCTACAAATTTTGTGCTTTCTCTCATCCATTAGGGCAGGTCGCTCTTCTTCTAGACATAGGAGATAACGTCTTTCATAGTCCTCCACATCAAGGAGTAAGCTGTAGGTCTAAGAAGGGAGACAAAAGCAGGCCACAGCATGCTGGGTCAGAACCAGAGTATTAGTTAAACAATTTCACTGTTTAGGACTGACTACTAGAAAAAGACAAAAGAATACAAACTTATTATAGAAAGACTGAGCTTTTTTTTAATGTGGAAAACCATATGAAATAACTTAAAAAGTTCCTCAAACCACCATTCTTTGTCTCTCTCTGACCTCCATTCTACCAGGCAAAGATATTAAAATAGTCTGGGCACGGTGGCTCATGCCTGTAATCCCAGCACTTTGGGAGGCCGAGATGGGCGGATCACCTGAGGTTGGGAGTTTAAGATCAGCCTGAATAACATGGAGAAACCCCGTCTCTACTAAAAATACAAAATTAGCCGGGTGTAGTGGCAAATGCCTGTAATCCCAGCTATGCCGGTGGCTGAGGCAGGACAATTACTTGAACCCCGTAGGCGGAGGTTGTGGTGAGCCAAGATCTCGCCATTGCACTTCAGCCTGGGCAACAAGAGTGAAACTCTGTCTCAAAAAAAAAAAAAAGATAGTAAAATAATTACACTTTCCTTGACCAGACTGGCCAACATGGTAAAACCCCATCTCTACTAAAAATACAAAAAATTAGTCGGGTGAGGTAGCCTGCACCTGTAATCCCATCTACTTAAGAGGCTAAGGCAGGAGAATCGCTTGAACCCAGGAGGTGGTGGTTGCAGTGAGCTGAGATCACACCACTGCACTCCAGCCTGGGCGACAGAGTGAGACTCTGTCTCAAAAAGGAAAAAAAAAAAAAGGCAATCCAAAGAGAAAACTACTACTATCATCTCCATTTTTACAGATAAAGAAACTGAGCGTAGAAAGGTTAAATAACGTGCCTTAAGTTACAGACTCAGAAATGGAAAAGACATGATTTGCAGCTTGGTTCTAGAGTCCATGCTTTTAACCACTATGGTGTATGGCCTTACAATGTGGTGTTTACATTTTACAAATCAACTATTAATATCCATCAGTTTCCTCAGCACCCAGAATAGTGCCCAGTAAATATCTGTGAACTAAATTAATCCATAGGTAGGACAATGTAATTTTTATTCCCATTTTATCAGGCTTAGAGAGGTGACTTGCCCAAAGACACTCAGCTATTAACTGAATAAGCTTGGACAAAAACCCAGTACACTTCCAACTTTAACTGCAGTGTTCTTTCTATGATGCCAATAGGTGAAACATAACATAATCCTTTCCAGAGTTATCTGGTACACAACAGTCACTTACCAAGAATATATTCATGAATTAAAACCAAAGAACACTGATTGATTGCTCACTGTTTCCGTTCTAGTGTATACATACATGTGACCGTTCCATATTTGAAACTAACTACAGCAACAAATTCTAAACTTACTTTCTCAATTATGACAAGGGTTTTTCTCCTCTTGTCTCGAACTTGTTTTTCTTTTGTCTCCTAAAAAAGAGAAGACTATTCAATGCAAATTCTTTACCTTTGTCAACATAATTTACCAAGTGTGCATCTGTAGGTTCATTTGTGACAGTACTTTGAGAAGATAATTGAGTCTCTGAAAGTTAATCTAAAACAACCCTAGTATGAACAAAGGTCAAAGCTGACTTAACCCACAAACTATTAAATTGCATTCATAGGTAGGCAAAGGGTAATCTTAGTAGAGGATAAGGAAATCATATGAAATATGAAAATCTTGTTTTTTATTTTTAAACTTTAATTTTACGTTCAAGGGTACACGTGCAGGTTATAGGGTACATGTGTTTGTTACACAGGTAAACTTGTGTTATGGGGGTTGTACAAATTCTTTCATCACCCAGGTACTAAGCCTCGTACCCCATAATTAATTTTTCTGATCCTCTTTCTGAAAATCTTAAAATACATAGAAAATGATAATTTTTTAAAACATCAAACTGGAGTAAACACATGCTGTTTGCAGCCAGAGCTACCCAGTCCAAAGACTCCTGCCACCCTAGTCCCTGCCTGGCTGCCTTAGAAATGAAGGTGTTAATATTGCAGCACATCTGTGGAAAACTAGAATGCATGACAAGGTAGGAGGTCCCAGGTTAGACTACAAACAACTCTACCATGCCCGATCTCATTCCATGGTGGCCCCAAAAGAAATGGTCACAAATCAGATGTTCTTAAACAGACAATTGTGTTGACACTTACATCATCCTCACTCCGAGATGTCACAACAGCATCAATCATTTTTCGGGGATTATTCACACTAGAAACAGTAAGCTTTCCCAAAGAGCCCTCAAATTGCACTGCAAAGACAAAAAAAAAAAAAAAAAATCCAACAAAATAAAAAGTCAGCAATGCAGGCAGGCAGTGTTCAAATAAGATTTTTACTTTCCTCTGTACCTTACTCATAGTCTAATAACTTACTGCAAAAGTCAATGTGTTATTTAGGCCGGGTGTGGTAACTCACACCTATTATCCCAGCACTTTGGGAGGCCGAGGTGGGTGGGTCACTTGAGGCCAGGAGTCCGAGACCAGCCCGGCCAACATGGCGAAACCCCGTCTCTACTAAAAGTACAAAAATTAGCTGGATGTCGTCATACACGCCTGTAATCCCAGCTACTCAGGAGGGTGAGACATGAGAGTCGCTTGAGCCCAGGAGGTGGAGGTTGCAGCGAGCTGAGATGGCACTAATGCACTCCAGCCTGGGCAACAGAGTAAGGCTCCTTCTCAAAAAAAAAAAAAAAAAAAAAAAAAAAGGGTCATTGTGTTATTTAAAGCAACCCCTCATCAAAATCTATCCTTTCTCTCTTTTTTTGTTACAATAATTATCACAATAAAAATCTAAAGTATTTCCCCCTTATTTTAGGGGTACTGAAAATTAGAATACATTTAAAAAATCATGAAATCTCAAGTAGAAAAGGACCTGAAAAGGCACATGTCAAAGCGTTCAGTCCAGGCTTGAATAAAGGCTGAGTTTTGCATTTATTAAGGACAATGGTACTTTAAAATCACTTTGAAATGTCTTTACATATCCTTCCACATATACACTTGTCTATATTTAATCAGCGGCTTCTCAAATTTCTTTTATTATGGGCATCTTTCTTATGAGGACCTTACCTGGCTTATAGGCGTGCTCCAGTTTGGCCACCTGAGGCGTGATAAGCTTGGTGCGCTCCTTCTTAGGGCCATCACCTTGTATTTCTTCAGCAGCTGACAGTTTCTCCAGTTTTTCAAAGTAATTCTACCATGAGAGGATGATTTCGGTTGTAACATAAGCACAGAACACGACTGTTGTTTACCATCAAATAATTTATGCCAGTGACAGTAATACAAGTTCAGTTCTAGAAATGTACTGATAGTGAGTAGTGCAAGAGGCTAAGTATCTCAAAAGAAAATTTTACAAATATTTAATTGTACCAATATTTAAATGAATACCCTTACCAGTGTAGGGGACCAAACTATTATCCTCAAAACTAGCACAGAGTATTTACCTGGTAATAAAAATCATCCAGGTAGGGATCAGTGCTTTGCAGTTGCATCATCTGGATTTTGGAGACCCAGTCCTTTTCCCGCTGCAACATGAGATTGGCATATGGATCCTTTCGGAGATGATCTTGATGACTGCTCCGGTGACTTCCTCTATCTCCTGCACCATTGAGATTCCGATGCTGACTGAAAAACATACACCACATTCACTCCAAGTGGGCAAATTAATTACGCTTTTTAACACAGAGGAATAAATGAGGCCAATTTTTTTTTTTTTTAAAGATTCCCCTTGCTTTTCTTAAAAGGGGAGTGAAAAAGAACTAAGTTTTAATAGAATTTAAGAGGAAAGAGCTATGTAATAATCAAGAAATAAAACTAAGATCTGAGTACCTTTCCATATGCTAAGCATATTCACCTGTGGACTTTTGTATAAGCTCTAGAATAACTCTGTGAGGTAGGTAGTTTTCTCTTCCCCACTTAAGACAACAAACCGACGCCAAAGAGAGATCAAGTAACTTGTCCAAAGCCATACATCTAGTGGTGGACTAAGGGATTTTGACACAGGCGATTTAGCTCTGAAGTCTACATAAATATTTTAAACTCATTAAAAATCACGAAATATTTCAAATTCAGAGAAAAAGCCCAGCAAATACTATAATAAATATCCATTTACCCATCATCTAGAGCTAATAGAAAAAAATGTATTTGGTTGAATTTGCTTCAAATATTTTAAAGTAATATTAAATTAACACAGTGTTACACTGACAGAGGCCCTGTTGTACCCCTCTAGACCCAGTTTCCAGCTTCTCTTCCTTCATAGAGGAACCACTATCATGCCTTGGTATGTATCCTCCCTGAAATGTTTTTGTACATTTATTACTTGTGTGTCTGTGTTTAAATATTACACAGTATTATTCTGTGTGCCTTTTAGTTTTACATAAATGGTACATGTAATTCCGTTCCTTGCTTCTTTACTCAATATTATGCTTTTCATATTTACATGTTGATAATACATTCAGGTTTACGGATACGAAGTAAACTTACAAAAAAAACAAACAACTAAATAGCATGTTGTTACACTGTCAAAATTAAAAGCTGAATTAAGAAGCCATAAAGGAGTTGGATGAGTACTTACTTTCTATTCTGTTGCTGTCTTTGATACAAGAGTCGACGGTGCTGTGGATGAAGGTGAGTTGTGTCCGGTCTAAACACTGGGGCCTGAGATCTAAGAAAAATGGAACAGAGGTTCTCAGCTTGGTCATCCTGATGATTTGAAATTTTAAAGAATGTTGTCAGTACAGGATAACTTCATACAGGTTAACTTAAGGGACTACAAAAGTCTATTCGGGCTGGGTGCAGTGTGTAATCCCAGCACTTTGGGAGGCCAAGGCGGGTGGAACACTTGAGGTCAGGAGCTCAAGACCAGCCTGGCCAACATGGTGAAACCCTGTCTTTATTAAAAATACAAAAATTAGCTGGGTGTGGTAGCAGGCGCCTGCAGTTCCAGCTACTTGGAAGGCTGAGGCAGTAGAATCGCTTGAGCCTAGGTGGCAGAGTTTGCAGTGAGCCGATATCGTGTGGGTCACTGCACTCCAGCCTGGGAGGCAGAGTGAGACTCTGTCTCAAAAAAATAAAAAAATAAAAAAGTCTATTCTAAGGAGACCTTTTAGAAGCAAAAGATAGTCATATTTTTACATATCTTCCACAAAGACCAAGTTCTAAAAGGGTGATCATGAAATCTGAGTGAATTAGGAGTAAAGCAGTATAATTCTTTTTCTCTTTGCTTTTAACTGTTTAACAGAAGTCTCTAAGTAGGTTTAACATACTCAGTTTCAACTATGTGGGAATATTATTAAAGATATATGTGTGATAGTTAATATGACTAGGCCTTAGTACCCAGTTATTTGGTCAAACACTGCTTAGATGTTGCTGTGAGGGTATTTTGTAAAGATGTGATTAACATTTATAACAAACTAAAGTTTCCCAGAAGAAGGAATTCTGCCTCAAGAGTGGAACACAAAAATCCTGCTTGAGTGCCTTGACTGCTGACCTGCTATACTTATTTCAAACGCAAGACTGCAACTTGAGCTTTTAAAAACTGTTTCTTGCCTGCTGGTCTGTCTTACGGATTTCGAACTTGTCAGTCTCTACAATCACATGAGCCGATTTCTTAAAATAAAACTTGCTCACATGAACATTCTTGCTCTCTTTCCTCTACTGGTTCTCGGGTGTCTCTTGAAAATCCTGACTGCCACAATACGATATGTAATAAAACACAACTTCACCGAAACAGGAACTTGAACCCCTTTTGTTATAAAACCAGAGGATAAAAGCAAACAACTTAGCTAGTGTGAAGATTAGCTGACTTTTCAGCATCTGTCGCTCTATTCCATACCTTCTGGTAATGTGAGAAAAATGTGATTCACAAGAAAGCCTGGGGATTGTCAAACATTTCCATGTTTGTCAACCTGAGGATCCAATAACATCTTAAAATTTATTAGTTAGCAAATATCAAGAGACTTATAAAACTACACATCCACAATCAAGAGACTTGGCTGATAATTGATAAATAGTGGCATTGATTTTGTATACCTTAGGTTTTGCAGGTGGGGTCCTGGGCCAGGAGGGTGCTGCTGTGGAGGTGGTGTAGCGGAGGGTGGAGCACTAAAGAAGGCACGGAAGCCTGGTGCTGGGGGAAGCATCTGCCCAACTCGCCCTTGTAGCAACTTGGGATTCATGGCAGCAAGTGGACTACCAACAAATCCAGGCACCCGTGCAAACTGGCTGGGAGACATCCGTCCAGGCTGTAGCTACAAAGAGGAAAATCTTAGATTTAGACAATTAGCAAGTCCCTTTGCTTTTGTCTACAGAAAGGTGAATACTGTTTCCATCAATAACTTTATTTGAAAAAGTAAAAGCAAAAATAAGAGTAGTGATTAACAGCAAAAAAGGGGCTACCATCTAATGAACTTTAGGAAAGTAGGAGAGTTCTTTATGAGTAGGGTTAATCACAGGCTTACCTGTGCTCCTCCAAGAAGCTGTGCTCTCTGGAGGGGGCTGAGAACAGGAGGAACACTAGGAGGAAAAGGGTGACCCAGGAGGGAAGAGTTCTAAGATAAAAAAAAAAAAAAAAAAAAAAAAGAATATGCTATAAAACAGGGGGTACATCAATATAATAATAAGGAAACTCAGCAGAAATGCAGTATAAACTTGGGTATAATAACTCTCAAATTACAGAGTCAAGTTCTGGAATATAAAAAAAGAGTAACGCTAGGAATTACAAAAACACCATGACCATGTGACATGAAAAAGAAAGCAGTAGAATGTGGGACTGAAACGGTAGGAACCAGATGATCACAATCAGTTTAGATTTTTGAAGATAAGAAAAGAGTTGATGTAAGAAACAACTGTCCTCTGACCTGGGGACAATTGGATCCAGAAATTTAAGGAGATTATAAAAAATAGGTATAATTTAGGAGATGTCAGCAAATCTAAATACTGGCAGTGATCATACAAATAGCGATCAGAAAATACATACTGCACATTTTTGTGAGGCTTAAAGTGACATACCGGGACGCTGCAGAGCTGGTTTGGAGACATCCTCTCACCATAGGGAGCAGGATAACGAGGTGGCATTGGGGGCCGAACATGGACAGGCTTCGGACACAGAATCTATCAGGACAAACATATATACAACTACACTCAATGAAATCAGTTTTTCTTCCACCTACACTCCCTCCCCTCAAGTACTGGTAGAGACACAGAACTCAATGCAAAGCCCTACTTCTAAGCAAATTGCTATGGCTACAGGTTCAAATACAGAACCTTGGGCCACTTTCTCTCACAAATCAAGTACAGTGTCAGCATTAACTGAGGAAGATTTAGCTAATTCTCCAGTTATCCCCACCCTTCCATGCTGTCTGAGGGAGATACCAGCAGATATTCTGACTTGCAAATTCTCTCCAAGAGGATATATTTTGGTAGCACTGAGGGAGAAGGAATGATAAGAAAGCTGGAGGATTAACTAAGTCCTATTCTGAAGCCCCTGTGATATGGCCGCCATGCTCAGCACTTTTGTGATACATTGTGACTCCACCATTTCATAGGATGTTGAGCCTAACTAGGCCATACCAACACCACCCTCCCCCCATACCTTCCAAATTGGCCTTCCTTTTCAGCTGCTGGTTTCAGGTGGAGGAAAGTCTATGGAACAGGACTGCACAGGCTCTAGGGAAAGCAGGGATATCTTAAAGGTAAAAAGGGATGTGGACAATGCTGTGTGTTCCCACTCCCCCCAGCTTTCAGTTATCTCTCTGACAATGTTTTGGGCAGCCAGCAAAACACTTTAAAAAGGATATATGTGCTAAATGTGGCTAACTACCATTTTTTCTCCCCCAATTAAAAGGCAGCAGCAATAGCAGCAGCAAAGGGTATCAGGGAATGTGTCTCTTATTTGTACTAATTTATCCTCTAACTAGCTATTTTTCTTTCTAATCTAATGCCTACCCAAAATTTCCACCCTCCACCCAACATCACCAATTTTCCAAATAATTTTGCCCAGATTCCCAATATCCTGGGCTGTGTGCTTGTTAATGAGAGGTACCTGTTGGGTGAAGCTGGGTACAGCCATCTGTTTAGGTGGGGTGCCTATGGGGACAGCTCTAACAGGAGGACTGCCAATGATAGGTGAAGTTGACCGCCTTGGTAATGCACGTTCAGAAAGGTCCCGATCATCTTCTGGACCCTGGGGGGGCCTCTGAGGCAAGGCATATTCTAATACAGACACTGTAGGCATTTCCTAATTGAGGAAGTGGTAAAATAAAATAGAAATTAACTAACTTGATACGTTTTAGTAATCTCTACAGATGCCAAAAACACCTTAAGAAATTTTTAAACTTTATTTTTAATTCACATATAGTAAAATTTACTTTTTGGTATATGGTTCTCTGAGTTTGGTAAGTAAGTGGCTCATGCCTGAAATCCCAGCGCTTTGGGAGGCTGAGGTGGGAGGATCACTTGAAGCCAGGAGTTTGAGACTAGCCTGGGTAACACAGCAAGACTTCATTTGTACAAAAATAAAAAAACTTAGCCAGGCATGGTGGCATGTGCCTGTAGTCTCAGCTGCTCAAGAGGCCGAGGTGGGAGGATCACTTGAGCCCAGGAGTTCAAGGTTACAGAGAGCTATGACTGTACCAGTGCCCTCTAGCCTGGTTGACACAGCAAGACCTGGTCTCAAAAAAAAAAAGAGAGCGAGCAAGAACAGCTGTATCGCTCCCCACAAATTCCACTGTATTGTTCCTTTGCAGTTAACTCCTCCTGCCATGCCCAACCACTAGTAAACACTGATGACTTCTCTGTCCCTATAGTTTTGCATAGAAGTGACTTTTTTTTTTTTTTGAGATGGAGTCTCACTCTGTTGCCCAGGCTGGAGTGCAGTGGCGCGATCTTGCTTTACTACAACTTCCACTTCCCAGGTTCAAGTGATTATCCTGCCTCAGCCTCCTGAGTAGCTGGGATTACAGGCATCCACCACCACACCAGGTTAATTTTTGTATTTTAGTAGAGATGGGGTTTCACCATGTTGGCCAGGCTGGTCTCGAACTCCTCACCTCAAGTGATCCGCCCGCATCAGCCTCTCAAAGTGATGGGATTACATGCGTGAGCCACCACGCCTGGCTCAGAAAAGACTTCTTAAGTGATTCAAATCATAATCATACACTAACAAATTTAAATTCCAATGGCTCCCTTGCAACCTTTACCCTGGAGGCTAAAGAAAGGCATAGCTAAGTGCTGGATGCAGTAGTTGACATAATTCTAGCAAATGAAAGACCTATAAATCCCTTCAGTAAGGAAAGGATGACAACAGGAACCCACTTAAAATTTTTGGATATTAGAAATTTTATATAAAGAGAAAGTATTTAATACCTGAGCAAGCAGTGGTCCTCGGATTCGCCTCAGAACTTCAGATCCATCCCAGATACTGGAATTCAGGCTTCCTGGTTGGGGCTAACAAAAAAGGAAAACATACACACAAAGTCTGAAATGTTGTATACTCTCTGGGTGACTTATCTGCTGTTGGGGAGCAAGGTTCCAAAAGAGCCTCAAGCTGCTTTAGAATAAGAAATTATGGGGCTCCAGAATATATATTATTCCCCAACTTTATCTCTAGAACTGCTATCATCAGGAAATATATTATCAATTTTCTCTGGCACATGTAAATCTCTCATTAGAATAGATAAAATAAAATGGCAAAGTTCAATACTTCACTTTAATTTTTAGTCTGCTATAGTTCTCAAATCAGAGTAACTTACTTACTTGTAAAACTGGCCTGGTCTGCACTGCCCTCATGATAGCTGGATCTTCTAGTTCATTTTCAATCACCATCTTACTGAGCCTTTCTGCCAGATTCTCCTCATGGTCACCCAACAAGTCCATTTCATCTCTCTCTCCATTGCCTGTTTGTTCATTAACTGCCACTGGTAGCTTTTCTTCCAATTCAGCCAGGCGCTCATGTGCTTCCTGCCAATCATCATCTATAAGATGACACAGTTGATGTAAGAAATAGTTCATAGTGGTACGAAAAAGTTTTACACAATTATTCTGTTATTTATTTTTTAAGACAGAGTCTCACTCTGTCGCCCAGGCTGCAGTGCAGTGGCGTGATCTCAGCTCACTGCAACCTCCACCTCCCGGGTTCAAGCGATTCTCTGCCTCAGCCTCCCGAGTAGCTGGAGTAGCTGGGACTACAGGCACCCGCCACCACACCTGGCTAATTTCTGTATTTTTAGTAGAGGTGGGGTTTCACCATGTTGGCCAGGCTGATCTCGAACTCCTGACCTCAAATGATCCACTGACCTCACCCACCTCAGCCTCCCAAAGTGCTGGGATTACAAGCATGAGCCACCATGCCCGGCCTACACAATTCTGTTAACCAAATGAATAATTCCAGAAGATAGGCAGAAAGTTAAGTTTCCACTTAGAAACAGGATATAAGGTTTAAACTAAGGGACATAAAAGCGTGCTTTTTACTATTAAAAGCAAATAACACTATACCAGGAATAAAATTCAAAAATGTGAATTAATAGCTTAAAACATCAATAATGTCCAAACTATATTCTGAAACTGTTTCCTAAACTGGTGATAGATATGTATAGTACTACTAGTTGGTTTTGAGATTCTATGACATTTCAAGCAAAAACTTTAAAGGGAAGTTAAAACTCATAGCATTAGCACACAACTTTCTTTTAGATTATAAGTGCCACATTCTTTACATGCTTTTGAATCCATTTGTTCCATTCAATAAATATTTGGTAAGCATCTATTATGTGACAAGCCCTGTTTTAGATGCATGGGATACACTGGTGTACAAAAAGACAGAGATTCCGCCTTTGTAACACTTTCATGCAAGCAGGAAAGAGAGAGATAGACAATAAGCATAATAATTAGATACTATACCAGAAGATGAAACTGCTATAGGAATATAAAGGAAGAAAGGCAGATTGCAAATTTAAATAGATGGTCAGAGGTAGGCCTCATTGAGAAGATGACATTTGAGCAAAGATTCTGAAGAGTAAGAGGGTTAGCAATTTGGGTATCTGGGAGAAGACGGTTCCAGGCAGAGGGACAGTCAGTATAAAGAAAGGCCTTAAGGTGAGAGATTGATGGTTTTGAGAAACAGCAAGGAGGACTGTGTTTGGAATGGAATGAGCACGGTGGGGAGAGTAGAAGAAAATGAGGTCAAAAAGTCATGAGGAGGGGGCTCATTCTGGGCCACTATGCCAATGAAAATTTTCATTTGGCTTAACTTTTAAAAGAATCACTCTGGTTGCTGTGCTGAAAACAGGCTGGGGAAGAGGAAGGGGCATTTCCTTTTTTATTTTAACTATGTCTGCTATTACTGCACACTACTATAAAGTCTGTAGCACTGACACTAAGGTTATTTTTGCATTTGGTATGTTGGCATCATTTTTTCTGTTTTTGAATCCCATTACAGCACAGATGACAATCTTCAGAACCCTCTATCAGCTGCTGTGGAGCTAGACCTTACTTCCATCACATTTCACTCCAGTTCTCTCCAATCTTATTCCATTCTGCTTCCATCAGGAAAGCTGTACTCACAGTTTTGCTTCTTTTAGTATTCTTTTTTATTTCTATTTTTTGAGACAGGGTCTCACTGTCGCCCAGGTTAGAGTGCAATGGCGTGATCTGGCTCACTGTGGTCTCGACTTCCTGGGCTCAGGTGATCCCCCAACCTCAGCCTCCCAAGTAACTGGAACTATAGGTTTGTACCACCACGCTAGGCTAATTTTTGTATTTTTTGTAGAGTCAGGGTTTCCCCATGTTGCCCAGACTGGTCTTGAGCTCCTGGGCTCAAGCAATCCACCCGCAACAGCCTTCCAAAGAGCTGGGATCACAGGCGTGAGCCACCGCATCCGGCCTTTCTTTTCAGGTATTCAAATGCGAAACTTTTTCCTCCTCATTCCTACTCCTAAATAATCCTTTCATTTTATTTCTTCCTTTACCTCATCTCAATATGCACTACTTTCTAATCCACAAAAAGTATTATTTTGTACATGTTATATGGTATTCTTTTTTAGTTACATGTTTTATATAATTCAACAGACAGGGATAATAGGTCATAACACAGAAACAGGACTTTCTCTTTTCTGCTTTCAAAGAAAATACATGTTCAAAAAATTCAAACACAGGTCACTTAAGTGAAAGTTCCCCATAATTCCACAGCTGTGTTAAGTTTTAAATAGTTTTAAGTTGTGTTAAGTTTATAAAGTTAACTTGTTTCTTTTTACTTAAGCAATATGTCTTGGACATGTTTTCATGCATGCACACAGGCATAACTACTGGTATTATCTCATTCTTTTTAATACCTACATAAGATTATATTTTATTGCTAAACTATAATGTAATTTATCCCCTACTGGTAAATATTTGGATTATTTACAATTTTCCAATATAATAATTAATACTGTAATGAACATCATACATATCTTAACAGTTTATGTGACTTTAAATAGACTAACTTCCTTTTAGAATCAGATTATACTAACAGTTAAAATTTGCTATATGTATTTTTTTATCATACAACAAGGTATCACATAATACTAGTGATCCACAGAGTGAGGGAAGTGGGACTTTCAAATATATAATTTTGGTATCACAGGACCCACTGTCTAGTTTGGGGACACCGTGGTAGATTTGAGTGTATTAGTTGTGGTAAGGGATTCCTTAAGTTAAGGATCACTTTGCCATCACTAGGATAAAGGCTGCAGGCAAAAGCTATAAAAATATCCTTACCTAAGCCTCCGGGACCTGGGTCTTCTTTATAATTATGTGGTATTTTTTGCCTACCCAACAGCTTCCTCTTACCTGAGTGACTAGTCAGGTGACACTCTTCTCCTAAATTGTCATCTTACAAAAAAGAATTTAAGGTAGCTATTTTATGATGATGGTCTCTGATAAGTCTATCCTGATGTGCTCCAAAAAATGGAAAAATCCACTTTAAATGAAAATTACAGTATTAATTTAAATGACTAATCATCTGAAAGAAAATATTTAAAGAAGAATGTAATTAAAAACCAAATGTGACATTCATATTTGTGTCATCCTTGGTAAGGAAGAGTAAGCTGAGACAGGATAAATTGTTTTTTGTAACTTTACTAACTTAGCAATGTCACAAGAGTGAGAATCTATCATCTTGAATTGAGGGATTTGTAAAAACATTTATTTCCCAAATTTAAGAAGTTAATTTGTTAGTGGATTTGTTCTAATGCAGTAGAGTTCTAATTTGCATGCTTCTGACACTACTTCCCATATTCATGCTTGCTAACTTTACCAAATCCTATCAAATATGGATAATCTACTTCCCCTTAATAATAATATTTTTAAAATATTGGTTAAGTTGCCATATTCTGTGAGAATAGATCGCTGGTGAATTGAATGTTACATTTTCACACACGTAAGCAAAGGAATCTATGCCATAAAATACTATCATCATCATTTTAGATTTTTCTTACTCTTGCAAAAATTATCTGAAGTAGTATTTTAGAGATCTTATGCCCTTACTGCAAAAGAATACTTCACCCTGTATCTTTTTCAAATGACCTAAAAATATAGTTACTTAGATATGCCAGGGCTTGACCTGAGTCCATTATTAGTCAAAATGATAAAAGGTAGGCAAAAGAGTAACAGAGAAATGAAGGGAAAGAGACTATCTGTAATAATGAACTAACCTATACCCTTGATGTGTGTTACTGAATTTCTGGCTGCTTCTATAAACTTATACTTGTAATAACAACCCCTGAAGCCTGTCTCAGGTATAGTTTTGAATGAAAACAAAATAAAAAAGAAGTAGAAGTGATTTAATTTCAAGGCAATCTTTATCTCTAAAGACTATAGTAGCTATCAATACAAGAGAGGTAGGAAGGAGGGTGATCTCTTCCAAGTGGAGGCAGGAGATTTCCAAAGAGTCCCCAAAAACTATTTAACATAACTAGTACTTTACAGTAATTATATTTATGGTTACTTAACCCGTCACTCTTCCTCATTTGTTAAAATGAGGATAATAACAGTACCTATCTCACAAAGTTGCTGTGAGGATTAACAATATATGTAAAACATTTAGAATGGTGCCTAGTCATAATAAGCACCATGCTAAGTGTAAGCTTTTATTTTTAGAGAAGGAGTTGGGATTACTGCAACACTATTTATTGCTCTTAGATGATGCAAACATTTTTCATGCAGAAGAGAGTGACTCGTTTCTTAAGGAAAGGTGACCATTTGTAGCCAATGACCTAAAATGTCCACTGTACTAGCAGGTATTATTCAAGATGCCCACTATATGAATTAAAAATCATAAAATCAAAACAAATGTCAAAGTCTGACATTTCACCTCTAGATTTAAACTCTCTATACCAGCTTTGTATCAACCTGCAGACGAGTATCAAAGAAGTCACAGGTTGACTTGGAAAACAATTTTCTTTTTATAGTATTCACACCAAGCTGTTATGAAGAATTAAGAGCTTACAATTCAAGTACATTACACTCTCAAGGGAAAGGGCTCACCTTTGGAAATCTTTTCTCCATTATAAACTTTCTTGGGCAAAAAGTCCTTCTAATCACCCTTTGGCCCTAAGGTACAAAGTGGGTTAATCATACGCCATTTCATTGCCTTTACTTTGTACTACCTGTTCTTTTACTGTGTAAACCTAATGGCTTTTTCAGCACATGTGCACTTTCCTTCTTCCCCGTCATATAAAATACAGTTCTGGACACTCTAACATCCTTTGAAGGCAATATTATTCCCATCTTACGAGAAAAAATAGAAACTCAGGAAAAAAAGACTGTCCATAGCACTCTGGAAGTCAATGCTGCCTCATTTTAATGTCTATAAATCAATTCTAGCTAATTCATTTTAATACTGAGGAACTTGTTGAAAAAATGGTTAACATTCAGTACAGTATTTTAATAGAAAAAGAGTTCTATAAACAAGCACGTGTTGGTAGCTTCTATGGTATTCTATTTTTAAATTATTTGATAATTAACTTTTTAGAGACAAGGTCTCGCTCTGTTACCCAGGCTGGAATGTAGTGGCACCGCCATAGCTGATGCAGCCCTGAACTCTTGGGCTCAAGGGATCCTCAGCCTCCTAAGTGGCACATACCAGCATGCCTGGATATTTTTCAAAAAAAATTTTGTAGAGAAAGAGTCTCACTATGTTGCCCAGGATGGTCTTGAACTCCTGGCCTCAAGTGATCCTCCTGCCTTGACCTCCCAAAGTGCTGAGAGCTGTGGGCTTGAGCTACCACAAATAGCTTATTGTGTTCTACTGATCATCACTAAACTACCTTCCAAATATAATTTGCAATTCACATCAGTTTCCTGCTTTTGTAATTCCACTCTACATCTCTTTGCCTGTGATCTCCATGGAGAGAGATAATAGCATCTTGGATCAAGTTATCCTCCTGGACAATCTCATCTGCCAACCCATGCCTATTATCCAAAAGGTCTTTGATTCCCTTCCATCATGAGTCTAGCTTCCACTTTCGACACTTTTCTTGCTGCTTCTAATCATAACAAAGTTTTAGTTCTCTACTGAATTTTACAAATAACTGACAATATTAAAACACCTTCATTTTTGCCAGTTTATTCAATTCAGTCTAAGCTTTAATAAATGTATTAGGTCACTGCAAAACCAGTGACCATTATAATACTTTAAGGTCTCTTATTTGTTTTTGATATTCAACATCTTGGGATTACCAACTATTGCTAAATTTTCTCTTCTTCCTTATGACTTAACTTGGAGCATTTGTTGCAGACAGAAGTGTTGCGACTCCAAAGAATCATACATATTTATACATTTGAACATAAACACTCTTATTGCTGCTTTCCAGCACCAAGTCTAAGCAAACATACCTGCATTGACTCTTACCTATTCATTTGCTTAAAAATATATAGTTTTGGCCAGGCGCGGTGGCTCACACCTGTAATTCCAGCACTTTGGGAGGCTGAGGAGGGATCACTTGAGGTCAGGAGTTCATGACCACCCTGGCCAAAAATGGAGAAACCCTGTCTCTACTAAAAAATACAAAAATTAGCCAGGCGCCTGTATTCTCAGCTACTTGGAAGGCTGAGGCAGGAGAACTGCTTGAACTGGGGAGGCAGAGGCTGCAGCGAGCCAACATCATGCTACTGCACTTGTCTAGGTGACAGAGCAAGACTCTGTCTCAAATCAAATGTATATGTATATGCATATGTATACGTATGTGTATATAGTTTAAAAGTTTAAATTTTAACTTATTACTCCACTTGTTCTACACCTGTTCTAAGTAACATGTGTTCTTGAACGTTATAAGCTTGCTTTCTAAATTTTCCATCTCGGTATTTATAACCCTGTGGTCTGTAAGCTTAGTTTGGCTCTTTAGGTTTTAAACTTTTCCCAACTCTTAAAATATGTATCTACAGGCTGGGCGCAGTGGTCAGGCCTGTAATCCCAGCACTTTGGGAGGCCGAAGCAGGTGGATCATGAGGTCAGGGGTTCGAGACCTGCCTGGCCGACATGGTGAAACTCCGTCTCTACTAAAAATACAAAAATTAGCTGGGTGTGGTGGCAGGTGCCTATAATCCCAGGTACTCGGGAGCCTGAGGCAAGAGAATTGCTTGAACCTGGGAGGTGGAGGTTGCAGTGAGCTGAGATCATGCCACTGCACTCCAGTCTGGGTGACAGAGCAAGACTCCATCTCAAAAAAGAATAAATAAATAAAAAAAAAATATGTATCTATATCCAGGGATGAACAAAATTTCATCTGTGCATACTTTTCTAACTTATGAGACCTTTCTTGACCCCCAAAATTCTTGGTATAAAAAGCTTTACGTTTTGTTGAAGATACTATAAGTTGCAAAGTTATATAATATACTAGTGATAGACTAAATTTTAAAACACATACACCCACATACTTTTCTACTAGTACACTAGTTTTCCTTAAGTTATATGTCATACAAATAAAAATTCCTCTCATTTAGGATTACTTTTAATCTCTCTTAAATGTTTACTTCTCTAAACATTTGAATCCCTCATAGGGGCAACCTGTAGCCATAGATCATATAGCTGGAAGGGGCAAGGCTTACAGAATACCTGATTTTATAGGTGAGGCAAAAAGATACTCAGAGGATCAGGATAGGTGCTGTTTCCAGTGAAGAATGAAACATTCTGACTAAGATGAGGAATAGAAGAATATCTTGCCAAGTTAGTGAATGAGGTTACCCCTAATAAGATAAAGCACTTCTAAAAGACAGCACTTGAAAAGAGCAAGAAGCCAAGATGATATTATAAGAGAAAGATGTCACTTACCAACTGCACCTGACCCAAATGTATCATCATTGAATTGATCAATCTCTTCATCTTCTTCTCCCAGTCCCTGAAATGCATCTTCATCTTCATCCAGAGGACAATCCTCCAAAGACTAAAAAAAAGAGGAAAGACATTAGTTATTCATGAAATTCACACCCTCATTTTAAAAAGGTTCTAAAAATGTTCATCTTACCTTCTCAATGAACATAATTGCTTCATTATGACTTTTTGTAAAGATGGCATTTTCTACTTCCCAATTTCTGACACTGGAAGATTTCATCAACTTTCTTTCACTTTCTATTTCCTATTCCTTATTTAATTCTCGCCCCACCTCACAGCATTCCATTTCTCTATTTTATCAAGAATCCACTAACAGCAGTTCCTCATGCAACCAAGAAATTAAGTCCACAACTTCCCTTATATCACTGGTTGGAAAAGTGATGACAACTAATAATGAACCCTTTATTTTCTTGTATCTTTATGTATCTTTTCTAGCAAAATTCTCATCTTTCTCATTATATTCATGTCATGTTTTCAACTATTATTTCCTTTCAAAGCTTTGTCTTCATTTTCCATCTTTTTTATCTTCCCTATAGGCCTAAACTCTAGTGATTAAAGTTAGGTCTTCAACCACAATAAAATGAACTCTGGAAAAGCTGTGATATGACAAGTTCAAGTTCTGGCTCCACTTCTACAGTCAGTGTGAACATGGGCAACTCAGAAAATTTCTAATTAGCTCATCAAATACCTTTATACAACCTATTGTGTCTAAGGCTCTGTGCTAGGCTGTAAGGCTCAGTCTCTTATATCGTAATGCAGGGACTATACCAACTATGGCAGAGAGTTGTGATGATCAAAGCAGGCAAAGATTACAGATTATCGAACAAAGGCTAGAGGTCACCACATCCTAGGTAGGTTAACTTCACTTCAATTTTACTCAACTGATTTATTCTCCAAGTTTTCCTTTCGGTTTGGTCTTGGATCATTCCTATTAAGTATATCTGTCCTCAATTTTCAAAAATTCAGAATCAGAATTCAATAGTCGATCAGTAGATACGTTTGTGATACACCTTGCCTGGCTACCTCTTAGCTACCCTGTTTACAAAGGAAAGATTAGGTCAAAGGGCATTATTCTCCTGCCAGAGCCCTTCCAAATTTATGCAAATAGGCATGCAGCTGCTTTCCTATCAAAGGCAACTTCCAGCAGCACTCCCTTCCAAATCACAAAGATCTACTTTACCAAATCACTGCTTTTTCAATTAAAAATAGGATCATTTACATCAGTTCTTTCATGCTACAAACCCAGAAAGTTTACGTCCAGAGATTAGGAGTCGCTCAAGGTCATACAGTGAGTTGGTGACAGGGTCAGCACTGTTTGTTGCTATTGCTACATTCCCGGGACCTTCACCAAACCCACGTCTCCCAGCACTAGCTCAGAGGGAACTTCTGCTGGACACGCCCCCCTCCCAACTCGGAGCCCTGTTTAGTAAACGGGCTGGGGCCCTAGTCCAACGGCACGCCCAGGCCCCCTTGACCTGAAGGTAGCCTGTGTGAATGGGGTGTGTGTCAGTGTAATTCGAGTGGAGGTGGGTGGGGGGTGGTTCCGGGTCCAGGGCGGGAAACTCGGCTCTGGGAATTCCCGGGTGACTCCTACTCAAGGAAAGCACCCAGGTAGATGCAATACTGTACCCTCGATGGCTCCTCTAGGGGTGGGGGCGGGGGTGTGGTCTGATTACAGCACTTAACGGGCCCTCCCCACCCCAAAACGGAGGCCAACTTTCCCCAGCGACAACTAATGGGACTGTCTCGACCCCTGAAGCCAGCTCCCAGCCCTAGAATTAGACCCGCGACCCCACGCCAGTCGCGTCCAGCTAAGTCCTGCGACTCCCCCAGCCCGCCCCCTGCCCCGCAGGAACACGGGACCGGCGTGCGGAGGGGGAGTGAGGGAGAGGGGCGCGGGAGGGAGGGAGGGGTCACTTCCGGTCGCAACAGCTCACCTCGTAGCGGAACATTCTTGGGGAGGGGGGCAGGGAGCGGGGAGGGGAGAGGGGGAGGGAGGGAAGAAGCGCTGAGTCCCCGGCTCCTCCGCGCGCGGGTCCTCAACCGGCTCGCGACCCCTGGCCGCCGCCGTACGCCGGAGCGTGCGTGGGGACGTGCGCAGGCGCGCCTCAGGCAGGGCGGCCACCCGGCTCGGTGCCCGGCGGCGGCGGCTGCGCAGGGACAGATTTGGCGTCCTGCTTCCTAGTCTCAGCGGCGGGAAGGAGGTCCCGTGGCGAGAGACTGCGCACGCGCTGCCCGTTGTCGGCTGCCTGGTGATCTGGGCTTGCAGCTCCGCCCCCTCTTTCTCCGCGCCCGCTAGGCGCTCGGCTTGGAGCTGAGGGGCAGGTCACGAGTTCTCCGTCACCCGCGAGGCGGAGAAAACCCTTGTGATTGTCACAGGGTATGGCTCTGAAGAATCCTGGGCTTAGCCTGGGCTGGGAAACATGGAGATTCCCTGGCTGTTTTTCCAACGTCCGACTCACTCTTGGGGTTGCTCGGGGGTCTCCACGTTACGATCTGCGCCTTGCGCAGGGAAAAAAGAATGGAAAGTTGCTCGTCTTCGAAAGGGGCGGACTTCGCCACTTTCAGTAGCTCGTCGCCTGCTGAATCCGCAGCAGGTCAGGGCTGTGATTTATGTGGCTCTAAACGATGACGGCGCCCGTTTTTTTTTTTTTTTTGAAATTCCGAAGACAGGTTCTGGGAGGTTTAACTAGGGTGGTATTTTTAGGCGCCAGGCTCATCAGGCGCGAGGAGCTGCAGAGCCTTGAAGGGCAGCACGGCCATGGGCTGCGGGTCACGCAGCAGCAGGGTCTTCGGGCCGGGATGCGCCGCTGGGTGACGCCACTTCCTTAGAGAGGAATGTGTCCAGCTTAGAAGCTGCGGACCCCTGGTTCCAGAATTCTGTTGGGTGGTTTGTTACTTCTAGCACGTTCCATGCCCTTCTTGCCCCTTTCCCTTCAGACAAAACTTGCACCACAAAGAGTGAATTCTTGTGGATTTCGCAATCCGTTTCTTCCCTGGGCGTCTTAAAATGCAGCCTCGCCTCGGAATGGCATACAGTAAATCTCCTAAATGTTAGTGTATCTGCATCAGTTTGAGTACGGGAAACGTTGAATTTGTGAAGAAAAGTTCTGGGTGGGAGTTCGTGCTTTGTCACTGGTTAGGAAACTTTGGGCGACTTACCGAAACCTCTCTAAGCCTTAGTTTCTTGTAAAATGGGTATAATTACACCTGCCTCATGATGTTAACACTACTACTAACGATTGAAGGCTGCCTGGGACTCTGCTAGGCGCTTTATACGGATTGTCTCATTGAATCCTTCCTTATGTGCTCCCCATGAGGTAGGTACTGTTATTTTCTCAGTTTATAGTTGAGGAACCTGAGAATTAGCGACATTAAGTAGTTTGCCTCCAACCACCCAATGGCGAGTGGCAAAGCTAGTAGCTGAGATTTGTCTGATTGTTAAAAGCCCAGTGTCTTAATCACTGTGCCAAGATAAAAGCAAATGTTGACATGGGCCAGGCCTGAACTTTAAGGAAGTGGAGGAGACTAGGGACAAGATGATTTATTGGTTTTCAAACATGCATGGAACATTATAAAATATCAAGTACTAAGTAGCAGTACCTCTTAATAATTACCAAAGAATTGGTGCCATGTAGATCAAGGGTTAGCAGGCTGTGGCCCACAGCCCAATCTGGCCAGCCACCTGTTTTTGTAAGGGAAGCTTTGTTGGAATACAGCCAACCTTATTTATTTACATATTGTCTTTGGTTGCTTTAATGTTATAAAGTCAGAATTGAGTCGTTACAATGGATACAGTGTGTCCCGTAAAGTGTAACGTATTTACTATTTGGCCCTTTACAGAGTTTGCTGATCCCTGATCTTGCAGATAATGTTTTCTGATTATTATATAAGATCAATAGTAACAACAGATTAGGAAAAAAAGTCTTAAATTTTCAACAAAAAACACAAAACAACAACAAAAAAAACCGTCTAGGCCGGATGTGGTGGCTCACGCCTGTAATCCCAGCACTTTGGGAGGCCGAGGCGTGTGGATCACGAGATCAGGAGATCGAGATCATCCTGGCTAACACAGTGAAACCCCGTCTCTACTAAAAATACAAAAAAATTAGCTGAGCATGGTGGCGGGCACCTGTAGTCCCAGCTACTTGGGAGGCCGAGGTGGGAGAATGGCGTGAACTCGGGAGGCAGAGCTTGCAGTGAGCTGAGATCTCCTCACTGCACTCCAGCCTGGGCCACAGAGCCAGACTCCCTCTCAAAAAAAAACAAAAACAAAAACAAAACAAAAACCCCTCTAATTCATTGACTACTTAAGAGAAAATAATGGAAAGCAGAAAATATTTACAACTGAGTGATAAATGTATTAATATATCAAAACTTTTAGGACACTGACAAAACAGTTTATATAATAAAATAGGGGATGGGTGTGATGGCACATGCATGTAATACCAGAACTTTGGGAGGCTGTGCTGGGTGGATTGCTTGAGCTCAGGAGTTGGAGACCAGCCTAAGTAACATGGCGAAACCGCGCCTCTACAAAAAATATAAAACTTAGCTGGGTTAATTTTTTTTATTAGCTGCTCGGCATTATTTCTGGTATTAGTGGTGTGCACCTGTGCCTGTAGTCCCAAGCAGCTACTCGAGAGACTGAGAACGAAAATAGGGAAGGCTGAATATAAATTAACTATAAAATAAACCCAAAGAAAGTACAAGGAAAGAAATGCTGTAGAGCAGGAATTAAAGGAGCAGAAAACAAGGTGTCATAGACAGGATCAGCAAAATTTCCCGTTTTCTCTTATACCCTGTCTGTGAGGGAGATTGAAAGTCCCTTTAAAAGAATAATGTATTTTTAGGCTGGGCGCTGGTGGTTCACGGCTGTAATTCCAGCACTTTGGGAGGCTGAGGCAGGTGGATCACGAGAGTCAGGAGTTCGAGACCAGCCTGGCCAACATAGTGAAACCCCGTCTCTACTAAAAATACAAAAATTAGCCTGGCATGGTGGCACGTGCCTGTAGTCCCAGCTACTCGGGAGGCTGAGGTAGGAGAATTGCTTGAACCCAGGAGATGGAGGTTGTGGTGAGCTGAGATCGCACCGCTGCACTCTAGCCTGGGTGAGACTCCATCTCAAAAAAAAAAAAGAATAATGTATATATATATACACACTTTTTGAGCTGCTTAATAGGCCCATTATTAAGATGGAGAAGGTACCAGTTCTTTTCACAGGTGGTTCTTTAGACATAAGGTATGACGTCTCTGGGAAGTGTCCCTTGAGTGGGTGGGAGAAGGGAGGTGTCTCCTGCATGCCAAGTATATGGGAAAAGTTATTGACCACTGAGGAAGGCCATCAGTTAGAGAAAAGCCACCACACCAGCTTTCTTTGTCATTATCTGTGCTTTCTGGAGGTTCTGTAAGCCATTATAGTATTTACAGACTATGCATTGTTTCTTTTTTACTTTTTTTTTTTTTTTTAAAACCAGACAAGGTCTCATTCAGTTACTTGGGCTAGAGTACAGTGGCATGATCACAGCTTACTGAGCTTCGACCTCCTGGTGTCATGCCATCCTTCTGTCTCGGCCTCCCAAAGTGCTGGGATTATAGGCGTGAGCCACTACACCTGGCCTGTTTCTTTTCTAAATGTAAAAAAAAAAAATGACATAAAATTTACTTTCTTGTGAGACTAGTTTCAGATATTTTCATCAAGTAACTTACATCTCTAAAACACTGATTTCAAACTTTAGCATGCATTTAGAATTGCCAAGATGGCTTGTGAAAACATAGACTACTGGGCCCTATCCCCAGAGTTTCACATTCAGTAGGAGGGAAGTCAGGCCTGAGAATCTGCATTTGTAACAAGTTGCCACATTATGCCGATGCTACTAGTTCTGTGACTACACTTTGAAACCCCACATTGTCCATTAGTGCTTGCAGGGTTATAGAGGGAGAAAAGAGTAGTGGGCTGCACCCAGGGTCATTTCTCATGTAGTGAAAAAAGTTATGACAAACCTCCCAGAAAGTAATGGGAACCCTTAGTGCAACAGATCTTAGGGGAAAAGATTTACCCATATAATAAAAATAACTGTTTACAAGGCAAAATTTGTGATGGACTAAACATGGCCACAAATTCTTTGACAGTTCTCACATTTAATAATTATCTGATTAGTTTTTATTATTTACTTTTCAGAGGTGGGGTCTCACTCTGTTGCCCAGGCTGTAGCGCAATGGTGTGGTTATAGTTCACAGCAGCCTCAAACCCCTGGGCTCAAGAGATTCTCCTGACATCCTTCTGAATAGCTAGAGCTACAGGTACACACCACTATACCCAGCTCATTTATTTTTTGTTTTTGTAAAGACAGGGTCTCACTCTGTTGCCCAGGCTGGTCTCGAACTCCTGGCCTCAGCCTCCTGCATAGCTGGGATTACAGGCGCAAACCAGCACACCCTGCTACTTCTCCCATTGGGAGGTAGGATCTATGTTCCCTTTTCCTTCACTCTGGACTGGGCTATAACTGCTTTGACTAATGGAATATGGAAGTGGAGATGCTCTGCCAGTTCTGGGTCACCTTTAAGAAGATTGGCAGTGTAAGTCCATGTAAAATACCTGGCTGCTTTGCTGAAGAGATCACATTTACTGAAATTACATAAAGAGGAAGGTGGGTCCAGCTGTATTTAGCTTATTAACCATCCCAGTCAAGACACCAAGTATGTGTATGAAGGTGTCTTGGACTCTTCACACCTGTTCAGCTACCAGCCGAACATTGTGACTCCATTCCATGCCATGTAGAGCAGAAGAATCACTCAGTAAAGCTGCTCCCAAATTCCTGGCCCATAGAAGTATTTTATATATATGTATACATATATAGAATAAAATGGTTATAGTTTTAAGCCACAAATTGTATTGTTTGTTTTGTTTGTTTGTTGTTTTTTGAGACAGGCTGCAGTGCAATGGTGCAATCATAGCCCACTGCCACCTCAAACTCCTGGGCTTAAGCCATTCCCCCACCTCAGCCTCCCCAGTAGCCAAGCCTTCAGGCATGTGCCACCACATGTGGCTATATATATATGTACATTTCAACCACAAAGTTTTAGAGTCATTTATTGCTCACTAATAGATAGTGGGAATGTGTCCGTTTAGAAAAATTATACAAAACTTGGAAATAAGGAAAAAGGATTGTTGTGTGCCTTGCAGTGTTGTAATAAGAGCATTATCTAACAAGCCTGCCTAAAGGTCATTTAAAGTTCTACAGAGAGGTAACCTTGTTTGACTTAGTGTTTATTATTAATGAGACCAGACTCAGTAAAGTTAGATATTAGTTTATAGAAGATTAGCAAGTTGCAAATTATTTTTGTCCAGTGGAGATAATTTCATTTTGGTAGGAAAGATCATCTCAAAGGAGACAGTTTTATTGCCACACAGAACATTAACCAGTGTTATATTTAACTTTTGAGTCTTAATTCAGCATTTTCCCCCACTCTATATAGTTCATAGTTTCTTGTATCCTCCTTTGAATCAGCTTCACCACCTTGCTGTTTCTTTTCATTAATAAGATAAATAAATATTTTGACACATGCTCATAATATAATTGAAAGAGAATAATTTTTATTTAGCTTTTTGAAAGTTATGCTTTGGCAAACTATTAAACTTTTTTTTTTTTTGCAGGGGATTCAACTCAATACATGTTTATCGAGAATCTATCATGTAAAATGGTGAGAAGTGATATTTATGCTATAGCCTACTGTACAATGGCATTATGTCTTTAAAAACCCAATGTACATACCTTAATTAAAAAACGCTTTATTGCTAAAAATGCTAACGATCATCTGAGCCTTTAGTGAATCTTAATCTTTTTCCTGATGGAGGGTCTTGCCTCGATGTTGGTAGCTACTTACTGATAAAGGCAGTGGTTGCTGAAGGTTGGGGTGGCTATGGCAATTTCTTAAAATAAGACAAGGAAGTAAGCCACCTCAGTTGACTTTTGCTTTCATGAAAGATTTCTCTGTAGCATGCAATGCTGTTTGGCATTTTACCCATGACTAGCATTGTCTTCACTAGCATTGGAGAACCTGTGCTCAAGATGGTTCACTTACATGGCTGTTGGCAAGAGGTGTCAGTTCCTTCCTGGCTGTTCATAGGAGACCTCAGTTCCTTGCTACATTAACATCTCCATAGGGCTTCTTGATTGTCCTCAGGACATGGTAGCTTCTTTTAGAGTGAGTAATCTGAGGTAGAAGCTAAAGCCACAATACCTTTTATGACCCCCCCTCCCCTCAGATGTCACACACTGTCACTTCTGCCACATTCTATGTACTAGAAATAAGTTACTAAGTACAGCCCATACTCAAACGGAGAGGAATTAGGCTCCACTGTGTAACGGGAGGAGTTTCAAAGAATTTGTGGACATATTTTATAGAACCACCACAGCCTACTTGAAGAAGAAGAACTGACCTTTTAATCATGGCAAATTTTCTGGACAGATAAATAGATTCCAGGGTTGGAATGATGTCAGCAAGATGGTGGTATAGGAGGTCACCTGTTTTTATGCCCCAACAATAAGAATTCTTCACCCATCCAGACAAAAGTCTCTTTGTGGAAGCCTCAGGACTCAGGTAGAAGGTTGTGGAAGCCTGATGGAGCCTAAGGCCTAGGAGGGTGATTTTGAGAGTGCAAGCCTATACCCAGTTGGCAGGCCCATCAGTTGTGCTCCCAGAGTCAAGCCTGGGGAAATGGCCTCATTCCCCAAGGGGCTTGGCAACAACCCCTACTGGCCTTGAGGCTACCACCAAAACCGTCTGCCAGGGAGTGCAGGAAGAATCGTGCACACCAGTGTCTCAGCAGGGAAGGCTCATCTGCCTGCTGACATTTGTTTTGGCAGTTTCGACTTGAAAGTTGTCTTGTGGCTCAGCTCCACCCCTCCTCAGCTGTGGTCCCAGCTTAGTACTACTTGCTGGGAAATTGCTTCCCAAAGGGAAAGTTGTCCATATCTCACAGGAGTTCATCTGATCCTCTGCAATGGGCTTTCCAGTCTCTGTCCA
The DNA here is from genome assembly GCF_003255815.1 of Theropithecus gelada. Lineage (NCBI taxonomy): Eukaryota > Metazoa > Chordata > Mammalia > Primates > Cercopithecidae > Theropithecus > Theropithecus gelada. The sequence continues at coordinate 14,289,762 of NC_037682.1, read as the reverse complement.
ACAGCAGATTCTGAGACCCAGTCTCAAGTCTGGCCCCACACCCATCTAAACCAATGGGATGGGTTTGCTGACCTCTGTTCCATGGGGGCCCCTGAGGGGGCCCAATCTCAGCTCCAGCCCCTCTTTCCACATGTGGGGATTATCCTGCCTGTGCAGGGAACTACTGGGAGGGGTGTCTGTCCAGGCCACTGGGACAGGCTTCTGGGCTTGGGTCCCTGGCTAGCTTATCTATACAGCCTAGGTACCTTCCTTCAATCTTCCTCAGGTCCATCCTGACTGGGGTGCTGTGTCAACCTCAAAAGTCCTTGCAAAACTTGTGGTGAACCTGGGCTTAGGGCCCCCTCTAGTGCTGAAGTGGATGCAACAGCCACAGGCTTAGGAAACACAAGTCAGGTTGCTTAAAACTTCTAGACAGGCCTATTGAAGTAAAACAGGGACAAACAAAGCCAAAATGCAAAGACTAGGATAAATACCTAATACACAGACATCGATGCACATCTGCAAGCATCCAGAATAAGCAGGGAAATTTGACCTCACCAAAAAAAATAAGATGCCAGTGACTGACCCTAAAGGGAAGTTCAAGAAAACACAGAGAAACAATTTAAAAATTTATCAGAGAAATTTAACGGAGATATTGCAATAAAAAAAATAGAAATCTTGGAGCTAAAAAACAATGAATATTGAAAAATATTAGTAGAGAGCATCAAAAGCAGAATTAATCAAGCAGAGGAAAGAATCTGTGAACTTGAAGATAGGTTATTTGAAAATATACTGTCAGAGGAGAAACACGAAAAAGTAACGGAAAGGAATGAAGAAAGCTTATGGGATTTATAGGATAACATCAAAAGAGCTAATGTATGGATCACTGGAGTTCAAGGGGGAGTAGAGAAAGATAAAGGAGTGGAAAGTTTATTTAAAGAAATAATAGCAGAAAACTTTCCAAACCTGGAGAAAGATACAAATATCCAGGTACGAGAAAGTCATAGGCCACCAATCAAATTTAATCCAAAGAAGACCACCCTAAGACATATTATAATTAAATCGTCAAAGGTAAATGTCAAAGAGAGGATGCTGAAATCAGCAAGAGAAAATAACAACATCAAAGGGACTTTTGCAGTATGCTTAACAGCGGACTTCTCAGCAGAAACCTTGTAGGCCAGGAGAGAATAGGATGATATAGTCAAAGTACTAAAGGAGAAAAAACCCTGTCAACTGACAACAGTGTACCCAGCAAAGCTGTCCTTCAGAAATGAAGGAAAAATAAAAACTTACCCAAATAAACAAAAGTTGAGGGAGTTCATCACTACTAGGCCTGCCTTACAAAAAAATGATAAAGGGAGTTCTTCAAGCTGAAATGAAAGGGTGCTAATGAGTAACATGAAAACATCTAAAAGTACAAAACTCACTGTAAAAGTAAGTATATAGTAAAATTCAGAACATTCTGATAATGTAATGGCAGTATAATCAATATACTAAAAATAAAAAGGAATCAAAACAGACTGCAGGGAAAAACACTTAACCACAAAGGAAGACAGTAAGAGAAGAGGAAAGAAAAGATACGCAATACAAACTAGAAAACAATTAACAAAATAACAGTAATAAGTTCTTACCTATCAATAATTACCTGAATGTAAGGGAATTAAATTCTCCAATTAAAACACATAAAATTGCTGAATCTATCTATCTATATGTATGTATGTGTATATATATCCAAACTACATGCTGCCTAACCCTAATGTTGCACCTTAAGGAACTATAAGAGAACAAACTAAACCAAAAATGAGTAGGAGGAAAAAATGAATAGAAGGAAGGATATAATAAACATCAGAGCAGAAATAATGAAATAGAGACTAACAAAATACAAAAGATCAACAAAAGTTTTTTGAAAAGATGAACAAAATTGACTAAGAAAAAGAGAAAAGATTGAAATAAAATCAAAAGTGAAAAAGGAGAAATTACAACTGATACCAGAGAAAAAGAATCATAAGAGAATATTATCAATAATTATATGCCAATAAATTAGATAACCTAGAAAAATGGATACATTCCTGGGCACATACAGCTTACCAAGATTGAACTATAAAAAAATAGAAGATCTGAATAGAACAATATTGAATAAGGAGACTGAATCAGTCATAAAAAGTCTCCTATTAAGGACAAGTCCAGGACCTGATGGCCTTACTGCTGAATTCTACCAACATTTAGAGAACTAATAAAATTCTTCAGAAATCATTTCAAAAAATTGAAGAGGAGGAAATTCTTTCAAATTCGTTCTATGAAGCCAACATTACTCTGATTACAAAACCAGACAAGGACACAATGGTAAAAAAAACTACAGGCCAATAACCTGGATGAAAACAGATACAAAAATCCTCAACAAAATACTAGTAAACAAATTCACCAGCACATTAAAAATATTCATTATGATCAAGTGGGATACATCCCAGGAGTGCAGGGATGCTTCATTATATAAAATCAATAAATGTAAAATATTACATCAACAAAATGAACAATAAAATCCATATGGCCAATTCAACAGATGCAGAAAAAGATTCGACAAAATCTAACATCTCTTACTGTCAACAAATTAGGTATAGAAAACTCTCAACAAATTAGGAATAGAAAAAATATAACTCAACACAATAAAGGCCGTGTTTGACAAACCCACAGCTAACATCATACTGAATGGGGGAATGCTGAAAGCTTTTCCTTTAAGACGTGGAACAAGACAAGGATGTCCAGTTTCGCCACTTCTATTCAACATAGTACTGGAAGTTGTAGCCAGAACAGTTTGCCAAGAGAAAGAAAGAAAAGTCATCCAAAGTGGGAATAAAGAAGTTAGATTTTATGTGTTTGTAGATGACGTGATCTTGTATATACAAAACCCTAGAGACTCCACCAAAAAACTACTAGAACTAATAAATTCAGTAAAGTTGTGAGATACAAAATCAACATATAAAAATTAGTAGCACTTCTGTATGATAATGGAAAAGTATCTGAAATAGAAATCTAGAAAACAATCCTAATTATAATGGCTGCACAAAATAAGATGCTTAGGAATAAATTTAACCAAAGAGATGAAGTATCTCTACAATGAAAACTATAAAACACTGATGAAAGAAATTGAAGAAGACACAGATGAATGGAAAGATATTCCATTTATTTTTATGGACTAGAAGAATTAATATTCTTAAAATGTCTCTGCTACTGAAAGCAGTCTACCAATTCAGTGCAATTCCTATCAAAATACGAATGACATTCTTCATGGAAATAGAAAAAAAATTCTAAAATTTTTATGGAACCACAAAAGACTCCAAATACCAAAGCAACCCTGAGCAGAAAGGACAGAGTTGTGAAGGCATCATACTGCCTGACTTCAAAATATATTACAAAACTATAGTAACCAAAACATCATGGTATTGGCATAAACAGACATATAGATCAATGGAACAGAATGAGACCCAGAAATAAATCCACACATTTGCAGCCAACTGATTTTCAACAAAGGTGCCAAGAACACACTTTGGGCAAAGAATAGTCTCTTCAATAAATGGTGCTGGGAAAACTCAATATCTGCATATTGAAGAATGAAATTAGACCCTTATCTCTTATCATATAAAAAAATCAACTCAAGATGGATTAAAGAGTTCCATGTCAGCCCTAAGAATATAAAATTATTAGAAGAAGGCCTAGGGGAAAAGCTTCATGACCTTTGTCTGGGCAATATTTTTTTCTAAAAAGAAAACCTCAAAAGCGCAGGCAACAAAAGCAAAAATAGACAAATGGGATCACAGCAAATGAAAAAAGCATCTAAACAGCAAATGAAATGATCAAGAGTGAAGAGACAACGTACAGAATGGGAGAATATATTTGCAAAGTATACATCTGATATATAAGGAACTTAAATAACTCAACAGAAAAAACCCAACCCATTTTAAAAATGGGCAAAAGACCTGCATAGACATTTCTCAAAAGAAGACATACAAATGGCCAACAGATATATGAAAAAAAAATACTCGACATCACTAGTCATCAGGGAAATGCAAATCAGAACTACAATAAGATATCACCTCACTCATTAGAATGGCTATTACTTAAAAAAGAAAAGATGAAGATGTGGAGAAAAAGGAAACTTTACACACTCATAATGGCAATATAAATTATTATAGCCATTATGGAAAACAGAATGAAGGTTCCTCAAACAATTAAAAATAGAACTATCATATGATCCAGCAATTTCACTACTGAGTATATTTCCAAAGGAAATGAAATCAGTATGTTGAGGAGGTACTTGTACTCCTGTGATTATTGCAGCACTGCTCACAAAAGCCAAGATATGGAATCAATCTAAGTATCCATCAGTGGATGAATGGATAAAGAGTATATGGTATATATACAAAATGGAACATTATTCTGTCATAAAAAAGACAAAATCCAGTTATTTGTGACAACACGTATGAACCTGGGGACATTATGTTAAGGGAAATAAGCCAAGCACAGACAGAAAGACAAATGCCATGTTATCTTATATATGGACTCTAAAAAAGTTGATCTCATAGAAATGGAGTAGAATAGTGATTTTAAAAAGTTGATCTCATAGAAATAGAGTAGAATAGTGATTTTAAATAGTTGATCTCATAGAAATTGAGTAGAATAGTGATTATCAGAGTCTGGGGAGGGTGAGGGAAGGTGAGGAGAGATTGGTCAATTGGTACAAGGTTTCAGTTAGATAGGAGGAATAAGTTTTGGTGTTATTTTGCACAGTAGGGTGACTATAGTTTACAATAATGTATTGTATATTTCAAAATAGCTAGAACAGAGGACTTGAATGTTCCCACCACAAATTATAATTGTTTAAGGTAATAGATAAGCTAATTACGTTGATTTGCTCATTACACTGTGTATACATGTATCAAAACATAACATTGTACTCCATAGAAGCATACAATTATAATGTGTCAACCAAAAATAAAATGACACTAAAAAGTAGATTATGACATTATGATACCAGTGTTATAAAATACCAGTGATGCAAACAATGTGGAATTGTGGGAACAATTGTAGGATGATACAGACTAATTTATAGAACACAAAAGGTAGCCAACAATAATCAACCCTTAGGGTAAATATGTGTTTAGTATGTGATAAAGATGATACCTCAATTCAATGGAAAAAGGAAACATAATTTTTAAAATTGTGCTAATGCAACTGGTAGAAAAGTTCAAGATTTGTACCATAGCATACAACAAAATAAATTCCAGAATAATAATAGGTTTCATGTAAAATTTTAAATCATAAAGCAGCAGGAACAAAATATGAATGGATATTTATATTATTTCAGGATAAAATTTTAGAATGCATGATAAGACTGGAAAAGTCACAGAGCAAAATGTTGATTATTGAATTCCATAATAATAAAACATACATAAAAATAATTCACAAAGTTTCAAAATGATTTTTACACACATTTTAGAGTGTTAGCATAAAATACAGACTTCAAAATCAGTCTCAAAATTCTTTAAGCACTTTAGAAAAATACACAAATGTAGCAAATGGCTATAATGTATGTGATTAGATCAATTTAATTAATAAATGTAAACAAGATAAATAGTTGACATTGTAAACCATCAAATTAACCAATGAAAAAAAGAAAGGAAGGAGGGGAAGGAAAGGAGTGAAGGAAGGGAGGAAAGGAGGAAGGAAGGGAGAAAAATAGGAAGGAGGGAGGGAAGAGAGGAAGAAAGAAAAAAGGAAAGAAAAAGAGAGAAAGCAAGCTGGTCAGTTCAGTGTTGACCATAAGGTGAACACTTTGTAAATAGCTTGTGGGAACAGAAATTAGTAAGATTTTTTAATGCAATTTGCCAGTGTGTATCTAGAGGTTGAAAAAAACAAAACAAAACAAAAAACCAAAACAAAAACAAAACTAAAACGAAAGGTTGACATATGAAAATGCGTATTTCAGGGTTAGATTATGGGCAGTTACACAAAGGAAGTCCATAAGATCTTTCTGAGTTTCATAGTCATTAACTACGTTTTGAAGTCTTGCATTGCAATAAATAGCTGCTTTTTTTCTTTTCGGACATGGCTCTTCTTGGAGAATATGCTCGCATTCATTTTCTATGTGGTGCTGCTTTTTTGGAAATTCTTCTATGATTCTATATATATGGACATGAGCATTCCCTATTACATTTTTTCATCTTCTGTGCCATCCATCTATATTGTTTTGGGCATGTGGAAATTCATACACTTACATGCAGACCATAAATTTGGCAGAAACAATACTGGTGATCAAACAGCAACACCATTGTGTGTCTTCTTAGCTTACCTTGCACATAATTATTTTCGAACCAATCAGTAACTTCACTGACTTCTTCAGGCAAATGCAACTTTAATTTGTTCAAAGTTTCTGGAATGTCATCAGCTGAAAGGAATGCCAATGCAGGCAAATTATCCATTCTCACACTGAAGTTGTTGTCATTGTCACATCATGTGGCCAATTCACTCATCTGAATTTTTCACCAAATGCATTGGGATGAATTTTTTTAAAAACCTTTTTATTGGTAACACCTTGAAATTCATTTGTAGAAGTCTTGATTGCACCTAATTCCAAACCTGTCATAACTAGGGAAACTGATGGCGTAACTCTGAGTCTGAGGCTGACAGGAACCTGGGGACTGCTAGTGAGTCCTGGAGTCCAAAGGTGCTGGCCTGGAGTTCCGATGTCTAAGGCATCTGAAGAAAAGTATGTCCCAGATCTCAGAGAGAGGCCAATTTGCTTCTGGTTTTTTGTGTGTGTGTGTGTGTGTTTTTGAGAAAGGATCTTGCTCTGTCACCCAGGCTGGAGTGCAGTGGTATGATCTTGGCTCACCGCAACCTCCACCTCCTGGACTCAAGCAATCCTCCCATCTCAGCCTCCTGCACAGCTGGGACTACAGGCATGAGCCACCATGCCTGACTAATTTTTTCTTTTCTTTTCTTTTTTTTGGTAGAGAGAGGATTTTTTGCCATGTTGCCCAGGCTGGTCTTGAACTCCTGGGCTCAAGCAATTTGCCCACCTCAGCCTCCCAAAATGCTAGAATTACAGGCATGAGCCACCATACTCAGCCTGCCTTCTGTATCTCTGGGCTCTCTAAGTCCCCAGCCCATTGAATGGTACCAGCTGACATTGAGGGCAGATCTCCCCCACCTAATCCACTCAGACTCACACGTTAATCTCCTCTGGAAACACCCTCACAGACACACCTAAAATAATGCTTTAACAGGTTTCTAGATATCCCTTAATCCCGACAAGTTGACACCTAAAATTGAGTCCACAAGTCCACCTTTGTCAATTTGGCACCAACATTCATCTCTTTAAACCACAGTTAATTTCCAGATAGATACAATAATAAGGTAATAGTTCTGCCTAATGTGATGCAACTGTCACATGATTGTGATTTTGGGGAATTTAAATATAAGGGATTTTCAGTTTAGAAATTTTGATCTTTCAGGATTTCAACATTTGGGATTCTGTATGGTGTTCGAGATTGTGATCCAAACCCCTTGATGGCTGTCGGCCTATGAAATGCTGATCAGCAGTAATTTCTCCACTTTTTATTAGATTCCAATGATGAATCCCTGGATTGGCTCCCGCTGTTGTGGAAAGGGGTCCTGACCCAGAACCCAAGAGACGGTTCTTGGATCCTGTGCAAGAAAGAATTCAGGGCGAGTCCACAGAGTAAACTGAAAGCAAGTTTGTTAAGAAAGTAAAGGAATGAAAGAATGGCAACTCCATAGGCAGAGCGCAGAATGGGCTGCTCGTTGGCTATTTTTATGGTTATTTCTTGATTGTATGCTAAACAAGGAGTGAATTATTCATAACTTTTCTGGGAAAGGGGTGGGCGATTCCCAGAACTGAGGATTCCTCCCCTTTTTAGACCATATAGGGTAACTTCCTGACATTGCCGTGGCATTTGTAGACTGCCATGGCGCTGGTATTATGGCAGGCCAGGTCTCACTAATGCAGGCCTCCGTTACAACTGTCCCAGCACTGACTGAGTAGCTAGGTTAAACATTAAAAGCTGATCGAGCCGGTGCCCTTATACAAAGGCTGGAATGTAACAAAGAGCCCACCAAGAGTTTTGCCTTGGCTTTTCCTGGGCCTTGAAGCATGGCAGGGTAATGAAGGAATGCTTAACAGGACCCTTTTAGGATTAACCAAGTTTTATTGGGGGTCTGAATAAACTCCCCAGGCCTCCACAAACAGGTTTACTGGGGTCTAAAGGAACTCCCCAGACCTTTACGATTTAGCAGGAGACATGATAAGGGTAATCACCTCAGCACCTAGACCCATTTAGATTAAATAAACTGACTGAGGCTCCAGAAAAAGGTCTTCAGGCTCAGACCTTAGTTATAGATTAAAAGAAGTTGGCCGGGCGTGGTGGCTCATGCCTGTAATCCCAGCACTTTGGGAGGCTGAAGCGGACAGGCCACCTGAGGTCGGGAGTTTAAGACCAACCTGACCAACATGGGGAAACCCTGTCTCTACTAAAAGTACAAAATTAGCTGGGTGTGGTGGTGGGTGCCTGTAATCCCAGCTACTTGGAAGGCTGAGGCAGAAGAATTGCTTGAACCCGGGAGGTGGAGGTTGCTGTGAGTTGAGACTGTGCCATTGCATTCCAGCCTGGGCAACAAGAGTGAAACTCTGTCTCAAAAAAAAAGTTAATCACTTGTGTCTTTACATGAATGCACACTTACATATAGACATACAGCTTAGAAGGTATATAAGCTCTGGAAAACTATAATTTTGAGTTGATCTGGTCATAATTTCCAGGCCTTCTCCCTTCTCCGGTTACAGAAATGAAAACTCTCTTCCTCCCTGTTTATTTGCATCTCATTATTGGGCCATGAGAAATAGCAGCTCAACCCTCAGTTTGGTCTGGGAACAGTAGGAGTGTCCTCTCGCATGCTAATGCATTATAACTAGTGTATAATGAGCAGTGAGAATGACCAGAGGTCACTTTCATTGCATTGCCATTTTAGTTTTGGTGGGATTTGGCTGACTTCTTTACCATATGCTGTTTTATCAGCAAAGTCTTTGTGACCTGTAACTTGTACTGACCTCCTATCACAGCCTGTGTCTTAGAATGCTTAACCTTCTAGAAATGCAGCCCAGTAGGTCTCAGCCTTATTTTACCCAGCCCCTATTCAAGATGGTGTTGCTCTGATTCAAATGCCTCTGATACTACCACCTCCACCAAACTCCTCTTCCACCACAGGGCTTAGAATAAGGACTGGCACAGGAAGGTCAACGAATAAAAGAATGAATGTGGCCAGGCGCGATGGCTCACGCCTGTAATCCCAGCATTTTGGGAGCCTGAGGCAGGCGGATCACGATGTCAGGAGATCAAGACCATCGTGGCTAACATGGTGAAACCCCGTCTCTACTAAAAATACAAAAAAATTAGCCAGGTATGGTGGCAGGTGCCTGTAGTCCCAGCTACTGGGGAGGCTGAGGCAGGAGAATGGCGTGAACCTGGGAGGCAGAGCTTACAGTGAGCTGAGATTGCGCCACTGCACTCCAGCCTGGACGATAGAGCGAGACTCTGTCTCAAACAAACAAACAAAAAAAGAATGAATGAATGGATGCATGGTGGGAGCAGGTGCTAGAGTGGATGCCATCCTGTCTCCTGTTTTGAGGGCCTATATCCCTGAAGGCATGCAGACCCAATGGATTTACATATCCATATGTCTTTTTGACCCTTTGTCTTTTAAGGCCTGCTCAAGTTCCACTGCTTCAAGAAAATCTGTCTGGCAACTCTATCTGCTGGTGATCTTTCTCTTTTCATTAAATCATACTTCTTTCTATAAACTGAGTTTCATAGGTTTTGGTATTGCCTCTATAATATGCCTATAAGGCCCCTTGGGTCAGAAGACATGGCTTACTTTTTCTCTGTATTTTCTGGCACAGTTCTGGGCATATAGTAAGTGCTTAGCCTTAGGGTCTAGGGCACAAACTTGAGCTCTAATCTTTCCTTTATGTAAAAAGGGGATAATAATAATGACAGCTTTCCTACCTCAAAGGATTGGAATGATAGTCAAATGAGATAATGGGTATGCAAAAATATAATAGGAAAGTACACAATAAGCTCTGTGTGTGTGTGTGTGTGTGTATCTTTAAGGTCCTTACTCACTTGCAACTGAATAGCTCTCACTAAGTTGTTTAAGTCCCACCTTCCTGAAGGTCATATCAGCGCTTCCCAAAATACGTAGTAGAGTCAGCTGCTTCTTATGGCAGTATATTGGGTCCTGCAATCCTTCCAGGGGAATGCGAAAACCACAATAGGCAATGAGCAGGGTTGTTGTGGAGATTGGTGGAGAGGTTCAAATGGAAGATTAGGAGTAGGGAAAGATATTTTCAAGATACCTTCCTTAATAAGATTAAAAAAAAAAAAACTCATTCTCTTCTTCTGCTTTTTTTTTTTTCTTTCAATATGGAGTCTCCCTCTGTCACCCAGGCTGGAATGCCGTGGTGCAATCTTGACTCACTGCAACCTCTGCCTCCTGAGTTCAAGCGATTCTCCTGCCTCAGCCTCCCGAGTAGCAGGGACTACAGGCATATACCACCATACCTGGCTAATTTTTTTTTTTTTTGTATTTTTAGTAGAGATGGGGTTTCACCATGTTGGTCAGGCTGGTCTCAAACTCCTGATCTCGAATGATCTGCCCACCATGGCATCCCAAAGTGCTGAGATTACAGGCGTGAGCCACTATACCTGGCCCCTCATTCTCTTCTTGATGTTGCAAATGCAATGCAATAGATGATAGAAGCCACTCTATCCTGTATCTGATTGTGCAATATACAAAAAAGGGAAAAAATGAAGAAAACCAATATGGAAACCCAGTGGCAAGAATTCTTGGGGTCCTTGGCTGGGCAACAACATTAAGAAGTGCAGGGCCATACAAGCATTTTATTTATTTTGTTTTATTTTTTTAGAGTCGGGGTCTCACTCTGTCGCCCAGGCTGGAGGGCAGTGGCATAATCATGGCTCACGCAGCTTGAGCTCCTGGCCTCAAGTGATTCTCCCATCTCAGCTTCCTGAGGTTTTGGGATTACAAGGATCAACCATAGTCTTAGCACAATTATTTTTAATGGTGCTAATGTGGAGAAGATTTGATAAATATTTTATCTATAACAATGGCATTTGTTGAACTTAATAAATTACTTCTCTATTTTTAATCTATTCTATTCCCAATATCCTTCCACAAAAGATTTGAAGCAGCTTAAAGATACATCTAATCCAAAAGTTAAAAACACATGGTCAAGAAGATTGGGGTAAAGAAAAAAATCTGTCAGGATTGTAAAAAATACAGTAGTAAGATTGCTATGCAGAAAGGCAAAGCATGCACTCCTCTGCGGTTTAGAGAGTGGCCACCTATGGGCATCTGAGCTTCCTAGTAGCCAAGAGAAAGAATAAAAGACAATTAAATTTGAGAATTTTAAAGTCATATAATAACATACAAGTATATGAAGAAATCTAAGTTTTTTGGCATAACTTTCTATGTAAAAAGGTCTTTTCCTACAGTTTTCAAAGGAGAATATACCATATATTAAAACACATCAACAATGATAATAACACTAGCTGTCTTTTATTGGGCATTTAAGTATGTATCAGACATTGTTTTAGGTGCTTAGTTAACATGTTAACTCATTTGATTCCACAAAATCTTATGGAGTAGGTACAATTATCATTCCCATTTTACACATAAAGAACTGAGGCTCAGAGAGAGTAAGCAAATTTCCCAAGATTATACAGGTACTAAGTGCTGGCTCAGCCTCACTCCAGAGCCTGTGACCTTAACCATTAATTCTCAATGTAGGCTAATGGTGTGTCATTGACATACAAGGCACTTTGAGCAGTTCTGGAATGGGCCATCACAATCGGTAAAAGGATACAGCTATTTGATTGTCTAACTTGATTTTAGGGAATAAACCTAAACTTTTAGAGCCTGATTAGCCAGCAAGTTGTTCAAGAAATGCTCCACGAACACTGTTTTACTCAACCAGTATCTTGATAGGAATTGGAAAAGAGAAAATTTCTGATTATAGTTTCTCCCCAAGAGCGGGAACACCTATATTCTGCAATAATAATGAGTAAGAAGTTTCACATTTAGTGTACAAGATTTGGACATGACTGGTTTTCATTTCTTTAAAAAATGTTTTTATTTCAATACATTTTTGGGGAATAGGTGGTGTTTGGTTACATGAATAAATTCTTTAGCGGTGATTTCTGAGATTTTGGTGCACCCATCACCTAAGCAGTGTACACTGTACCCAATGTGTAGTCTTTTATCCCTCACCACCCCGCACCCTTTCCCCCAAGTCCCAAAAATCCAATGCATCAGTCTCAGGCTTTTGCGCCCTCATAGCTTAACTCTCATATACGAGTGAGGACATATGATGTTTGGTTTTCCATTCCTGAGGTACTTCACTTAGAATAATAGTCTCCAATTCCATCTATGTTGCTGTGAATGCCATTAATTCATTCCTTTTTATGGCTGAGTAGTAGTCCATGGTGTTGCCTGGAGGTCAACCAACACAAAACCAGCGCACTAAACAAAAACAACCAAGGGGGCCGGGCGCGGTGGCTCAAGCCTGTAATCCCAGCACTTTGGGAGGCCGAGGCGGGCGGATCACGAGGTCAGGAGATCGAGACCATCCTGGCTAACATGGTGAAACCCCGTCTCTACTAAAAATACAAAAAACTAGCCGGGCGTGGTGGCGGGCGCCTGTAGTCCCAGCTACTCGGAGGCTGAGGCAGGAGAATGGCCTGAACCTGGGAGGCGGAGCTTGCAGTGAGCCGAGATCGCGCCACTGCACTCCAGCCTGGGTGACACAGCGCGAGACTCCGTCTCAAAAAAAAAAAAAAAAAAAAAAAAAAAAAAAAAAAAAAACCAAGGACCCTCACAGAGTCCACTTCACTCCCCTGCTACCTCCACTGGAGCAGGTGCTGGTATCCATGGCTGCAAGTCCTAAAGACGGGTCCCATCGCAGGACTCTGCAGACACTCCCCAGTACCAGCATAGAGCCTGGTAGCTCCACTGGGTGGCTAGTCCCAGAAGAGCAAAAACAATTACTATAGATCAGCTTTCAGGAAGCCCCATTTATAGGGGAAGGGGAAAGCATCATGTCATGGGAGCACCTCGGGGGACAAAAAATTCTGAACAGCAGCCCTTGAATCCCAGATCTTCCCTCTGACATAGTCTACCCAAATGAGAAGGAACCAGAAAAACAATTCTGGTAATATGACGAAACAAGGTTCTTTAACATCCCCCAAAAGATCATACCAGCTCAACAGCAATGGATCCAAACCAAGAAGAAATCTCTGAATTGCCAGAAAAAGAATTCAGAAGGTCAATTATTAAGCTAATCTAGGAGGCAGCAGGGAAAAGTGAAGTCTAATTTAAATAAATCAAAAACAGGGTACATGGTTCAGGATATGAAAGGAAAATTCTTCAGTGAAATAGATAACATACATAAAAGACAATCACAACTTCTGAAAATCAAGGACACACTTAGATAAATGCAAAATGTACTGGAAAGTTTCAGCAATAGAACAAGCAGAGGAAATAACTTTAGGCTGGTGCAGTGGCTCACACCTGTAATCCCAGCACTTTGGGAGGCTGAGACGGGCAGATCACCTGAGGTCAGGAGTTTGAGACCAGCCTGGCCAACATGGTGAAACCTCGTCTTTACTAAAAATACAAAAATTAGCTGGGTGTGGTGGCGCATGCCTGTAATCCCAGCTACTTGGGAGGCTGAGGCAGGAGAATCACTTAAACCCGGGAGGCGGGGGGTTGCAGTGAGCTGAGCCAAGATCATACCACTGCACTCCAGTCTGGCTGACAGAGCAAGACTCCATCTAAAAAAAAAAAAAAAAGAAAGAAATACAGAACTTTAGAGCTGGAAGACAAGGCTTTTGAATTAACCCAATCTATCAAAGACAAAAAAGAATTTTAAAAAATGAAAAATGAACAAGGTCTCCGAGAAGTTTGGGACTATGTTAAACATCCAAACCTAAGAATAATTGGTTTTACTGAGAAATAAAAGAAATGTAAAAGTTTGGAAAACATATTTGAAGGAATAATTAAGGAAACCTTCCCCAGCCTTGCTAGAGGTCTACACATCCAAATGCAAGAAGCTCACAGAACACCTGGGAAATTCATCACAAAAAGATCATAGCCTAGGCACATGGTCATCAGTTTATCTAAAGTCAAGACGAAGGAAAGAATCTTAAAAGCTGTGAGGCAAGGCCGGGCGCGGTGGCTCAAGCCTGTAATCCCAGCACTTTGGGAGGCCGAGACGGGCGGATCACGAGGTCAGGAGATCGAGACCATCCTGGCGAACACAGTGAAACCCCATCTCTACTAAAAATACAAAAACTTAGCCGGGCGAGGTGGCAGGCGCCTGTAGTCCCAGCTACTCGGGAGGCTGAGGCAGGAGAATGGCGTAAACCCGGGAGGCGGAGCTTGCAGTGAGCTGAGATCCGGCCACTGCACTCCAGCCTGGGTGACAGAGCCAGACTCCGTCTCAAAAAAAAAAAAAAAAAAAAAAAAAAAAGCTGTGAGGCAAAAGCATCAGGTAACCTAAAAAGGAAAACCTATCAGATACAGCAGATTTCTCAGCAGAAACTCTAGAAGCTAGAAGGGATTGGGGGTCTTACTTTTAGCCTCCTTAAAAAAACAATTATCAGCCAAGAAGTTTGTATCTGGAGAAAGTAAGCTTCATAAATGAAGGAAAGAGGAAGTATTTTCCAGACAAACAAATGCTGAAAGAATTCACCACTACCAAGCCAGCACTACAAGAACTGCTAAAAGGAGCTCTAAATCTTGAAACAAATCCTCAGAATACACCAAAATGGAATCTCCTTAAAGCATGAATCTCACAGGACCTGTATAACAATAACACAATGAAAAAACACAAGGTATTCAGGCTAGAAATAGCATGATGAATAGAGTAGTACCTGATATCTCAATACTAACATCGAATGTAAATGGCCTCAGTGCTCCATTTTGAAGATACAGAATGGCAGAATGGATAAGAATTCACCAACCAAATTTCTGCAGTCTTGAAGAGACCCACCTAACACTAAGGACACACATAAATTTAAGGTAAAGGGATGGAAAAAGATATTCCACGGAAATGGACACCAAAAGCAAGCAGGAGTAATTTTCTTTTTTTTTTTTGTTTTTGAGATGGTGTCCTGGGCAACTCTGCTCTGTTGCCCAGGCTGGAGTGCAGTGGCATGATCTCAGCTCACTGCAACCTCCATCTCCCAGGTTCAAGCAATTGTCCTGCCTCAGCCTCCTGAGTAGCTGGGACCACAGGTGCCCGCCACCATGCCTGACTAATTTTTGTATTTTTAGTAGAGATGGGGTTTCACCATGTTGGCCATGCTGATCTCCTACTCCTGACCTCAGGCGATCTGCCCCCCTCGGCCTCCCAAAGTGTTGGATTACAGGTGTAAGCCACCGCACCCGGTCCCCATTTTCTAATTTAACTTTATTTACTCATTGGTCTGAGCCACTGGAGTGAATCCTAGTGGCATTAACTATGTGAAGGAAATAGTCTGAATGGCTAACTAGTTTATAGAGGTAGTAATTAAACAAACAAACAACAAAAAAAAACTTTCCTTTTTTTTTTTTTTCTTTTAGAGATGGGGTCTCACTTTGTTGGCCAGGTTGGTCTTGAACTCCTAGCCTCAAGCAGTCCTCCAACCTTGGCCTCCCAAAGTGCTGGGATTACAGGCATGAGCCACCGTGCCCAGCCAACTTTCTTTTTTTAAACTAAAAATGTCTGGCAGGCCGTAACTCAGTTTTAGGAGGGCCCTCTCTGACATTCACGGTCTCTTTTTGCGGATTACCCATATTAGTGGAGGAGATTAAATATAAAGTCAAAAGTCTCGGTTAAAATCCCACATCAGACACTGATGAACCGTGCAAACTTGGAAAAATCATTTCGCCTCTGTGCATTGTGGTTTTGCCATCTGCAGAGCTGAATGTTAACTATTGCCCAAGAGACTAAGTAAAGTAGTATCTTTATAGGACTGAAATAAAATATAAATGAAACTTTGTAAATGTTAAATTATTGCACAAATCATATGGTCAGTGTCGATGTCCTAATTGTTCCTAACTCTTCATCACACGCTCCTACGTCTTCACTGTGGCTGCCATCCTGATATCCGCTCTGCAGAGGGAAGGTACAAGGCTTTCCCCACCTGCTCCTTCCACCTGGTTTAATTCTCCTCCAGCACAATGAACAAGCCTCACCTATTTGTGCCCCAGCTCCATCTTCTCTTGTGAGAGGGGCAAGGTAGTGTCTATGGTTTACACATGCGTCACTCCTGTGCTAAACCCCTTGATCTGCAGCATGAGGAAGAAGGAACTCAAGCATGCTCTTTTTAAAAAAGAAGAAATTGCGAGGTTCTTGCTGCTCAGAACATACTGACTCTTTCTGGATATTGTTGATCAAGAAGCTATTTCTACTTGGAAAAAATTGAATGAACCATACAGAATCATACAGAAGTTAAGGGAAAAAAGACATGTAAGTGTCAGGAATTGTTGTAAATTCTATTAACTCTCCTTTTGTTGCTGTGCATCCACTTTCTGGCTGTGAAGACACAATGTCTTTTTTCATCTCTAAAATCAGCCTGCTTGTGAGGCCTGTTGAAAGTACCATCAAGGCCGGGCGCTGTGGCTCATGCCTGTAATCCCAGCACTTTGGGAGGCGGAGGCGGGCGGATCACGAGGTCAGGAGATGGAGACCATCCTGGCTAACACAGTGAAACCCCGCCTCCACTAAAAATACAAAAAAATTAGCGGGGCATGGTGGCGGGCGTCTGTAGTCCCAGCTACTCAGGAGGCTGAGGCAGGAGAATAGCTTGAACCTGGGAAGCGGAGCTTGCGGTGAGCTGAGATCGCTCCACTGCACTTCAGCCTGGGCGACAGAGCCAGACCCTGTCCAAAAAAAAAAAAAGAAAAAAAAAAAAAAAGAAAGTACCATCAAGTGAGACTGTGGACCTAATAGTCCTATGTAAATTGCTAAGTCTGATCTCAGATGACTTGGGTCTTGATTCTGTTGCTTCCTACAAACAAAATCCATTTCTCTTTTTTTTCTGAAATGCATTTACATTATTTAGGTGACTATTAGCTAAGAAGGCAAGTGTGTCAAGTTCCAATAGCCACGAGATATCAGAATTCTCAAATGCTGCAGAAAAGGAGTTACCGTAAGAGTTTGTATCATCTTCTCTTCTAGAACAGAATAAATCAGCATTGCTTAAAATGCTGGCTTACTTTCAGGTGCCTACTTTCCTCAAATGACTGGTAAAAAAGAGTTCCATGGCTAAGAGGAAGAAAAGTGCATACTAACACTGTTTTCCTCTTGAAGACTCACATGCACTTCATCTGGGACGTCCTAGAATGAAACAATCTTTGTAGGGTTAAAGCTCCCTAAAACATTTGATCATGAGAACTCTTTCTTTAACCACCTATGAATTTAGCCCAATGAAGACTATCTTCTGGGAATACTTTCAGAGAAATGGTTATGTAAATAATCAACAGCAAAGACTTAAGGAAATGGTAATAGGTGGAATGGTCCTTTAGCTCTGAATGAAATAAGTCTACCGTAACAGAATCCAGGCTGTAGAAGTCAACTCATAAGCAAATTGTTTTTCGTTTGTTTGTTTGTTTGGTTTTTTGAGAGAGGATCTTTCTTGCCCTGTCACTCAGACTGGAGTGCAGTGGCGTGATCACAGCTCACTGCAGTCTTTAACTCCTGAGCTCAAGCGATCCTTCCATTTCAGCCCCCTGAGTAGCTGGAACTACAGGTGCGTGTCACCAGACTCGACTAATTTTTTTTTTTTTTTTTTGTAGCGATGGGGTCTCACTATGTGACCTAGGCTGGTCTCCTGGATGCAAGCAATCCTCTCATCTCTCCTCCCAAAGTGTTGGGCACCTGGCCCATGAGCAAACTGAAAATGCAAATTGTTAGACTCGTGTCCATCTTTGCATTACTGAACACAATTCCTTTAGATATATTTTAAGGTTTGATTGTTACCCAGGTAAGTTTGACCTAGAAACCAAAAAATTTCAAGAAAAAAACAGTAAAAATCGAATGATTTAATAATTTTTTGAAGTGAAATTCACTCCTCACTCTTAGTTTTTAGCAGTGGCTCATACCTGTAATTTGAAGCAATCGAGGACTCAGAGGCAGGAAGATTGCTTGAGCCCAGGAGTTCAAGACCAGCCTGGGCAACATAGTGAGACCCCATCTCTAAAATAAGTAGATACATGGATAAATAAATAGAAATAAAAATAAATAAAAAGATCTTTGGGGGCATAGAACATTTACTGGAGTGTAAATACTCACTCTTCTTAGAGAGGGGAGATGTAGGTGTTTGCTGAGGCCTCATTTATCAATAGCAAGCTTGGCTGGGCCCCTATTCAAGCCATACAGACACAGCCCATACTTGCCAACTGTGTCCACTGGGGTTCGTGGTTGCATTTGGGAGACTCAGGTTGAAGTGATGGGGTCAGCTAGAGGCTCTCAGTAAATCAATGGGGAATGTGGGAGAAAATGATGCATTGATCATAGTAATAGCCTCATAGTCACCTGGGATCCCATCACTTTCTCTTCCAAACTCCCTGGAGTCTGATTCTAGAAGAAAAGGAAAGGTTTTGTATTTTTTTTCAAGACTGCTTTGAAAAACTCCTGCCAAACTTCTTCCTCTCAATCTCTCTCTCTCTCTCTCTCTCTCTCACACACACACACACACACACACCCCCTTACCGGTGTAAGGACTTACAGGTCCTTCTCTTCAACAATAATTCCAGAGTTTTCAGAGCTATTGGTATTAGAAGTGAAAGTTTCAGGTTCTACATGAATAAGGATTTAAACATCTTTTGTATTTATTTAAAAGTGAGGGATAAAATATATATAAACAGTACAATACACAATGTTATGTAACAAAAAGTGAGTGAGTTGAATTTAAGAAAAATCTTAAGTTAATAATATCAATAACTGAGATAAAACATAAATCATGAAGGTTGTTCATGAATAATGCAAGTTTGGAAATTTTTTTTATTTATTTATTTTTTAAGAGATAGGGTCTCACTCTGTCACCCATGCTGGAGTGCAGTGATGTCATCATAGCTCACTGCAGCATCAAACTCCTGGGCTCAGAGGATCCTCTTGTCTCAGTCTTCCATGTAGCTGGGATTACAGGTGTGCACCACCACATGGGGCTAATTTAAAAGAATTTTTTTTTTTGTAGAGATAAGGTCTTGCTATGTTGCCCAGGCTGGTCTCAAACTCCTGGGCTCAAGTGATCTTTCTGCCCCAGCCTCCGAGATTGCTGACATTGCATGTATGAGCCACCACCCCTGACCTATTTTGTATATTTTATACAATCTTGACCAGGTATCAATATCAGCAGTTTGCATAAAACACTTCAGTTATAGAAAGTATGTATGGTCTTGAACAACATTAGATGAATGAATGAAGGAATGTCCAATGATACAATGTTCTGTAATCAGTGAATGCTAAATGTGTGCTATATGCTTAGCACCACATGAGAAAATGCAATGCAATACCTACTTGAATTAGTTACTCTCATTGAGGACCTATCCTGGTAGAGGTGGAGCAACAAGTCCCATAATATCACAGAGTGATAACTGCTGTAATTGGGGCAGGCACAAAGCCAGTGCAGAGCATGAAGCATGGAATAATTTTTCCTTCTTGGAGGAGAGTGGGGGAAAGCGTATGTATCAGAATTAAGCTTCATTTAACAGGAGACACTTGGCTGAAATTTAGTGATTCTGAGATTTGTCTAGGTACACAAAATTGGCCTCTGCTTTGATGAGTTAAAGCTGGCTATCTTGCCAAACTATCTTAAATGTGGAGAATAAAAACTTAAGCAATGATTAAAATATAGCTAGCTAAGTCTAGCCTGGGCATGGTGGCTCATGCCTTTAATCCCAGCACTTTGGGAGGCCGAGGTGGGTGGATCCCCTGAGGTCAGGAGTTCGAGACCAGCCTGACCAATATGGTGAAACCTCATCTTTATTAAAAATACAAAAGTTAGCTGGGCGTGGTGGCGTGCACCTGTAGTCCCAGCTACTTGGGAGGCTGAGACAGGAGAATTGCTTGAACCCGGTAGGTGGAGGCTGCAGTGAGCTGAGATCGCACCACTGCACTCCAGCCTGGGCAACAGAGCAAGACTCTGTCTCAAATATGTATATATATCTAGTAGCAATTAAACCAGTTTAGACTATTTTGTCTTTAAACAATTCCTATTTGTGTTCAAACATTAACCCTACTGGGGATGGTCAAGTTGAAAGCTAAGTTATCCTCTTGGGGCTTTACTGAACCAAAGTAGGCAGGGAATTCTCCAGAAATGATATGAGAAGGAGACAGAACTGAGAGTGAACCTACAATGAAAGCCCCACCACCTTCTCTTTTGAAGCAGCAACAGGAAAGGACTAACAGAATCTAAATGTGTGCTTCCCTTGGTGAAAGGTGGTTTATCCAAGATTCGACTCCACAGTTCCCAAGATAGTAAGAAGAGGATTCTACCTCGGGCTCTACTCAGCTCCAGGTAAGGATGTGATCATCAGCCTCTCTGGGCAGAAGACAAGGAAGGAAGGGTAAAGGGAGGATCAGGCTGATTGGGCTGCTATGTGGTCTAAACCCTGGGGAATGAACCAGTGAACCCTACGGACTTTGGGATTTCCTAACCCTGTGAGAGACTTCCTGGTGTGGAGTTACAAATGAATTGAAGCATTCACAGTAGCTTAACCTCCTGGAGCTAATGAAGTGGCATTATATGCCAATGATACTAACAACAAGTAAGTCTTCAAAACAGACATTATGAGTGACATCAATAAATGGTGAACTAGGGGGTCCCAGGCCTCACTCCCCCCACAGAAAGGTCAGCTAGCAATTATCCACAGACAAAAACGCTTTGGTAAAAACCCCAAAATATGGGACCCAGGTGGTCTAGCTGTGGAATTTCTCCCTACATCCCCTGTTTCCTATGAGGTGGGAAAAGGGAACCAGGGGGGCAACATTCAGCCTCCCTAGCACATCCTGAGACATTTCCCAGGAAGCTCACTTCATAGTATTAATGATTATTGCTAACATTTATGAAGAACTTACTGGGAGCCAGATACACTTATTCTCACAATAATTTTTTTGAGCTGTGTCCTATTTTGTATATTTATAGATAAAGAAGTTGCAGCAGAAAGCTTCAACAAGTTGTCCAAGGTCATACCCTTGGTCAATCAGATCAGGAATTAGAACCTAGACTAGAGGCTGTACTCTTGGCAACCAGGCAAGAGATCGAAGTAGAGGGCTTTGTGATCTGGGAATGGTATAGTGTGTTTGAAATTTCAGTGCTGACTCAAAGAGGTATTTGTGCACCAATGTTCGTTCCTAGCAGCCTTATTCAAAGTAGCCAAAAAGTGGAAATAGTTCAGTGTCCGTGAGCAGAAGAATGGGTAAACAAAAGGTAGCATGTACATACAATGGAATATTATTCAGTCATTAAAATCATGCAGTGTTTTTTGTTTGTTTGTTTGTTTATTTGTTTGTTTGTTTTGTTTTTTTTAAAGGCAGGGTCTCACTTTGTCACCCAGGCTGGAGTGCAGTGGCTTGATCTTGGCTCACTGCAACTCCATCTGCTGGGTTCAAGCAATTCTCCTGCCTCAGCCTTCCCAGAAGCTGGGATTACAGGGGCTTACCACCACACCCGGTTAATTTTTGTATTTTTAGTAGAGATGGGGTTTCACCATGTTGACCAGGTTGGTCTTGGACTCCTGACCTCAGGTGATCCGCCTGCCTCTGCCTCCCAAAATGCTCGGATTACAGGCATGAGCTATCATGCCCAGCCTCCATGTACTTCTTCCTGGCAAACTTTGCAGCTCTGGAGATCTACTTTTTCACCATTGCCCCTTTGACTCTGGGCAATGTCCTGTCCATGGGGAGAAACCCCATTTCCCTGCCCGGCTGTGGAGCCCACATGTTCTTCTTCATCTTCCTGGGAAGTGCTGACTGCATCCTGCTGGCCGTCATGGCCTTTGACTGGTTTGTGGCTATCTGTCATCCTCTCCGTTACGGCCTCATCATGAGCTGGAGACTGTGTGTCCAGCTGGCCCTGGGGTTTCTGCTGCTGGGGTTCTTCTTAGCCATGCAGCTGACCATGCTTATCTTCCAACTCCCTTTATGCAGCAGCAAAGAAAAGTTCTACTGTGATGTCTTCACTGTCATGAGACTGGCCTGTGCAGACACCTGGGTCCATAAGCCACTCTGTGGTCAGCATGACCATTCTCACCATCCCCTTCCTGCTTATCACTCTCTGCTATGTCTTCATCATGGCTGCCATCCTGAAGATCCACTCTGCAGAGGGGAGGCACAAGGCCTTCTCCACCTTTCCTCCCGCCTGACTGTGGTTCTCCTCCAGGATGGATGTACAAGCCTCATCTTCTTGTGTCCCAGCTCTAGCTACTATCCTGAGAGGGGACAGGTAGTATCTGTAGTTTACACCTTCATTACCCCTGTGCTTAACCCCTTGATCTACAGCATGAGGAACAGAGAACTTAAGGATGCTTTGAAGAGAGCAATGACAAGGGTCCTGCTGCTCTAAACACATTCCACTCTTCAACACTGCTGGGCAGAGGCACATGGCATACTGCCAGAAAGATAAGGGACAACAGTTGATTGTGTTTTATACTGTTACTTCTTAGTTATATATATATACATATTTTTTTTGAGACGGAATCTCGCTCTGTCACCCAGGCTGGAGTGCAGTGGCCGGATCTCAGCTCACTGCAAGCTCCGCCTCCCAGGTTTACGCCATTCTCCTGCCTCAGCCTCGCTAGTAGCTGGGACTACAGGCGCCCGCCACCTTGCCCGGCTAGTTTTTTTTTTTTTTTTTTTTTTTTTGTATTTTCTTAGTAGAGACGGGGTTTCACCGTGTTCGCCAGGATGGTCTCGATCTCCTGACCTCGTGATCCACCCGTCTCGGCCTCCCAAAGTGCTGGGATTACAGGCTTGAGCCACGGCGCCCGGCCTCTTAGTTATATTTTAAAAAAATCATTTTCCATTTCCCAGCCTCAGGTTCTTCACCTCCAAAATAGAGATTAAAATAGCTGGGGGATCTAAATTCTGGGGTTACTTCTGAGGATAATTAGATATATATTCAGTGAAAATACTTTGTGACTGTTAAAGGGAGGTATGGGCGGGGCGCAGTGGCTCACGCCTGTAATCCCAGCACTTTAGGAGGCCGAGGTGAGTGGATCACCTGAGGTCAGGAGTTCAAAACCAGCCTGGCCAACCTGGTGAAACCCCATTTCTACTAAAAATACAAAAATTAGCCTGGCATGGTGGTGGGCGCCTGTAATCCCAGCTACTTGGGAGGATGAGGCAGGAGAATCACTTGAACCCAGGAGGCAGAGGTTGCAGTGAGCCAAGATTGAGCCACTGCACTCCAGCCTGGACAACAAGAGCGAGACTCCATCTAAAAAAAATAAATAAATAAAAAGGGAGATATGGTAGTAAATGTGGTTATTGCCATCTTCACCATCACATAAAATCTGCCCTACCTTGGATTTATCTCCAGATGTTGTTCTCAGGTTCTCAGCAGGTTCAAACAGTGCACATATGGGCAGAGGCTAAGCCAGGAATAGGATTCAAATGAAACTAAGACCACTGAGTTTGTGCTTTTTTTTTTTTTTAAATTAATAATCTTTCATCCTAATTTCTATTCCAGGGAAAGGTGATGGGGAAAATACTGGAGTTTTGGGATCTGGGTAGCGTCTCTTTTCTTTTTTTTTTTTGAGGTAAGAGTCTTACTGTGTTGCCCAGGCTGGAGTGCAGTGGTGCAATCTTGGCTCACTGCAGCCTCCGTCCCCCAGGTTCAAGCATTCTCCCACCTCAGCCTCCCAAGTAGCTGGGACTACAGGTGCCACACCACCACACCTGGCTAATTTTTGTATTTTTAGTAGAGACGGGGTTTCACCATGTTGGCCAGGCTGATCTCAAACTCCTAACCTCAGTTGATCTGCCCACCTTGACCTCCCAAAGTGCTGGGATTACAGGTGTGAGCCACCGCACCCGACCTCTTTTCTTACCTTTATACCAGAGCGTACTGGTCTCCATATAAATCTCTGACTCTGTATCAGTCTGTCTCTGAAATGTTCTCCCCATGACTTTTTATTCCCCTCTCCTTTCTCCCTTCCTTTCTCCCCCTCCTCTTCCTCCTCCTCCCCACTTCTCCTCCTTCTCCTTCTCCTTCTCATTTCTCTTTCCTTCTCTTTGTCTCTCTTACACATATCTCATGTTCTCCTTTTCTGTCTATACCAGGCTAAGTATGCATAATATGTAAAAACTGCTTTATTGTTTGAGCCTCTTTGGGTATGAGATGGCGCGTGATGGTTCAAATCTGGATTAAAGTAGAGCAAAGCTAATTAAGTGAAGATAAACACTGACTGGATAGTGGGAGTGGAAAGGACTCATTACCATGACCGAGCAGTCTGAGAAGAATGATGGTCATTTTTTTGACTGTCAGTTGTCGCCAGCAAATGGTTATCAGTGTATCTGTGGCTTATCATGTTTTTTGTAGAGTTTGGGAAGCTCATTTATTCTTTTACCTATTGACTATTTGGTGATTTATTTATTCAAGAATACTCAAAAGACAGTAAACAACTCTTTTTTTTTTTTTTTGAGATAGAGTCTCGCTCTGTCGCCTAGGCTGCAGTGCAGTGGCCGGATCTCAGCTCACTGCAAGCTTCGCCTCCCGGGTTTACGCCATTCTCTTGCCTCAGCCTCCCATGTAGCTGGGACTACAGGCGCCCGCCACCTTGCCCGGCTAATTTTTTGTATTTTTAGTAGAGACGGGGTTTCACCGTGTTAGCCAGGATGGTCTCGATCTCCTGACCTCGTGATCTACCCATCTCGGCCTCCCAAAGTGCTGGGATTATAGGCTTGAGCCAGCGCACCCGGCTAGTAAACAACTCTTTATTAAACTCTACTATGTACTATGTTCCCATTTGTGATTGGATCAGGAAGCAGAAAAGTAAGAAGCAGCACCTGTCTTGAAGGAAGTTAAAGGTTTAGTAAGATTCAAGAACTCACACCACAGTCACACCAAGGTCCACGTGATATAAGACTATGAAATTTCAGAGAAAGGACAGTGAAGGGAATCAAGGCGAGTCTGATGGGGGAAGGTGGTATTTGAGCTGCACCCTGACAGGTTTCCAGCTCTTGAGCTGTGCAAAGAGGAGCAGGAAGGGCACTTCTGAAGGAGGAAACTGGAAGATGCAAGAACGGGAAATCGTCTCCCTTGGTCTCTGTTTCCTTATCTGGAAAAGTATGAAAAGTGTGCTATAAGTTTTGTTTTTCTGAAAGAGTATCACAAGCCCAAAAGACAAAAAACATAATCCATATTCTATAGAATTGGAATTTTGCCCTCTTTAACAGAAAAGAACCAGAAGAATCTTTTTTGGTTTATTCATAGATATTTGCTACCCTTCCTATCTTCTATGGCAATATTCTACTGGGTCAGTATTATCTGTAGGACTCTAGCTCTCTGGATAACAGGGGTTTCCATGAAATAAACGCTATATGGCCAAATAAGTGTGATGAATACTGTGCTGATCAAAGTGAAGTTAGTATTTTACCATAGGTTTACTCAGAGCCTGTAAGATGCAAACGTGCAGTCATGATTCCCTAAGCTGAGGGATGTATTTTACCATGTTTTCCAAACTCTTTTTCCCTTGGAGGATGTCTTGAAATGGGTTGTGTTGTTGAACTTATGTTGATAAATGCTGCATTATGTTGGAGAATGCTGAACTTATGTTGGAAAATGCTGACTCTGAATACCAATGGTTATTATTGTATCTGTGAATGAAATATTCCAGGCATTTCTCAGTTCCCCATGCTCTCTAAGAAAGCAGTGCAGTTATAATTGGTTAGCAGACTTTTTAAAGTGATTGAATTAGGGAATTAACAATTCTCATATATATAACTCACTTATCTTCACAAACATCCATGAGATGGGTACTATTATTGTTATTATTTATTATTATTAGTTTTTTGAGACAGAGTATCGCTCTGTCACCCAGGCTATAGTGCAGTGGTGCAATCTTGGCTCACTGCAACCTCCTC
The DNA here is from genome assembly GCF_003255815.1 of Theropithecus gelada. Lineage (NCBI taxonomy): Eukaryota > Metazoa > Chordata > Mammalia > Primates > Cercopithecidae > Theropithecus > Theropithecus gelada. The sequence goes on along the minus strand of NC_037682.1, from coordinate 14,263,562 downwards.
TTCCCAGATTCAAGGAATTCTCATGCCTCGGCCGCCCGAGTAGCTGGGATTACAGGCATGAACCACCATGCTTGGCTAATTTTTGTATTTTTAGCAGAGACAGGGTTTCACCATGTTGGACAGGCTGGTCTTGAGCTCCTGGCCTCAAGTGATCCACCTGCCTTGGCCTCCCAAAGTGCTGGGATTACAGGTGTGAGCCACCACGACTGGCTGAGATGGGCATTATTATTATCTTTGCTTACGGATAAGGACATTGAGGCACATGGGCATTAAATCAATTGCCGAAGGTCACACAACCGTTAGTGATAGAACTGAGAATTGACCTGGGCAGTTTGGCTCCACAGCCTAGGCAGGCAACCACCGCCTTTTGCAGCGTGTCTATCAGCATGCTATGTGAACTTGGGGAAATCATCTTATTTCTCTGCACTTAATTTAATTTGTAATAACATGGGGATAGTAATGTCTACCCTGACTCCCTCCCTGAGTGATCATGAGATATCAGAACAAAACAAAGTTATAAAAGTGCAGTAAAATTCAATATGGCTATTCAAACATTCAAATGAGGAAATACTCACATTAGATGGCTTATTTCTTTAATTACAGGAGTTTAAAGCCACAATTATCCAATTGCCCTTTACCTGTGCTTCATTATGAATACCCTGTTACTCTTTTTAAAGGAATACATATACTTTTAATTTTTTTTTTTTTTTTTTTGAGACAGGTCTCTCTCTGTCAGCCAGCCTGGAGTGCAGTGGCGTGATCATAGCTCACTGTCGCCTCGAAATTCTGGGCTCAAGCAATCCTGCACCTCAACCTGCGGAGTAGCTGGGGACTACATGTGTGCACCACTATACCTGGCTAATTATTTTATTTTATTTTTTATTTTTTATTTTTTTGAGACGGAGTCTTGCTCTGTCGCCAGGCTGGAATGTAGTGGCGCGATCTCACCTCATTGCAACCTTTGCCTCCCGGGTTCAAGCAATTCTCCTGCCTCAGCCTCCCAAGTAGCTGGGATTACAAGCACACACCACCACAAGCACACACCACCACACCCAGCTAATTTTTGTATTTTTAGTAGAGACAGGGTTTCACCATGTTGGCCAGGATGGTTTCGATCTCCTGACCTCATGATCCACCTGCCTCGGCCTCCCAAAGTGCTGGGATTACAGGCGTGAGCCGCCGTGCCCGGCCTACCTGGCTAATTAAAAAATTTTTCTTTTGTAGAGATGGGGGTCTCACTATTTTGACCAGGCTGGTCTTGACTCCTGGGCTCAAGTGATCCACCCTTCTTGGCCTCCCAAAGTGCAGGTGTGAGCCACTGGAGCCAGCCAATTTTTGTTTGTTTGTTTGAGATAGAGTCTTGCCCTTTCACCCAGGCTGGAGTGAAGTGGTGCGATCTCTGCTCACTGCAGTCTCTGCTCCCCTACCCTGCACCAGATTGAAGCAATTCTCCTGCCTCAGCCTCCCGAGTAGCTGGAATTACAGGCACCCACCACCAGGCCTGGCTAATTTTTGTATTTTTAGTAGAGACTGGGTTTTGCCATGTTGGCCAGGCTGGTCTTGAACTCCTGACCTTGGGTGATCCACCCGCCTCGGCCTTCCAAAGTGCTAGGACTACAGGCGTGAGTCACTGCACTCGGCTCAATTTGTGTATGTTTTGTAGAAATGGGGTCTCACTATGTTACTCAAGCCGACAAAGAACTTTTAACACAGTTGAATCTGTGTAACTATGGAAGATGCCACCTTGGGAATGTCTGGAAAAACTAAAAAAGTTAAAATGGCAAAAACTCCAAAAATTATTGGGTGTCCTATGGCATACTAGGCCTGATCTAAAGCACCTTTCTGGATTACCTGATTTTTAAATGATTTGTGCCTTATAAAATCTTGCAGCAATTTTCCAATTTGGTAAGTTGCAGAAAATTCATAGGAATGCCGATGATGCTTGTCCATAGAGATGCAAATGCATTTTGCCTGGTAGAAGTGCAATTGCTCTCCCAGCACTCGGAGGCCAGTTCTGCATCATTTATTTATTTATTTTTATTAAAAAATTTTTTTCAAGACAGAATTTTGCTCTGTTGTCCAGACTGGAGCGCAGTGGTGTGATCTCAGTTCACTGCAAGCTTTGCTTCCCAGGTTCCAGAGATTCTTCTGCGTCAGCCTCCCGAGTAGCTGGGATTTATAGGCGCGAGCTATCACACCCGGCTAATTTTTTGTATTTTTAGTAGAGATGAGGTTTTGTGATGTTGGCCAGGCTGGTCTCGAACTCCTAACTTCAAGTGATCGGCCTGCCTCAGCCTCCCACAGTGCTGGGATTACAGGCGTGAGCCACCGCACCCGGCCAGTTGTGCATTTATTAACATGTTCGTTTCAGCATTCCTGATTGCCTATATATGTGTGTACTGTTTGTGTTTTCCTCTGGACAGGGCTAGCCCTTTACTGGTCTCCTCCTTTAATTCATTGAAGTCTTTGATGTGTGTACATTTTGTATTTGTAGGGGAGTCATGATTTTACTCTTTTCAAAACAAGTATCCTGTAACAGGAAACCTCTGAGCAGAGGCTGACAGGCCACCCTTGATTCCTGCTGTAGAAAGAAAAATTTCTTACTCCAGACCCCAATGGTCCTTTTCAGATTCCTAACGTGAAGGTTGTTCATATCTCAGCTTCTCTCAGAAGACTCTATTTTCCTGAAGCGCGGGGACCTACCTATCCCCACTAACAAAAAGGTGTTAAGGGGCAGGGTACAGTGGCGCACGCCTGTAATCCTAGCACTTCAAGAGGCCGAGGCGGGCAGATCGCTTGAGTACAGGAGTTCCAGACCAGCCTGGGCAACATGGCGAAACCCCATCTCTACAAAAAAACCCACAAAAATTAGCCAGGTGTAGTGGCGCACGCCTGTAATCCCAGCTACTTGGGAGGCTGAGATGGGAGGATGGCTTGGGCCCAGGGGATCGAGACTGCGGAGAGCCGTGATCTCGCCACTGCACTCAACTTGGGCAACAGAACGAGACTCTGTCTAAAAAACAAACAACCCCCCCAAATTCCCCAAAAATGTGTTAGGGGAAGGAGGTGGGACAGTATTTCTGATCTACTCGCCTTTCCTAGTATGACCACCAGGGGGCGCGGAAGCCCTCCCGCTACTAAGGCGGGGCCACCCTGCCCTGCGAGCACAGCCGGCAGAAGGAAGTGTGCGGGACGCGAGAAAGGACTAGGGCCGAGACCCGCTGGGCCGGCTCAAAGCTCGACCTCTGCCATACGCACCGTATCTTTATGGGAGCCGATGAGGTCAGCAGGGAGCACGCATTCAGATGGCATAAGAGGGCAAAGTACTGCTAGAATTACAAAGATATTTACAGTCTTTTAACCTGAAAGCACAGAGCAGATCCTATTCTTCAGAATTAAATCTTGGGGTCTCCAGTCCCGTTTGTGGAGCTCCACTCTGATAAATGTATCATTTGTTCCCAAGAAGACAAATTGGGTAGGGAGAAGAGGGAGAGGCGGGGAGAAGACGAGATAAAGGGACGATCTGCTTTTCGGAAGCAGAAGCCGCCTGGGAACTACCTGCACACCGCGCAGGCAGCGAGGAGGGGGAGCGCTCCAGTGCAAAGCTGTGTATTTTAAAGCCCCTCCTCGCTCACAGGCTTCACAGCAAACTACGAAGTGGGTATCATCTCTGATTTACAGACATGGGAACGGGGTCCTCTTGAGAAACGATGCTTTCCCAAACGTATGCAAATTGTGAGTGCCAAGTGTCTTCACTGGCACTAACAACATCGAGCTGCTTACGTTTCTCGGAGCGGTCCCGATTTCCAACAAGCAAAAGATCCAAATTCTCGGACCACCCTGACCGTCCTGTATCTCCAGATCTCCAGGTCTTTCCTCTGGACACCTCCCCCATCCCCCCACTTTCAGTGCCAGCAGCCCTGAGGCTGCGCGGGATCCCGCTACTCGGAATGCCTTCCCCCTGGCAGGATATTTTTAGAACACTCGACTGCCACCCAATGTAGCCCACATCACATTGGCTTATTTGTTTTCGGGAGCTTGTCCCCGCCTAGCAACGAGTCGGCTAAGAACTGGATCCTAGCTACGAGCCCGGCACAGACAGCGAATGACCGCAGCCGGACAGTCGCTCTTGCTCTCCCTCCGCCCTGCGGCAGGATCCGCCGGTGCAGGGGCCTCTCCCCGGACTCCACGCGTGTCTGGAGGGCTCTCTGGTTAGGGAAGGGGTGTTTGCAGACACTCCGGGCGGCCGGGCGGTGGCGGGACACGGGCCCTTTAAGAAGGAGCGCTGGGCGCGGCCAGGTAGGGGCGGGTCCCGGGCGGATCAGCGCTGCGCCGGCGCGGGCCCGGGAGCCGGATTTGGAGCGCGCGGCGCCGGTGGGGGCGGAGGGGGCGGCGCGGCGGAGCCTCCCGTGGCCTCGGACGCTCCTGCTAGCTAGCGGCCACCGCCCGCCGCCGCCTGCGCCTCCAGCTCCTTCGCCCCGGCGGGCCCGGCCGCCGCTTCCGGCAGCTCACCTGGGACGCGCTCACCTGAGACGCGCTACCTGCCTCCGGGCGCCTGGGCTCCAGGATGAAGGACCGGCTGGAGCAGCTGAAGGCCGTGAGTTTCGCTGCAGGCTGGGGGCTGCCAGGAGGGGTGCTGCGTAGGAGAGGGGCTTCCCTTTGCTCCCCAAGTCGAGGCTGGAGGGGGCCAGAGCCCGAGGTTTTCCCTCCCCAATCCCCCACCGCTTCCAGCGCCGGTTCCTCACCCTCCCCTACCCTCCCCTGCGGGGTCATGTGCCGGGTGATTCATCGTTAGGCAATGATTTTCCTGAACGCCTCTAACCCTCCCACCCCGCAAGCTGGACAGTGTCTGTCCAGAGCTGGTTCCCGAAGAGGGTGCTTGGGGCCTGGCAGGGCTCACCATGAGGTCAGGGGTCCCATCATCACCTGCCCACTGCTGCCTGGCACTGTGCCCAGGACCAGCCTCCTCCCTTTCCTGTTTGCCTCCTGAGGGGCTCCAGGCCTGGCTGCCCCTTCCTCCAGAGAGCAGCTCAGAGCTCCCTGGTGACCTCTGGAGCTGTGAGCCGGTCACATGCTGGGATGCGTCAGCTGCTCTCCAACCGGTGGTCTGTAATTGTTATCCCCACATGTCATTATTCCCCCTCCGCCGCCGCATCTTTTGGAACAGCTGTGGTTAGGTCCAAGGATCTGAAGATAGACTGCTTCCAGCCTTGGCTGTGCAAAAGCTGTAAAGCCTTAGGCTACTTACTCTAAGTCTCTGTTTCCTTGTCTGTCAAATGGGAGTGATCATACCCAAGGAATATTGTTGGGAGGATCTGATGATACAATGGAACTTGATACAGAGAAGGGTTAACGCATGGGTTTTTAAGCCAGATACTCATTGACTCATTCAGTACATAATTATTGAGTGTATTCTATGGGGGAGGTCCAGTGCTAAGCCTTGAAGATTCAGTGGCACAGGTTCTATCTTAATAGAATTAAAATCTCGCCCTTGATACTCAGGAGTTTATTTAGTCCATGTACTTTGGAGCGTGTTACAAGTATAGCAGCTTAGGCCGCAGTCTAGCCCCGCAGAATCAGAATCTAATTATTCATCCATTTCCCCAGGTGATTCACGGGCACATTACAGTTTGGGAAGCACTGGACTGGATTAGAACTGGGGTTGCCTCCTGGCCCCACTGCTTACTGGCAATCCCTTAAACTCCCAGCCTAAGTTTTGTCATTTGTAAAATGGGTAGTTGTGAGGTGGAAAAGCAGCAGAACATGCATAAGAACACTTTTATGGTGCATGGCACGGGGGACTTAATAAATGGTGAAATATGCTAATAACTGTGAGTGCTCTATGGAAAATGCAGATGTCAGGGACTGTTGGGATGATGTTACAAGAGTTTATCCTTTTCCACCCTTGCTTGGATGAGACCTTCATGTCTGTTTCACCTGTTCTGGGTAGCAGCGCTGCAGAGGAGGCAGGGAGCTGGGGAAGTGAGAGAAGCAAAGGGACAGTTGCCTATTATGGGAGTGGCCTCCCTGCCTCAGTCTTGTGCTTAGTCATCTGAGCCTCACAGCGTCCAGGTTACGGATGGGGCAGAGTTTATTGCCCCTGTTTTATAGATGGGGAAACTGGTACTCACGGGGTAGGAGGGATGCCCCAGGACACAGAACCAGGCAGGGCACCACCAGGAGAGGAACCCAGGCTCCTGACACTCTCCACGGTGCTCCTTCCCTTGAAGCACGCTGGTTGGGGAGGCAGAAGGAAAAGAAGAGTACGATTTTGAAGATCTCTCTGTGTCGGCACATTCAGCAACCATAAAAAACTACAAAACTGAACAGCAGACTCTTCCATTTGTTAGGAAATCCATTTCCAGAGGAAGATACTCCATGGTCCCTTTCAGTAGCTCATTGTCAACAATGAGCAAAGAGTCTTAACTGAGCTTTCAGTTCCAAGAATAAATTTAATTTGCCTGGGAACCCTGAGCAAGTCTCTTTGCCTCTCCTCGGTGCCTCATGGTTACCCTCTGTAAAATGGAATTAATGATAGGTTTCCTCCCCTTCCCTCTTGGGGATGTGGTGAAAGCGAGACTGGAGATGATGGTGTTATTATGGGAGGATTGTTCTGAAATCACAGGGTGGCTTCTGTAGCGTATTGGAGCAGATGCATGGCAGCGCGGGACAAAGGGACACAGGTGGCAGGTTCCAAGACTCTGATCACTGTCTTTCTTTGGGTCGCTTAACTTCTCTGCTTCTCAATTCCTCCTTCGTACAACGAGGAATTTAATTGATCTCAGAAGTCCCTTCTGGTGTTATTATAGCTTTTTCTGTGAAGACTGTTAAAGTTTATGTGGATTTTGATGTCAGTTCACCTTCTCTTATCCCCTTTCCCCAGCCAGACTCCCAGGGATCACCCTCACTGAAACAAGATATGCATCTTCTCCCTCTGATTTCCGTTATCAATTAGAAGCATTTGTCAACCTTCATGAAACAGATTGCACATTGAGCAGCCTATGCAATCTCTTTCTGTGGTGTTCTTTCTAAATCCTGAGGAGGGGAGGTGGTAACTGCCTCCCGGTAGCTGGAGGGCTTTCGTGCCCGAGATTGGCTTTCCTCTGGGTAGATACAAGGAGAACATATGGGGTTGATGGGTAGAAATGAGGAATCTGTAAGAAAGCATTTTTAGTAGACAGAGCTGCCCAAGGATGGAGTAGCTGGTGCACCTTCTAGCATGGGAAGGAGGCAAGAAGCTTGTTGGGAGGTTGAATGTTGTAGGAATTTGAGCATCTCTTGGAGGGGAGGTGAACTAGGAGATATAAGGCCTTCACCAACCTTAAGAATGTGTGGTTTTATAAAATGCTTAATTGTCTGTGAGCCTGTCCTAAGGCTTTGAAATCTATAGGGACTGAGGCCTCAGAGTTGCCCCTGTAAAGTGGATCATCACCCTTTTCCCATAGGATCATTGTGAGGGTAAAATGAGGTAATCCACGACAATCACCCACCACTGTTATTGTGAGTTCTTCTGTCTTGGCCTGCTGGTAGCAGCGTCCACAGAGAAGGGCATCCCTTCCTGAGGCCATGGTCACAAGACCTGACTCACCTGGTCTCTTGCACTGCTCTTCCTGGCGGGCTCCCTCAACAGCCTGCTTCTTCAGTGACAGAGGACAGGCTTGCCAGGAATGTGCAGTGCCTCTACCTAGCCTATCCCAGGACGTGATTTTCTCTGACTTCTCAGCAGCTGAACTTTGAATCTGCTGAGTCCAGACAGTTCCTGCTCTAGTGATCTTTTGCATGGCCCTGTTTTCATTCAGTAAACATTTGCTGAGTACTGAGTACCTAGTGTGTGCCAGTCCTTGCACTAGATGCTGGAGTGTAGTGGTGATAAACGCATGTTCCTGGCCCTGAGAAGGTTCGTGGTCAGGTAGGAAGAAGCAGAAGAAATAGACATGAGGATATCATCCTTGTGATAGAAGCAACTACGGGAAGACCCTGTTGGCCAGTCTTTGGAAGATGGGAGATGGGCATGAGGCTTTGGGTGGGTTCCCAAGACAAAGTAATGATTGAGTTCAGCTGCTTCTTCCAGCCCAATCTGACCTTTTCAGATATGTAAAGGTGGTTGGAGGTACGTGAGGTGCTTTACATACCAGATACGTAAAGGTACCTTGTATCTAATCCTCAAGCCTGCAAAGCGGAGTGGGTTTTTCTATTAGTCTCATTCTACAAGTGAGTAAATTGAGGCTTAACAAGAAAGGCAAGGATCTTCGATTGTCTTAATCACTCTCCCATTGGTGTATAAACCATCAAGCACATAAAAAACTCAAGGGAGCATCGGCAGAGTCGCATGTGTATAGTACCTGCTGACCACCATGATCAGAGCTTTGTGACCTCTGTGTGCCTAGCATCCTGCTGGGCATCAGGTTTAGGCAGGATTGACAAAGTCCTAGTGTCAAAGGGTAAATGATCACATAGGGAAAACAAAGACATGTAGTACATGACAAGACGACCAATAGTAATCAAAGGGAGAGGATGGTAATGGAGAAGCCAGTAGTGTATGGAATAGAGGCTGAAGCCTTTGGGCCCCCTTAGAGACTGATCTATAGAGGACTAGAAATGATGTGGATGGAATGACCCTTCAAAGACCAGCACTAATAGGGACACAGTGATGAAATCAACCACCCGGGGCTCTAAAGGCCAGACTGACTTTTTACTCTCTCTGTGTCTTTCTGCTTCCTAAATGGCTGCTGTTGGCCTCCTTCCCCACTGGAAGCTCTGGGATCTTTGTGGAATCATAGTTCCTTAGGATAACGTTGTAACCCCATCAGAAGCATGGAGCTGTGCACTTCCCCTTTAAAGCTTAATTTGTTAATAAATATTTATTGAGCCACTTCTATGTGCCAGGTGCTTTGGATCATAACTGAACCTTAACATGCCAATCTGCACTTCACTGAGATTCTGTCCTTCTCTAGTCATAAAATTTCACACAAGTCAGGATTCCTGCCTCCCCTCTTCTCTGTACCTGGGAGGATTCATTCTCTGGAAGAGCTGTTTTTCTGTGAGCAGACGGGAAGCAGAGCTGAGAGTGATGGGGATTGAGTGGGGATTACAGCCCCATCAGCCAGAGGCCAGAAAATGCTTGGATGAGAGAAGGGGATTAATTTTATTTTTATTCCTGTGAGTGTGGGGGAAGTAGGGGGAATTGGCAGGAGCTAAGGGAGGGACACTTGTTCATGCTGTCCTCTCTCTCCTCCAAAGCTTCCTCCCTGCCTTTTGTCAAAATTTCTACCCATCTTCCAAAACTCATTCTTTATAGGTAGTCGTGTTCTCTAACTGCAACCTAGAATACTCTCCTCCATTCTTGCAGCTCTCATGGGGTATATGTTGCTTTGAAGTGGGTTGTGTTTTTTGTTTTGTTTTGTCTCTGTTTTTTTTTAGTTACCATGGAGTGGGTTTGAAACCACTGTCCACTGCTTTTTATAAGTTGGACCCTTTATCTTCTAGGTTCTTTTGTCTTTAAGGTCAATGTTTCTAGTACTTCTTGTCACCCTATCAAGTACAATAACAATGATCATTTATTGAGCAGCTACTATTGGACAGACTTGCGCTACATACCTTACATACCTTGTCTCTAATTCTCTCAACCCTGCAAGGCAAAGTGGGTTTTTGTATTACTCTCATTTTACAAGCAAAGGAATTGGGATATTATTCTCACTTTACAAGTGAAGGAATTGAGGCTCAGGTTTGACTGAGATCCCCATTTGGGAAGTGGTGGGCTCAAGAGTTGAACATGTGTGTTTTGCTTCTTCATATCACCTTACACTGTATTTGATCGTCTCCCTAACTGCACTATATGCCCCTGATGCAACAGTAGTTCAGTTATAGTCCTCTGGAGCCCCAGTGCCTAGCACTCTGCATGGTAGGCATGTATTAAACATTTGTCTCTTATAATCAACAACAGCTTGACCCTTAAACATCCTTTACTCATTATTATGACTTATTTTTCTTGCTCCATTCCCTGTGGGCTGGTGAACCTTTACCTACCTGAAGTGGAACATTTACTGAGGGAACCCATATGTTTGCTAATGAAGCCAGACCTTACAGGTACATCCCCAAGGACGGAGTTCCAAGGCTCGTAAAACACCTAGCCCAAGATGACATGGAAGGTTGCCCCTCATTTAGAAAGACAATGAAGGCAAAGATGTGGCTACCGTGGTGAAAACTTAGCTACACCATTTTTCTCCTGGCAAAATCCTACATATCTCCAAAGTCTCAGTTGCAGTGTCATCTAGCTTCCCAGGCTGACAGCACTGACCATGCCTTTCCTTGGACCCCACAAACTTTACTTTTGGTGGTATATACAAATAGCCACATGGTGTTGCAATTGCAGATACCATTGACTGTGTTAGTTCTTATGCTCTGGGAGAGCAGAGATCACGTGTGTCTCATTCTCTCTTGTACCTTCCCAGCCCAAAGCCTGTAAAGCTGTAAACCAAACTGTCCCGCCGATGAATGGGGATATTCTGTAAATGTATTTGCCCGCAGATTCTGTAGTCCCTGAGGGGCCTTAACCTCCAGCCACCTTTATGTTAGGCCCCTCTGCAACTGCCCCCACCCCATCTCCTCTCTCAGGGCAGCCTGCTTTTTGGCATTGGACGATTTCCATGGCAACTTTCCCCAGTCTCCACCTGGAAACTGTGTGAAATTCAACCCCCACCTAAAGAGATTAGTGTAGCAAATAGTGTCTGGGTGTGTTCAGCTGTCTATGGCATCAGGATTTTTTTTTTTTTTAATAAATTTTTAAATTTTAGCCTACTTTTAGATTTACAGAAAAGTTGCAAAGATAATACAAAGAGTTCCTGTCTAGTCCTCTCCTGGTTCCCTCACTTGGTCACATTTTATACTACAGTGTACACTTAGCAAAACTAAGAGACTTATATTGGTACGTTACTATTCACCGAACTCCAGACTTCATTTGGATTTCACTAGTTTTTCCACTAATGTCCTCTTTCTGTTCTAGGATGCGATCCAGGACACCACATTGCGTTTGGTTGTCACGTCTCCTTAGCTTCCTCTGGCCCATCTGACAATTGCTTAGTCTCTTCTTGTTTTTTTGTGACCTTGTCGGCAGGGCTCCAGCATCTGTTTTCTAATACTCTGGAAGCACATTTCCTGTGGCCGGTGCTACTTGCTACAGCTGGGGTGGTAGTGGAGCAGCCATTAAGAGGCAACACTCCAGATGGCTGAGGACAAAGGCCCAGCAGCCAGCTGCCCAGGCACCCCTCCTAGCTCAGGTGCCCACTGTCCACAGGATCTTGGGCAGGTCACTTGGTGTCTTTACGCATTAGTTTTCTCAGCTGTAAGATGGGGAATATCCCCAGAAGACTGGCCTAGGGGTTAACTATCATGGGCAATAGAAAGCACACATCTTAGAAGGATCCTCACTCAGCACATGTTGAGTGTTCAATGAAGGTTATGCGTTGTCACTGTTATTTAAGTATTCTAGAACGACCATGAGCGGGAGGAAGCTTGTGGGACAGAGGCTGAAAGGAGGGGTTGGGGAGAAGGCTGAGGATGGAGTAAGACAGTATTAGTTCCTTTCTTCTTCCTGTGTCCTTGAGAACTGAATGCCGTGGTGGTGTCCAGAGGCCAGGACAGGAGACAGGGGAAGGGAAAGGAAGTCAGAGAGGGAAGAAGTGTGGGGTAGAGGAGGAAGGATCTAAAGGACACCTGAAATCTCCAGGAGGAAGAAGAAGGCTTTCTTTGAATCTCCTTGAATGGCTCCTGGGATGAGAGAGAAAGCAGGAAGGTCTGATCTTCTCACTCTGAGTGGCCTTCTTGTAGGTTTCCTTTGGGTAAATCTACTCATTCCTCAAAATTTATCCAAGGAGTCACTTCTGCCAACATTCTCAAATAAGCTTCCATCTTCCCCAGGCTCAACCTTGAATTCAGGCAAGGTTGGGCACTGCGTCTTCTCTTGGGTGTATAATTCCTTGGGCTAAGCACCGTCCTCACGTGTCATGTGGTATTGTATCTCATGGACTGTTGCTTGGCAGATGTTAGATGCGCAATAAATACTGCTGGCTGAGTGGATGAACAAATGAATCTGTTACTTTGCATGGAACATTGTGGCTGTGCTGATGGGTGATGAGACCCTGAGATGCCTCTCTGAGTTAATGAAGGAGTGAACATCGGATTAGACCACCCAGGTTTCTCATCTTGGCTGTGTTCCTTATTAACTATGTGATTCTGGATGAATTAACCTTCGTAGCCACAGATTCCTTGTTAGTATACATAACGTCTACCTAGAGGGCCTTTTCCCCCTCTTCTTACTTTCTTGGGACTTTTTATCCTTCTCTAGACTCACCTCAGGTCTGGAGAAGCAAAAGCAGGTAGGATGGCATGTGAGGATTGGACTTCAATGATTTTTGTATCCGACAAACAGAATGCAAGTTCTTTTTTTTTTTTTTTTTTTTTTGAGACGGAGTCTCGCTCTGTCTCCCGGGCTGGAGTTGCAGTGGCCGGATCTCAGCTCACTGCAAGCTCCGCCTCCCGGGTTCACGCCATTCTCCTGCCTCAGCCTCCCGAGTGGCTGGGACTACAGGCGCCGCCACCTCGCCCGGCTAGTTTTTTTTTGTATTTTTTAGTAGAGACGGGGTTTCACCATGTTCACCAGGATGGTCTCGATCTCCTGACCTCGTGATCCACCCGTCTTGGCCTCCCAAAGTGCTGGGATTACAGGCTTGAGCCACCGCGCCCGGCCAATGCAAGTTCTTTTGAAACACACATAGGAAATTAAGAAATACCATGTATTAAGACACAAAGAAAATGCCAAATGTCACAGACTGAAAGTCATATAGGCCATTTCCTAACAGTCATGTAATTAGAAATTAATACAATAATTGTCCTCCCCAGGCGAATCCATTTTGGAAATGTAAGAATGCCTTACTAAATCACTCTTGGGCTAAAGATAAATCAAAGTAGAAATGACAAACTATTTAGAAACAAATGATCACTAGTTGTTCTACTAGTGCGGTGGCTCGTGCCTGTAATCCCAGCAGTTTTGGGAGGCCGAGGCAGGTGGATCACCTGAGGTTGGGAGTTCGAGACCATCTTGGCCAACATGGCAGAAACTCCGTCTCTACTAAAAATACAAAATTAGCCAGGCATGGTGGTGCATGCCTGTAATCCCAGCTACTCAGGAGGCTGAGGCAGAAGAATCACTTGAACCCGGGAGGTAGAGGTTGCGGTGAGCCGAGATTGAGCCATTGCACTCCAGTCTGGGCAACAAGAGTGAAACTCCGTCTCAAAAAAAAAAAAAAGAGAAAAAGAATAAGAAATGAATGATCACAAGAGTGGTAAATATCAAAATTTGGGAGAAGTAGTGGAAGAAGAATTGAGAGGGAGCTCTGTTTCTTTAAAAGCATATAGTAGAAAAATGACAGATTTAAAGCACATGAGGTAAATGCCAATGAATACATGAAATTCTCTCCTCCTGAGACATCTAGTGTCACTGTCTAAGAATTGGCATTAGAACTGCATCTTTGACAGAAACTCTTAGCAAAAACAAGGCCCAATTTTCTGCTTTAGATGGCATGATCTAGGGCGTTTAATACGTGCCTAGCATTGCTCTAAACATGTCATGTGTAGTACTGATTTAATCCTTGCAACAATTCTATGAGCAGATTATTCTTGTCATGTCACAAATGAAGAAACTGAGGCACAGAGCGGTTAAGTAACCTGTTTAAGACCATATAGCTATTAAATGGTAGAGCCAGGTTTTCAGCTCCGTATCTCTGTAGAGGTACAAAGATACATCTGACTGCCTGAGTTAGATTATATACACTGGTATCTTTTTCACTCATGCATATAGGTTAATCCACCTTAGTTTTATGGATGTTGTGGCATCCCCTGAAATGAGCGAGAGCGTGTTCACTGAGCCTGAGCAGGGAGGGTGCCTTCAAGTGCGTGTAGTGGGGAACAGCAGGAGCCCTGGGCTTCCACAGACTTGAGGAGTCCTAATGAAGTCATTTATTAGCCGAATCATTTTGGATGAATTATTTAGTTAAGCAGTTGTCTCATCTGAAAATGGGGAAAGTAATATTTGTCTCTCATAGGGTTAATGGGAGAATTAATATATTTGAAACCACAAAAGTGCCTGCAACAACACACACACACATTATCTATTATTATTATTATTATTGTTAGGGCACACTGAGTGGAGTGGGGTCCTCAGGGACCTTGACTCTTGTCCAGTCGTCCACTGGCTCACTGGCCTTGGGCTCACTGATAGGATTTATTCTGCAATGTCTTCATCTTTCAAATAGGGCTAATTCTTTCCTCCAGTTGTTCAGCTAGAGCTTTCTTCAAAGTAAAAGTGTGAGGCTCACTTAGGATATCATCATCTGTCGATTTCCTCTTGATTTCATCTGATGAGTGTGTTGGGGAAGATGGAATTAAGTGAAAAGGGGAAGTGTGTCCTCTGAGAGGGTTTCACTGGAAGAGAAAGCACAGCTTAGTGAGAGAACTGGGCACTGGAGAAGAGTCATTTGACTCTTTACGTAGGAAACAGAGAGTATGGGGTGCCTGTTGAGAACCTACACTCAGAATTTCTGGCTCTTGAAAGAAGAGGGACTGGAAAAACCAGATGTTGGGCAGTGTGTGCGTGTGTGTGTGTGTGTGTGTGTGTGTCTGTCTGTCTGTCTGTGTAACCTTTGTAAGTGGTGGTGTTTGTCTTTAGGAGTCCCCAGACCCTTATCTGGAAGGAGGCAGTTCGGAGAAGTGGGTAGCAAGGACAAGAAAAACCAGGTGTCAGGCTGGGTGTGGTGGCTCATGCCTGTAATCCAAGCACTTTGGGAGACTGAGGCGGATGGATCACCTGAGGTCAGGAGTCCAAGACCAGCCTGAGCAACATGATGAAACCCCGTCTCTACTAAAAATAGAAAAATTAGCTGGGTGTGGTGGTGTGCGCCTGTAATCCCAGCTATTTGGGAGGCTGAGGCAGGAGAATCACTTGAACACAGGAGGCAGAGGCTGCAGTGAACCGAGATTGCACCACTGTACTCCACCCTGGGATATAGAACAAGGCTCTGTCTCAAGCAAACAAACAAACAAAAAAACACAACAACAAAAAATCCAGGTGTGTCATTGTCTCTTTGAGTTAAATTTATTGGGAGATAATCTGGATTTATAAAGAAGCATCTGTGTCTCCAGGGCAAATAATTGTTTAAATTTGGAGAAGAGAAGGTGCAAGAATTTGTACTCACTTGGTTGTGCCAGGAGGGGTGCTGCCCCACCGGCCCACAAACCTTTAATGCCCCACTGTGGGAAGTTAAGGACCATATATACCCTTTCCCCTCTGTTACTTCTTTGACCCAGAAACTTTCCTGGGGGCTCCTGGGCTTTCTGCCTTGTCCTGGGACCCTTTTGTCTCCCTGGGGTCTGGCACCTGTGGCAGGAAGAGAATCAGAGCTGGTGAACAGTGTGCTCTTCATCTGGGATGACTTCCTTTTTCTTTGTCTCATTCTGCCTTGCGACTCTGATTTGTAAAAATTCTTAAGGAGACACTGATGATTTAAACTGATGTTGCAGACGTGTTTTAATGTGGAAAGGAGGGACAGACTCTTTGTGTTTAGAAAGCACTTGTTCATCTATTTCTGTGATTTTTTCCAACTTTTTTCTTTCTTTGGTGACAGGAGGACTCTTTCTTAAAATGAAATCTTTATTCAATCCTAGTATATAAAGCAGATAAAAGTAAAGCTCTGCAGATTGAAGAGGGGGTGAGGCTCAGGATGGCTATATCCCCCCATTGGCTCCCCACTCCCTGAGTACCCTGAGTGGGGTTTCTGAGGCACATGTGAAGTATCCTGGGTTTCCACAAATCTGCACTGGAAAGCCAGGCCCCTCCTTAATTGATGAGAAAGGCCTAATGGAAACAGTAGTTGTCCCCAAAGGGCCACAGCTCCTCTCTCTCAGCCCAGGATGCTTTCTGCAGGGTTGGGCTGCTTAGCTTCTGGGCCCCAGCTGCTCTCAGTGACAGGCTGCCCTGAGCAGCGTGCAGTGCGATAAGAAGGGCTTAGGAGAGATGACTTAAGCTTGAGCCCTGTTTCGGCAAATCAGTAGCTGGGAGACCTTGAATAACTTATACCTTCTCTGACCTGCACGTTCTCAACTACATACTGCAGATGGGATTCATTGACATGGTGTACACAAAGCAGCTAGTGTCTTGTGGCCACCTAGCACCTACTAGGGGCTCTATGGGTTGCAGATATTTTTATAAATTATATGAACTAACGAAGAGAGGAACCTGTGGTCAGATAGACTAACAATGATAGAGAAGGCAGTTGAGACAAAGACACAGCCCTGAGCGACAGGAATTGCAGTTCAGTTGCTTGAGGTTGCATTCTGGGCCCCTGAACTCTTTCTACTTTCTGTCCAGAGAGGAGGTCATAGCTCTGGCTGTCCTTTCTGGATTTGTGGGCACACTTGAGGGGTAGGGTCGGGGGAAATAGATCCCAGGTTGGAGTTGTGTTGCCTAAGTCATTGGTGATATCTCTCATCTCCTGGGGCGAGAGGCATCTGGAGGTTGGGGAGGGGAGGAAGTGGATGGCTGGGCTTGTGGTTTACTTGTATGTTTTTTATTGTGGCTGATATTGCAGCTCCTATAATGTTCCTATTACCACATACATTGATTCTTTGATAAAGATGCTGAAGTTCTCTTCTTGGCTCAGTCATGTGGGCTGAAGATAAGAGCATTGTGTGCTTTCCTTGCCCTTGGATTCTGATGCCTCTAGATCTGCAAGACAGCGCATGTGTGTCAGAGGGGCAGGAGCCCTTGCCCTGGGATTGGTTGAGCTTGCTCTGTAGGGAAGTCTGCTGGTAGCTGCAGTTTCATGTGACTCCAGATAACATGCGACGATGGCCTCTTCCTTGAATTTTCTGATCTGGACCAAACTTTGTTGTTGTTATTTTGTATTTTTGGAAGTGGCATGCTACAGTGGGAAAAACTCTGCATGGGAAAATGGAAATCCAGAAACCTGGGTTCTATTCCTTTCTGTGTCAGTAACTCATTATTTCATCTTGGGCCTTGGTTTGCCCCTGGTTTCTGTCCAGACCTCCTCTTTGAACAGAAAGTAAAAAGAATTTAGGGCCCCAGAATGCAACCTCAACGTTTTCCCTTTTCTAAATGAGGGGATTTGATGGTAAAATCTTTAACATTGCATTCAGCTCTGAAAGTCCTGTATCTAAAGATACTCATATCCAGGTCAAAGCTATACAGAAGTTGACTTGGCTAGATCTTATATATGGTTGCTTTCTTAAGTTCTTACTGTGTGCTCTACATTCCATAGGGAACTTTAAAATATTATATTGAATTCTCACAGCATCCCTGGCAGGTAGCATATATTTTTTATAGAAGGAGGAGGCAGGGAAGGGAGGTGGATTTTGCAGGGATTCTCTCTGTTGCAGTAAAACCAAAGAGTACGTTTTGGCAGTGCTGGTAGGCATGCAGTCACATCGCATGTGACAGGCAGATTCAGGCAGTTGATACCAACTTCAGCTTTCTATGTGCCCCGCCCTGTGTCAGGTGTGCAGGAGCTACTAGTAGCACTTATGAGATAATATCCCTGACCTCAAGTTGGTTAAAATTGAGCTTGAAGTTGAGATGGCAACTCATAAAACTATTTGTTAAACATGAAGTGGGGCAAGTTTGGTGGGAGAAATGGAACCTGAGCTGGACCTTGAGAGTTGGATTTGGATAGCAGAGGAGTATATGAATATTGGTTGTGGTTGGGAATAAGGGGACATAGTGCTAATATGACTATTGGTGGTGGTTAAGAATGAGAGGGCATGGTATTAAGAAAGCCCAGGAGCAGGAAGCAATGGGATGTGTGCAGAAGACAGTGAGGAGATCAAATTGATGAACAGAAGGTGCCTGGGGGAGAAGAGTGGGAATATAGCTAAACGCATAAATACGGTCAGCTTCCGGAGGGTTGTGACAGACAGGCTGAGGACTTTTGCACAGTAATTAATAGGGAACCATCATGTATTGGGAAACAGGGATGAATGGGATTGGACCGGAGAGATAATGGAGGTGGGGATGGGCAGGAGGCTGTTGCAGTGGTATAGGGTCTGCTACTCAAGTAAGGTCTAAAAATACTCTATTATTCCTATTATATAGATGAGGAGATTGAGGCTCAGAGGTGTGTTACATGTGTGTAACTTTAAGGGGAGGTAGCAGTGTGGTTTTGTTACATGGCTATATTGCATAGTAGTGAGGTCTGGGCTTTTAGTGTATCCATCATCCAAATATTATACATTGTATCCATTAAGTAATTTCTTGTCATCTACTCCCCTGCCATATCTATCTGTCTGTCTGCCTCTATCTATCTATCTATCTATCTATCTATCTATCTATCTATCTATCTATCATATTTCTTTATCCAATCATCCATTGACGGATACTTAGGTTGATTCCATATTTTTGAGGTTCAGAGGGGTTAAACCATCTGTTTAATGTTCAGTCAGTAGCATGCGATGGACTGTGGTATAGAGCCCTGACCATTATGTTGCCATGGAGCCGATCTTACTGACTTAGCCTTTAGTTTGAGAACTTCCTGTGGAGGAGGAGAAGGAGGAGGATGAGGATGAGGATGGATGCAGACAGTGATGACTCACAGGGGATTCTGCCCATGTACACCCACATCTTTTCAGCGGGGCAGTGGGGTTAGGCGCTGATATATGCCTGGTATTGTGCTTTCCATGTGTGATCTCTTTCGGTCCTCATAAAGGTCATAAGGTCTGTGGGGGTATTACTACTTACAGGTTAGAAACTCCGAGAGGTTCGGGACTTGACTGAGGCATCCCAGCCAGTAATTGGTAACAGCAGGTTTTGGACCTAGGTTTCCCTTTGCCCGTTTTACAGATTCTCACTGAAGGCCACCAGGCTGCCTGGCTAGATCTGCTCAAAGCCAAGAAGTAGCCATTGTGGATGTGGGGAATCCCTGTACGGACACTAGGGGGTCTTGAGAACTTACGTCATGATGGAGTGATTGGTGTCTACCTCTCGTGCTCCAGGTCACAGTTGTTCCGAGCTTCTGGAAACTTCCTTTAATCCATCCCATGATGGTAGCCTCTTCCTATTTCCTTAACACATGTGTTTGAAGACTGAATTGATGTCTTGTAGGGTATACATGTGTATGTGTGTGTGTGTTTGCGTGTGTGGGGGGAGGGTGTGTGGGTGTACGTGTGGAGGGAATGTGTGGGAGTGTGGGTTGTAGGTGTGGGTGTGTGTGTGTGGGAGCTTGTAGATGTGTGTGGGAGGGTTATGAGTGTGTGTGAGTGTGGGTGTGGGTGTATGTGTGGAGTGTGTGTGTGTAGGGTGTGTGTGTATGTGGAATGGGTGTGGGTGTGTGTGTGGAGTGTGTGTAGGGTGTGTATGTGGAATGGGTGTGGGTGTATGTGTGGAGTGTGTGTAGGGTGTGTTGTATGGAATGGGTGTGGGTGTATGTGTGGAGTGTATGTGTGTAGCATGTGTGTATAGGGTATGTGTGTAAGGGGTGTGTGTGTGTACTGTGTATGAAGGGTATATGAAAGGGTATGGGTGTATGTGTGGAATGTACGTGTATAGGGTGTGTGTATGTGGAGTGTATGTGGGTGAGTATATGTGTGGAGTGTATGTGTGTAGGGTATGTGTTCATGTGTAGGGTGTGTGTATGTGGAGTGTGGGTGGGCGGGTGTATGCATGGAGTGTGTGTATGTATAGGGTGTGTGTGTGTGGGGAGTGTGTGTATCGGTATACTTGAGGTCTGTCCCCTCAGTCATTCTCTAGATGATTCTGAAGAAAGGATACTCCCCAAAAAGCTTATTAACTCACTCTCCTAGAGGAAGACTGGGTTACATTGAACTTCGTGGGAGCTGGAACTCTCTAGAGGTTGCTGAGGGGCCTGAGAGTTGGTGATACTTGATGAAGGGAACATTTTGTCTCAAACTTTAGAAACTGATGGTGAATCCTGGCTGCCAGTCTCTGTGGAAGCTAGTTATTTATTCAGCTAAAATTGGTTAAATTTCTATTATATGCCTGGTGCAGGGTGAGGACTCAGGAAATGTGGAATAAATGAATTAATGACAAGTACAGTGCTCAGTTTTAATTGCAAGTGACAAAACCCAAGTCTGGCCAAATGAACTTAAAAAGACATGTTAGGAGGATACTGTTGAACTCATTGAAAGAAGACTAGGGAAGTTCTGTAGAACCTGCCCAAAGCCAAGGGATGTTGTAGGAAGCATGGGAACAAGGGCAGCTCTGGGAATTTCACTGACATCTCTGGGGGCGGCCATCGACCGACTCGGGCCCATTCACTTCAGACTCCTGTCACAATTCAGATTCCTCAGGGAGCTTGGGTCATGGTTGATCGCCTCCCCCAAATCATGTGGAGGGCATGAGGGGTTGCTCCACAGACGAAGGTGTTTCAAGCAGACACAGACACACATATAAGTATCCACTCTGGCTGGGTGCAGTGGCTCACAGCTATAATCCCAGCACTTTGGGAAGCTGAGGCGGGTGGATTACTTGAGACCAGGATTTTGAGACCAGCTTGGGGAACTTAGTGAGACCCCCGTCCCTACAAAAAAATAAAAAACTTTAGCCGGGCTTGGTGGTGCATGCCTGCAGTCCTAGCTATTTGGGAGGCTGAGGCAGGAGGATCACTTGGGCCCAGGAAGTTGAAGGTGGGGTGAGCTGTAATTGCGCCACTGCATTCCAGCCTGGGCAGCAGAGTGAGTCCTCCTCCATAAACTTGCCCCTCCCCCACCCACACGGAAAACCCCAAAGTATCTACTGTAACAGAATCTCCAGGAGTTTGTAGTTGGTGTGGAAAGACAGGTGAGTAAAGGGGTGAGTAAAGGGCTGTGATGGTTGGTGTCGAAAGTTTGTGCAAAGTGCCGTGGGAGCTTAGGGAGGTTTTAACTTTTGCATGCGGGAGCCATGCCCAGGTCAGGCATAGAGAGGTTGTCTGAGCTGAATTTTAAGGGCTAGGGAAATTTTGGTCAGTTGGACCAATGCCTTTCAGGAGGACACCTCGTGTGATAGAGTGATCTAAAAGAATGGTGTGTCCAGGAAATGGTGTGTCCGAGTGCTTGCTTTGTCTAGAGTGTGCATCATAGAAGGAGAAGTATGAGTGGAGCTGGATCTTAAAGGGCCCCAAGTGCTCTGTTAGGCGCTGGGACTTCAAATTCTAGGAGTTGAGCTGTCATTGGATGATGTTACGTAGCAGAGGCACATGGTCAGTTCTGAATTTCGGGAAGATGATCGGGGAGGTGGTAGCAGTGCCCTCAAATTCAACTCCCTTGAATGTGGCTATTAAGCTGGGAATGCTGATTGTTGCAGACCAGCCAGAGAATGAGATGCTGGGGGAGCCGATCAAGAGACTCTTCACATGGCTGGAGAATCCCAAATAACCATAGGATTTCCCGGTAACAACTTCTGCCGTGGATTCAGGGGGATGGTAGTGGGTGAAGGAGAGAGGCTCCAGGTAGCATTGATTGCCCATGGAGTTCTGAGCGCTTGAGAGTGATATATCTTGGACTTAGAGGGTCAGAGGCTGCTGAAAGTTGTGAAGAAGCAGGTATGGGGGATTCATCTCCTGCCTCACCTCCACCTTTCACAACAGTCAGTTCTCTGTGCTTAGAAATCAGAGATTAATGTGCTGTGCAGCAGCTGTCTGGGAAGAACACTGGAGAGGAATGTAGAAACAGCTCAGGCCCTTATGCTGGGTGGGAATGGAATCACTTCCTTTAGATTACCATTTTGTGAATTTTTACAAAGGAAGTTGAATGAGATTGAGAAAGCTTAGGTCCCCAGAGGTGGCTGGGGGCCGGGGGAGAGCTTCCTCTTTCTTATAAACAGGAGCTTCTGACAGGGAGTGACATAGCATTGTTTCCTTTGTGATAGGTGGTTTCTGAAAACAGGAAAATCTTTACTCCTAACGTGAAGATTGAAAGCTTATGCTTTGTAGGAATTGTGTCTGGAACCTGTTTGAACAGTGTGGAGAAGGGTTTAGCAACCCTGGGGTTCAGATCCAAAAGATGAGTTCGACTCTGTTGCCATGTTTTAGCTGTGTGGTTTTTGCCAAGTTACCTAACCTCCGTAAGTTTTAGGTTCCTCAACTGTAGTGAGTTACAGTAACTACCACCACCACCAACAGCAACAAGACCTAACATGTGTTGAACTTACAGTGTACCAGGCACCATGCAAAAGCGTCTTATATTCATTATCTGTTTTATTCCTTACACAATCCTATGAAGCAGGTAGTCGTGTTATCAGCATTTAACAGATAAGGAAACGTAGGCACAGCAAGATAGGTAACTTGCCAGTTCCTCCCTTTCTCCCCCTCACCCTCTGAAAAAACAAAAACAAAAACAAAACAGCAATTGGTAGAGGTAGGATTTAATTTCAGACGTTGAGACACCAGAGTTTGATATATCATAGAGCTGTTATGAGTTTCAAAGGAAATTATGTGTAAGATGGTTAATACAGCTCCTGGTACTTCATGAGTTTTCAGTAATGTTAGCCATTTATTGTGTTTTTAGTCTCACTCTGCTCTGTTTTGCCTTTTACAGAAGCAGTTGACACAGGATGATGATACTGATGAGGTCGAGATTGCTATCGACAACACGGCTTTTATGGATGAGTTCTTTTCTGAGGTAGGTAATCTTCCTGTATTTTTTTCTAACATAAGGAAACACTACTTCCTTAGTAAGAATAAAAAACCTTAGATTTTTCAGGGTAGCAGAGGAAGGTCACAGTCTTTTGTTAGGGTGGGATGGCCAGACAAAGAAATTAAAATGGCATTCTTTTCAATATTTACTTGAATCTGGATTTTAAAAAATCTTGTTAAGAAAGTCAGCAGAGGGTCAATTATATGTAATTGAAGAGATGCTTTTAAAGTCTTACGCCGTATGACAACATTTTAATGATATCCTTTCTTGCTTTAAGTACATAACAATTACAGAATCAACCATAGGATCACAACCATGAGTATAAAACACTGCATCTTTAGGCTTGTGATTCAGATACATCAAATGTGTAGTTTTGAAAATTTTTGGGCCGGGCATGGTGACTCACGCCTACACCCAGCACTTTGGGAGGCCGAGGCAGGTGGATCACTTGAGGTCAGGAGTTTGGGACCAACCTGGCCAACATGGCGAAACCCTGCCTCTACTAAAAATACAAAAATTAGCCAGGTGCACCTGTAATCCCAGCTACTCGGGAGGCTGAGGCAAGAGAATCACTTGAACCCGGGAGGCAGAGTTTGCAGCGAGCCGAGATCGCATCAGTGCACTCCAGCCTGGGTGACAGAGTGAGACTCTGTCTAAAAAAAAAAAATTGTGGTCCCTCTGACTTAATTCTAGTGGTAACTGAGAAACCAAAACTACCAGTTTTGTAAAAGTTCAACAGGGGCAAAAATGGGTTCATGTCTACAGATCCACGTATTCTGATCTTAAAGGTCCTTGATGGGATGGTGCTATGATAGGTAGGTAGTGGAGGAGAGCTTGTAGAGGCAAGTGGATGAAAACATTGGCTTTGGAGCTGGGTAAACTTTGGCCCAGATCTCAGCCCTGCTTCTGAGAAGCTGTTGATTTCATGAACATTCCTTAACAATCTGTGTTTGGGCTTCCTTACCTGTAATTAGCATTAATAATGTAATTTCCTCTAGGTAGGATCACCTGAGCCCAGGAGTTCGAGGCTGCAGTGAGCTATGATCATGCCACTGCACTGTAGCCTGGGTGACAGAGTGAGACTTTGTCCCCTAAAAAAAAAAAAAAAAGGCCGGGCGCGGTGGCTCAAGCCTGTAATCCCTGCACTTTGGGAGGCCGAGACGGGTGGATCACGAGGTCAGGAGATCGAGACCATCCTGGCTAACACGGTGAAACCCCGTCTCTAATAAAAAATACAAAAAACTAGCCGGGCGAGGTGGCAGGCACCTGTAGTCCCAGCTACTCGGGAGGCTGAGACAGGAGAATGGCATAAACCGGGGAGGCGGAGCTTGCAGTGAGCTGAGATCTGGCCACTGCCCTCCAGCCTGGGCGACGGAACGAGACTCTGTCTCAAAAAAAAAAAAAAAAAAAAAAAAAAAATTCGTGTTTAGGTAAGAAAAGAAAAAAACAATAAACAACAAAAATCTCCATAGAGTTTTATAAGGATTAAGAGGGAGACAGGCCAAGTGCGGTGGCTCACACTTGTAATCCCAGCACTTTGGGAGGCTGAGGTGGGCAGATCACGAGGTCAAGAGTTTGAGACCAGCCTGGCCAACACAGTGAAACCCCGTCTCTTCTAAAAATACAAATATTAGCTGGGTGTGGTGGCAGGCGCCTGTAATCCCAGCTACTCAGGAGGCTGAGTCAGGAGAATCGCTTGAACCTAGGAGGCGGAGGTTGTAGTGAGCCGAGATTGTGCCACTGCACTCCAGCCTGGGTGACAGAGCTAGACTGTCTCAAAAGCAAACAAACAACAACAACAAAAAAACCAAGAGGAATAATGCTTGTAACACAGCATAGCATCTGGCATATATGTGCTTAATGAATGATACTTCAAAAAACAAAAACAAAAAGCTCACTATTGTTGAAGTTTCTGCCACCATACTATGGTTTCTTAGGTGTTTAATTTCCCTGGAAAGAAAACAAGAGGTGTCGTGCTCTTTTTGCAGAGAGAATGTGATGCGTCCCATCCTCTAGACTGTGGATGTGGAAAAGTAGCCCTCCAGTTTTTTTCTGAAAGGAATGGAGTGGGGCTTGACGGTTCGTGCCCATTTATGTGTTAGAGTAATAAACAGGAATTAAGAACAAACTTGAGTGTGTGCTGGCCTGATTGGGAAGTTGGCTGTAAACTCTCCACAGATCCCCACCCTCCTCACAGGCGGGTCCACCAGAGTCATAGTGAGATCAAACAACACTTAGGCTTTGTGTTGTTTCAATGTGTTTCCATGTGTTCCAGTTGTGGATTGTGGAAGGACAATATCCTTTCACTCTGTGGTTGGGGTGGACTTAAGGAGACGTTTGAAGTCTTTCTAGCTTGTCTCAGTCTACCTTGGAGAACCAGATACATTAAAAAACTTCTTCCCTAAGATGCGGAATCTTTTCCAATAACTGGGTTCTCCTTTTTCTTCAGAGCCAGAGGGTCCCCGAGAGGACCTTCTTTGTTAGGTGGGAAAATGGTGGGCTTTGGCCTCTAAAACATGCTTTGAGTCCACTTTTCAAGCATTTCATAGTAGTGTAACCTTGGTCAGGTTGCTTAACCTCTCTGAGCTTTAATGTCCTGCTCTGGAAATTGGGAGTGTTGGTACTTACCTTTCCAGGATGCCATGAGGATCATATGAGAGCGCACGTCTGGGAAGGATTGTCAGACAGAAAAGCACTGGATGGGTGATAGCTACTTCTGAAGAGGCCTTTGAAGATTTAACAAGACCTTCAGGACTGCTTCATTGCTTATTCCTTTCTCTTTGTAATATGTGTGTCTGTCATTTAGGGGAAAACCCCATGAAACTTATTTTGGGTGGAGAAGAGGGACAGCATGGGGAGGTGGAAAGAACGTGATCTTTGAATTAAATTCCGTATCTGCCGCTAACTGTGTGATCTTGGTCACGTTTCTTAACTGTTCTAAGTATCAGTGGGTTTATCTGTAAAATGGGGAGAAAAATATTCATGTCATAGATTTGGTGGAG
The DNA here is from genome assembly GCF_003255815.1 of Theropithecus gelada. Taxonomy (NCBI): domain Eukaryota; kingdom Metazoa; phylum Chordata; class Mammalia; order Primates; family Cercopithecidae; genus Theropithecus; species Theropithecus gelada. The sequence goes on along the minus strand of NC_037682.1, from coordinate 14,237,865 downwards.
ATTAAAGGAGCTAATGCTCACAAAGTACTTAGCATGGGGTTCGGCAGCGTTACTTTCCTCTTTTCTTGGATCTGATAGAGCACAGAGAGGATAAGCCCCTGGGGGAGAAGTAAGAGGGAGTGGATTAAGTAGGCTCTGGCCCCACCTATCGTGGTCTGGATCTCAGCTCTGCCCATTACCAGTGGTATAATTTTGGAAAAGTTAATTACTCTAAAGCCCAGTTTTCTCTAAAAAGAGAATATTACCTGTTGGTTTTTATGGATATAAAATGAGAAAGGGTATGGGTGCACCTAGCACAGTGCCTGACATCTACTAGATATGTTCAGCAAATTTTAGTTCTCATCATCCTTCTGTCCCCCAATGTACTTGTGAATAAGCAGACCACAAAGTTTATTTTATAGAATGTGGTATAGACATACTCTTGACATTGGGATAAATTATGTTTCAGAGAATAGAAGTTTGGGGAAATGAGAGATTGTCCGCCTCTATGTGACTGGTGAGCGTGCCCACTACACCCTGCAGGTTATATAGTTAAGTCGCTTTCTTGGGAGAGCACTCTTGATAAAACTTACCTTTTGGCCTGGTTCCAGCAGGTCATCCTTGGTTATTTGCTGAGAGCATGAATCACAGCTTGGTCATAGAGTCATTTGCAAGGTGCACATGAAGTCACAGGACCAGGGTTTTCAGAATGTGGTTTTCTCTGTCAGATTCCATTGTATCTTCTCTAGCTTCTTGATCGTTGGAGAAAAAGATTGGCCCTTGGGTTTTCAGGCCACTTTGACTGATCAAGCCAGAGCCTGGTAAATGATAAACCCCACATTTTTGTCTAATTTGCAGTTGTCTATATTTTTCTTGGTCTGTTTGCTCAGTTGGCAGAGAGTCATGTTCAGAGGAAACAGACCTGCCTTTGGAGACAGAAACATTAGGGGTTTATTGTTGTATATTCGTTTATTCATCAAACTTTTTGAGCGCTTACTGTCATCAAGACAGCGTGTTAGGTGCTGGGGATCCAATGTTCTGTGTGACAGGATTCTCGCCCTCTGGTGTTTCCTTATCTGGTAAGGGTGATAGAAATTTTTAAAACATTGTTATGTGGTAAGAAAAGTGTCAGGAAGTTACCATGGGAGCACAGAAGAGGAAGCATTAATTTCTGCCTGGAGAGAGGAAGGTGAGGGGAGATTTCCCTGGTTCTTAACTAGACGTGTCATCAGAATCACCTGGGGAGTTTTTTGACATACACATACCTGATTCTTAGGGACTGGAATGGCTCAGACTTTCGGATTTTTAGGAAGTTCTTCCAGATAATTCTGTCGCCTACTGCAGCTATGCACCACTGCAAAGTGATGGGGAACCTCTGAGGATTTAAACAAGGAAGTGATGGGCTCAGAGTGTGTTTTAGAAAATTCACTCTGATGGCAGTTTGTGGAGGGTGAGAAAGACCTGAAGTGGAAAGACAGGCAAGTCGGCTGGTGGAGCCTAGGGGAAAAAGGATGAGAGCTTTGACCTGAATCTGTGATCCTGAGCAGCAGTGTAGCCTATCATTTGGGATGCTTTTGACTAACGGTGGCTTAAGCAATAAAGATACATAATTATTTTGCACATGAATAAGTTCGGAGTTAGGGTTGGTGCCGTTTAGAGGTTGGCTTGGGGTTCTAGGTCAGCATCGCTATTGGCTTTTCTCTAAGGATTGTGAGAGAGAGAGAATCTGTTCTGATTATCTATTGTTATATCACAACATAGCCCCAAGATTTAGTGGTATAAAACAACTGTTTTGTTTTGCTGACAGATTCTGTGGATTAGGAATTCAAACAGGGCAAAGTGGGTGTGGATTATCTCTGCTCTACAATTTCTGGGGCCTTTATTGGGAAGACTTGAACAACTGCAGGCTAGAATCTTGTAGAGGCTTTTTAAATTTTACTGTCTGGTGCCTTTACTGGGGTGGCTCAAGGGAAAAGCTCAGCAGAGACTGTCAATCAGAGCACCTACACTTGCCTTCTCTCTGTGGCTTGGGCTTCTCATAGCTGGCCCACTTAGGGCTTATTGAACTTGTTAAATAGATGCTCAGGGATGCAAGGCAAGTGTTCCAGCTACAGAAGTTACACAGCTCCTCACTTCTGCCTGGCTCTATTATTAAAGCAGTCACAAGCCTGCCAGATTAAGAGAGCAGTACATAGGTCCCACCTGCCTGTGTTTTGAAACCACCAGAGTCACAACTCTATTTGGCATCACCCTGTGACAGCATTGCAAGCATTAAGAAAGGATGCAGCTAGAAAAGTCCAAAGATCCTTTCATCGGGGGGAAAACTGCCCAGATCCTCCAATCTGACTTCCCTTGTGGCCTCCTGGATAGCACTGGCTCACATGGTGTGGGCCTTCTTAGCTGGAAGGGACACCAGGAAAGTGAGTACTCAGCAAAGGGACAGGATTGCCAGGATCGCCATCAAACACATCATGATATATCCTCTGGGGCTGGCAATGCCACTACCGAAACAAAGTCCGACTTCTGTTAAAAAGAAAAGAAACGGAAGGGGTTAGGGAATGGCTGTTTGTTGGGTCAGTCAAAATGTGTTGTCATGGATAGCAATGTCAGATGCAAAAAGCCTTCTGTGATCAAATATAAACACGTTTGAGAAATGCTTCCTACTCCTTTCTTCTCTTGGAAACTTAAAATGCACATTAACTTATTGAAAGCTCTAAGAAGTCCTGTAATAAACCAGCTTAATTTGGCTATCCTAGCATTTAATTTTTCACAGCAACACTTTCTAACATGGAACTTCTATTAATAAGGATGAAAGTTTTCTTTCTTTTCTTTCCTTTTTTCTTTTGAGATGGAGTTTAGCTCTTGCCACCCAGGCTGGAATGCAATGGTGCAATCTCGGCTCACTGCACCCTCCGCTTCCTGGGTTCAAATGATTCTCCTGCCTCAGCCTCTCAAGTAGCTGGGATTACAGGCACCCACCACAATGCCCAGCTAATTTTTGTATTTTTAGTAGAGACAGGGTTTCACCATGTTGGTCAGGCTGGTCTTGAACTCCTGATCTTAGGTGATCCACCCGCCTTGGCCCCGCAAAATGCTGGGATTATAGGCGTGAGCCACCATGCCCGGCCGAGAGTTTACTTTTTTGAATGCTGTCTTAGTTTGGGCTGCTGTGAGAAAGTACCATAGACTGAATGGCTTATAAAAAATAAGAATGTATTTCTTACAATTCTGGAGGCTGAAAGTCTGAGACTGGGGTTCCAGCATGATTGGATTCTGGTGAGGACCCTCTTCTGTGTTGTGTACTGCCATCTTGCTGTATCTGTATCCTCACATGGCGGAAAGAGCAAGCTAGCTCTTTGGCCTCTGCTTGTAAGTGCACCAAACACAGTCATGGGGGCTCCACCCTCACGACCTAAATGCCTTCCAAAGGTCCCACCTCCAAGTACCATCACACTGGGGATTAGGTGTCAACATATTAATTTTGGGAGAGCACAAACATTCAGTCCATAACAAGTAGGCTTAAAAAACACAGACCATTTGTAGTGACAGAAGAAGCATGCTTGTCTCCTGCAGTTACTTACGTTCATTTATTTATTCAACAAATGTCTACTGAGTGACCCCACACACTTAACAGTGATGAATATCAAGTAGTCTAAGTTGAGCAACACGTGGCCCTAGTGCTGGAGGGGTTCTGAATCAGTTCTGGGAGAAGTAAGGGTGGATAAACTGTGGGCATAGTGCAGCAGAGCCAGGCAGGGTGAGGGGTGGGTGGAACAGTACCTGGCTAGAGGAGGCGTGAGGTGACCAGTCTTGAAGCATAAGGATTTGCTAGGTAGGCTTGATTTTTGTTAGAACTAAGAACCACAAAGTGAATACAACTTGGAAATCCACACATTAAATCTAGCAGGTTGAACACTTTTTAATTCTTTAAGTAGCATATTGGATGACAGTGACCTACCAAGCAAACTGGTAGATTCTGCATTTCTGGGCTCTTCCAATGGGGCAGGCAGGAAGCCCTTGCCAGTCATTTGCCTATTTGCATTCAGGCCCATTCTCTACTGTCCTTCCTCTGCTCTTCTCTGTATTGCAGGGAACTACATTTCCCAGGTTCTCCTACCAATTGCTTTTGGTATATTTGACTAAGGAGAGTGTTATGGACTGAATGTTTATGTCCCCTCAAAATTCATATGCTGAAGTCCAATGTGATGGTATTTGGAGGTAGGGCTTTGGGGAGGTAATTAGGTCATGAGGGCAAACAGTACCCTTACAGAAAGAGATATGAGAAAGATGATCTGTCTCTCAGCCATGTGAAGATACAGGAAGAAGGCAGCTGTCTACAAGCCAGGAAGAGGGTCCTCCTCAGACATCAGATCTGCCAGTGGACTTCCTAGCCTCCTATATCCTGTGTTTAAGCCACCTAGGCTATGTTATTTTTCTTACAGGAACCTGAACAGATTAAGACAGTGAGGTGCTAGCAGAAGACTTGAGGAGGGAAGAGACTATGGTTTTCCTCCTTTCTCTCTCCACCTCAGATATGCCTTCTTCATGGTCTCAGCTCTTTCTCAGTAGACCCTGCCTCCGTGGTCCCAGTTCTGCTGGTCAACTCCACCATGGTCTGGCCCCCATCAGATAGCTCTGGCTTCAGGCTCTGGTGACCCTACCTTCCTTCTCTTTCCCTTTGACCTGCTGTTGCTAATTTTCAGAGTGCCCCAGCAGACTTCTCTTTGGCTTCTTGACCCTTCCATCCCTGCATAAACAATCGCTTTATTATAGTACTTTGATTAAAATAACTAGATAGGTTTTCACTTTCCGGACTAAATTTTGAGTGATGCAAAGCCCCAACACGCTTAATTTACTTGAGATTATTGTCTCAGAATACTTGTTTTCATTGGTCAGTATAACTCTGAGATCATACTTTTCTTTTCATTCATAAAAGGAGAATTGAAACACTAGTCCTGGTCTTGATAAAACGCCTTTGGGACTCAACTTCCATTGCTTGGTTGACCGAGGTGGCCTTTTCCCTCCCTTTTCATCAACATTTGTTTTCTAAAGCAAAGAAGCAAACAAATTAAAGAGGACTTGACTGAGCAGCTCCACTATGAAGACTGTTTGGGATTCTGTCATTTTGAAGGGAAAGTAAAGGTGTATAAATTGTGAAAAGGAGGGATCATTTGACAGTTACAATCACATTACTCTTGTCACCTCGGAATAAGTTTTCAATATGTAAATATGCAGCAATTAATGCTCAACTAGAGGTACAAGGTACCTGGGAGTTTAGGAGAGGCCGAGACTTAATTCTTAGGGAGAATAAACAAAGCTTGTTTGCTTAGCCTTCCATCTTACCCCATGTAAGCTGCCAGTTCCACAAAGTAGTACTTTCTCTGCTTTTCCTTGTTTAATTAGATTCCATGGGCTAATTAGGTCCAGAGGGAAGAGGCCATCCATATCTCGAAAATAATCCCTTCCTTTTAGTTAGATTATGGTTGTTAGTATAATATGGTAATTATATTTGGCCACGCCCAGCATGAAGAGTGGTTGACTTGGGTGTTGACCTTAGATTTCCTTGGGTGGCTACTGATGAGGTCAGACTGTTTTGTTAAGACTTTTTTACAGGATTGCTATAAGGATTAAATGAGACATGCCTGTAAAGGCACGGCATAGTACCTGGCATATGATAAATGTGCAGTAATTGCTGGCATTTTTGTGTTTATCATTGTCATCACCTAACATTTACTGAGTATGTACTTTATGTTAACATTTGGCATGTGTTGTCTAATTTAATCTTCACAGAAACTCTAAAGTGGGAATTGTGATAATTCTCATTTCACAGACGAGAGAACTGGTGCTTAGGGATGCTTATGGTGTGTGTTCAAGGTCATACAACTGCTAAGAGAGATGGAGCAGAAACTTGAACCCATGATCTGTTGGATCTTAATTCCTTAAATCCTATATTATCTGGATTCCCATATTACTAACAAAGCATTGAAAAGTACATTTTAGGCCGGGCGCGGTGGCTCAAGCCTGTAATCCCAGCACTTTGGGAGGCCGAGACGGGCGGATCACGAGGTCAGGAGATCGAGACCATCCTGGCTAACATGGTGAA